>NC_086453.1:62613461-62967211 GCF_028390025.1 Pseudophryne corroboree
TACCTAATTTGGCTAAAAATACCTCACATATAGCCTCCGGAGGCTATATGGAGATATTTAACCCCTGCCAGAATCCGTTAAGAGCGGGAGACGAGGCCGCCGAAAAAGGGGCGGGGCCTATCTCCTCAGCACACAGCGCCATTTTCCCTCACAGAAAGGCTGGAGGGAAGGCTCCCAGGCTCTCCCCTGCACTGCACTACAGAAACAGGGTTAAAACAGAGAGGGGGGGCACTAATTTGGCGATATGCTTATATATATATTAAGATGCTATAAGGGAAAACACTTATATAAGGTTGTCCCTATATAATTATAGCGTTTTGGTGTGTGCTGGCAAACTCTCCCTCTGTCTCTCCAAAGGGCTAGTGGGTCCTGTCCTCTATCAGAGCATTCCCTGTGTGTGTGCTGTGTGTCGGTACGTGTGTGTCGACAGGTAGGAGGACGATGTTGGTGAGGAGGCGGAGCAATTGCCTGTAATGGTGATGTCACTCTCTAGGGAGTCGACACCGGAATGGATGGCTTATTTAGGAAATTACGTGATAATGTCAACACGCTGCAAGGTCGGTTGACGACATGAGACGGCCGACAAACAATTAGTACGGTCCAGACGTCTCAAAAACACCGTCAAGGGTTTTAAAACGCCCGTTTACTTTAGTCGGTCGACACAGACACAGACAGGGACACTGAATCCAGTGTCGACGGTGAATAAACAAACGTATTCCTTATTAGGGCCACACGTTAAAGGCAATGAAGGAGGTGTTACGTATTTCTGATACTACAAGTACCACAAAAGAGGGTATTATGTGGGATGTGAAAAAACTACCATAGTTTTTCCTGAATCAGATAAATTAAATAAAGTGTGTGATGATGCGTGGGTTCCCCCCGATAGAAAATTATGGGCGGTATACCCTTTCCCGCCAGAAGTTAGGGCGCGTTGGGAAACACCCTTTAAGGTGGATAAGGCGCTCACACGCTTATCAAAACAAGTGGCGGTACCGTCTATAGATAGGGCCGTCCTCAAGGACCAGCTGACAAGGCTGGAAAATATAATAAAAAGTATATACACACATACTGGTGTTATACTGCGGCCAGCGATCGCCTCAGCCTGGATGTGCAGAGCTAGGGTGGCTTGGTCGGATTCCCTGACTAAAAATATTGATACCCTTGACAGGGACAGTATTTTATTGACTATAGAGCATTTCTATATATGCGAGATGCACAGAGGGATATTTGCACTCTGGCATCATGAATAAACGCGATGTCCATAACTGCCAGAAGATGTTATGGACACGACAGTGGTCAGGTGATGCAGATTCCAAACGGCACAGTATGGCCGTATACAGGAAGAGGACTTGTTTGGGGTCGGTCCATCGGACCTGGTGGTCACGGCAACTGCTGGAAAATCCACCGTTTTTTACCCTAAGTCACATCTCTGCAGAAAAAGACACCGTCTTTTCAGCCTCAGTCCTCTCGTCCCTATAAGATCATATCTGCCCAGGGATAGAGGAAAGGGAAGAAGACTGCAGCAGGCAGCCCATTCCCAGGAACAGAAGCGTTCCACCGCGTCTGACAAGTTCTCAGTATGGCGCTGAGACCGTACAGGACCCCTGGATCCTACAAGTAGTATCCCGGGGGTACAGATGGGAATGTCGAGACGTTTCCCCTTCGCAGGCTCCTGAAGTCTGCTTTACCAAGTCTCCCTCCGACAAGGAGGTAGTATGGGAAAAAATTCACAAGCTGTATTCCCAGCAGGTGATAATTAAATTACCCCTCCTACTACAGAAAAGGGGTATTATTCCACACTATATTGTGGTACTGAAGCCAGAAGGCTAGGTGAGACTTATTCTAAAAAATTTTTTTTGAACACTTACAAAGGTTCAAATTAAGATGAAGTCACTCAGAGCAGTGATAACGAACCAGGAATAAGGGGACTATATAGTGTCCCGGGACATCAGGGATGCTTACCTCTATGTCCCAAATTTGCCCTTCTCACTAAGGGTACCTCAGGTTCGTGGTGCAGAACTGTCACTATCAGTTTCAGACGCTGCCGTTTGGATTGTCCACGGCACCCTGGGGTCTTTACCAAGGTAATGGCCGAATTGATGATTCTTCTTCGAAGAAAAGGCGTCTTAATTATCCCTTACTTGGACGATCTCCTGATAGGGGCATAGTCCAGGGAACAGTTGGAGGTCGGAGTAGCACTATCTCGGATACTGCTACAATCAGCACGGGTGGATTCTAAATATTCCAAAATCGCAGCTGATCCCGACGACACGTCTGCTGTGCCTAGGGATGATTCTGGACACAGTCCAGAAAAAGGTGTTTCTCCCGGAAGAGAAAGCCAGGGAGTTATCCGAGCAAGTCAGGAACCTCCTAAAAACAGTGCATCATTGCACAAGGGTCCTGGTAAAAATGGTGGCTTCCTACGAAGCAATTCCATTCGGCAGATTTCACGTAAGAACTTTTCAGTGGGATCTGCTGGACAAATGGTCCGGATCGCATCTTCAGATGCATCAGCGGATAACCCAATATCCAAGGACAAGGGTGTCTCTCCTGTGGTGGTTATAGAGTGCTCATCTTCTAGAGGGCAGCAGATTCGGCATTCAGGATTGGATGCTGGTAACCACGGAGCCCAGCCTGAGAGGCTGGGGAGCAGTCACACAAGGAAAAAATTTCCAGGGAGTGTGATCAAGTATGGAGACTTTTCTCCACATAAATATACTGGAGCTAAGGGTAAATTTATAATGCTCTAAGCTTAGCAAGACCTCTGCTTCAAGGTCAGCCGGTATTGATCCAGTGGGAAAAACATCACGGCAGTCGCCCACGTAAACAGACAGGGCGACACAAGAAGCAGGAGGGCAATGGCAGAAACTGCAAGGACTTTTCGCTGGGCGGAAAATCATGTGATAACACTGTCAGCAGTTTTTCATCCCGGGAATGGAAACTGGGAAGCAGACTTCCTCAGCACGACCTCCACCCGGGAGAGTGGAAACTTCATTGAGAAGTTTTTTCCACATGATTGTAAACCGTTGGGAAATACCAAAGGTGGACATGATGGCGTCCCGTCTGAACAAAAAACGGGACAGGTATTGCGCCAGGTCAAGAGACCCTCAGGCAATAGATGTGGACGTTCTGGTAACACCGTGGGTGTACCAGTCGGTGTATGTGTTCCCTCCTCTGCTTCTCATACCTAAGGTGCTGAGAATTATAAGACGTAGAGGAGTAAGAACTATACTCATGGCTCCGGATTGGCCAAGAAGGACTTGGTACCCGGAACTTCAAGAGATGCTTACAGAGGTCTTATGGCCTCTGCCGCTAAGAAGGGACTTGCTTCAGCAAGTACCATGTCTGTTCCAAGACTTACCGCAGCTGCGTTTGTCGGCATGGCGATGGAAAGCCGGATCCTAAGGGAAAAAAGGCATTCCGGAAGAGGTCATTCCTACCCTGGTCAAAGCCAGAAAGGAGGTGACCGCACAACATTATCACCACGTGTGGCGAAGATATGTTGCGTGGTGTGAGGCCAGGAAGGCCCACAAAGAAATTTCAACTCGGTCGTTTCCTGCATTTCCTGAAAACAGGAGTGTCTATGGGCCTCAAATTGGGGTCCATTAAGGTTCAAATTCGGCCCTGTAAATTTTCTTCCAGAAAGAATTGGCTTCAGTTCCTGAAGTCCAGAAGTTTGTCAAGGGAGTATTGCATATACAAACCCCTTTTTTGTGCCTCCAGTGGCACTGTGGGATCTCAACGTAGTTCTGGGATTCCTCAAATCACATTGGTTTAAAACCAGTCAAATATGTGGATTTGAAGCATCTCACATAAAAAGTGACCATGCTCTTGGCCCTGGCCTGGACCAGGCGAGTGTCAAATTGGTGGTTTTTTCTCAAAAAAGCCCATATCTGTTTGTCCATTCGGACAGGGCAGAGCTGCGGACTCGTCCCCAGTTCTCTCCCTAAGGTGGTGTCAGTGTTTCACCTGAACCAGCTTATTGTGGTGCCTTGCACCTACTAGGGACTTGGAGGACTCCAAGTTGCTAGGAGTTGTCAGGGCCCTGAAAATATGTTCCAGGACAGCTGGAGTCAGAAAATCGGACTCGCTGTTTATACTGTATGCACCCAACAAGTTGGGTGCGCCTGCTTCTAAGCAGGCGATTGCTCGTTGGATTTGTAACACAATTCAACTTGCACATTCTGAGGCAGGCCTGCCACAGTCTAAATCGGTTAAGGCCCATTCCACAAGGAAGGTGGGCTCATCTTGGGCGGCTGCCCGAGAGGTCTCGGCATTACAACTCTGCCGAGCAGCTACGTGGTCAGGGGAGAACACGTTTGTAAAATTCTACAAATTTGATATCCTGGCAAAAGAGGACCTGGAGTTCTCTCATTCGGTGCTGCAGAGTCATCCGCACTCTCCCGCCCGTTTGGGAGCTTTGGTATAATCCCCATGGTCCTTTCAGGAACCCCAGCATCCACTAGGACGATAGAGAAAATAAGAATTTACTTACCGATAATTCTATTTCTCGGAGTCCGTAGTGGATGCTGGGCGCCCATCCCAAGTGCGGATTATCTGCAATACTTGTACATAGTTACAAAAATCGGGTTATTATTGTTGTGAGCCATCTTTTCAGAGGCTCCGCTGTTATCATACTGTTAACTGGGTTTAGATCACAAGTTGTACGGTGTGATTGGTGTGGCTGGTATGAGTCTTACCCGGGATTCAAAATTCCTCCCTTATTGTGTACGCTCGTCCGGGCACAGTACCTAACTGGCTTGGAGGAGGGTCATAGGGGGAGGAGCCAGTGCACACCACCTGATCCTAAAGCTTTACTTTTTGTGCCCTGTCTCCTGCGGAGCCGCTATTCCCCATGGTCCTTTCAGGAACCCCAGCATCCACTACGGACTCCGAGAAATAGAATTATCGGTAAGTAAATTCTTATTTTTTGAACAGGAGCTTCAACTGTTTTGTGGCGTATGAGAAATTCCCTAAGCCCCGGACCTGTTGATTTTGGTCAAAAATGAAAATTTCAAAAGTGCCCCAATTTCTGCTTTAAACTTTAAGTACTATCCCAAAATCTATCACTAAGGTGACAGAAGTTAATTTCGGAGCACAATTTTTGAACAGGAGCTTCAACCGATTTGTGGCATATGAGAAATTCCCTAAACCCCGGACCTGTCAATTTGGGTCAAAAAATGAAAATTTCAAAAGTGCCCCAATTTCTGCTTTATACTTTAGTTACTGTCCCAAAATGTATCACTAAGTTGACAGAAGTTGATTTCGGAGCATCATTTTTGAACAGGAGCTTCAACCGTTTTGTGGTATATGAGAAATTCCCTAAGCCCCGGACCTGTCGATTTTGGTCAAAAATGAAAATTTCAAAAGTGTCACAATTTCTACTTTAAACTTTAGGTACTATCCCAAACTGTGTCAATAAGGTGACAGAAGTTGATTTCGCAGCAACATTTTTGAACAGGAGCATCAACTGTTTTGTGGTATATGAGAAAATCCCTAAGCCCCGAACCTGTCGATTTTGGTCAAAAATGAAAATTTCAAAAGTGCCCCAATTTCTGCTTTAAACTTTAGGTACTATCCCAAAATGTATCACCAAGGTGACAGAAGTTGATTTCGGAGCATCATTTTTGAACAGGAGCTTCAACCGTTTTGTGGTGTATGAGAAATTCCCTAAGCCCCGGCCCTGTAGATTTTGGTCAATAATGAAAATTTCAAAAGTGTCCCAATTTCTACTTTGAACTTTAGGTACTATCCCAAAATCTATCACTAAGGTGACAGAAGTTGATTTCAGAGCATAATTTTTGAACAGGAGCTTCAACAGTTTTGTGGCATATGAGAAAATCCCTAAGGCCCGGACCTGTCGATTTTGGTCAAAAAAATGAAAATTTCAAAAGTGCCCCAATTTCTGCTTTACACTTTATGTTCTATCCCAAAATGTATCACTAAGGTGACAGAAGTTGATTTCGGAGCATCATTTTTTAACAGGAGCTTCAAACGTTTTGTGGCATATGAGAAATTCCCTAAGCCCCGGACCTGTCGATTTTGGTCAAAAATGAAAATTTCAAAAGTGCCCCAATTTCTGCTTTACACTTTAGGTACTATCCCAAAATCTATCACTAAGGTGACAGAAGTTAATTTCGGAGCACAATTTTTGAACAGGAGCTTCAACCGTTTTGTGGCACATGAGAAATTCCCTAAGCCCCGGACCTGTCAATTTTGGTCAAAAATGAAAATTTCGAAAGTGCCCCAATTTCTGCTTTAAACTTTAAGTACTATCCCAAAATGTATCACTAAGTTGACAGAAGTTGATTGCGGAGCATAATTTTTGAACAGGAGCTTCAACCGTTTTGTGGCGTATGAGAAATTCCCTAAGCCCCGGACCTGTTGATTTTGGTCAATAATGAAAATTTCAAAAGTGCCCCAATTTCTGCTTTAAACTTTAAGTACTATCCCAAAATCTATCACTAAGGTGACAGAAGTTAATTTCGGAGCACAATTTTTGAACAGGAGCTTCAACTGTTTTGTGGCATATGAGAAATTCCCTAAGCCCCGGACCTGTCAATTTGTGTCAAAAAATGAAAATTTCAAAAGTGCCCCAATTTCTGCTTTATACTTTAGTTACTGTCCCAAAATGTATCACTAAGTTGACAGAAGTTGATTTCGGAGCATCATTTTTGAACAGGAGCTTCAACCGTTTTGTGGTATATGAGAAATTCCCTAAGCCCCAGACCTGTCGATTTTGGTCAAAAATGAAAATTTCAAAAGTGCCCCAATTTCTGCTTTACACTTTATGTTCAATCCCAAAATGTATCACTAAGGTGACAGAAGTTGATTTCGGAGCATCATTTTTGAACAGGAGCTTCAACCGTTTTGTGGCATATGAGAAATTCCCTAAGCCCCGGACCTGTCGATTTTGGTCAAAAATGAAAATTTCAAAAGTGCCCCAATTTCTGCTTTAAACTTTAAGTACTATACCAAAATGTATCACTAAGTTGACAGAAGTTGATTTCGGAGCATCATTTTTGAACAGAAGCTTCAACCGTTTTGTGGCGTATGAGAAATTCCCTAAGCCCCGGACCTGTCGATTTTGGTCTATAATGAAAATGTCAAAAGTGCCCCAATTTCTGCTTTAAACTTTAGGTACCATCCCAAAATGTATCACTAAGGTGACAGAAGCTGATTTCGGAGCATGATGTTTGAACAGGAGCTTCACCCATTTTTATAGTATTCGTCATTTTCAGCCTGACATTGGTAGGAGCACTGCTCATGGCTTAATGGGACTTGTAGTTTTATAACATCTGGAGCACCACAGGTTGGCAAGACCTGCACTACGGCATCAGCTTGGCAGTTGGCAGTCTGATGCCGTTTGTGGGCAAGGAGGGGGTGTCTACAAACTCAGTTTCCCAAAACGGAGGTGTGTTGCCACTGTTCTTGGGCAGGGAGTGGGCATGACCATATTAGTGCTATCCTTCTGCTTCCATGTAAGCAGCAGCCATAGCTCCTCCAACCACTTCTGAATCAGGTCTAATGTGCTTTTGAAGGTTGCTGGAGTAGATTGATCCAGGGACATTTGTTATTCTAAGATTACTGTATTTCTTGTTTAACCTGTTTTCTCTGCTTAGAAGGTCTGTCTTTTGTAGTGCATCACTGGGAAGTGCATCTTATTTAAAAAAAAATCCCTTTTATTGGAATAAAAAAGTAAATACAATGTAAGTGGCACAAAGCTGCTATAATAATACAGATCAGACATGACTGGCACAGTGTATGTAAGTGAACAAGAATTCAGCATGCAGTAGAACAGCTTTAATCAGTTGTCAATGATAAATACAATAAAGAAACATTAAACCATATGACTCCAGGGGCTGTATTTACTAATGCACATCACCTCCCATCACCGTCCAGCGTCCCGATGCTGATCAAATATGTATTTACTAGTGATGAGCGGGTTCGGTTCCTCGGAATCCGAACCCGCCCGAACTTCACCTTTTTTTTACACGGGTCCGAGCGACTCGGATCCTCCCGCCTTGCTCGGTTAACCCGAGCGCACCCGAACGTCATCATCCTGCTGTCGGATTCTCGCGAGACTCGGATTCTATATAAGGGAGCCGAGCGTCGCCGCCATTTTCACACGTGCATTGAGATTGATAGGGAGAGGACGTGGCTGGCGTCCTCTCCGTTATAGTAGAACACAGAGTGACTTAAATAGTTATAATTGGGAGGACGGGGAGCAGCTGTTAGGGAGTACAGTGCAGGGTTTTGATTAATTTAATCCTTTATTTCTCTGCCTGAAAAAAAGTCTCCACCATATCTGTGCTCACTCAGTGTGCTGCACTGCTGCATGATATATCTGTGCTGAGTGCACTGCTCACACTGCCTAATTGTGGGGACTGGGGAGCAGTTATAGCAGGAGTACAGTGCACAGTTTTGCTGACAGTGACCACCAGTCCAGTATACGTTTGTCTGCCTGAAAAACACTGTGGTGTTTTTTTTTTTCTTTCTTCATGCTAGTTTGTTTAGCAGTCTGCTGACAGTGTCCACCAGGTCCGTTATACAGTATATTATATATATAAGCACTAAGCAGCAGTACGGTAGGCCACGGCTGTACCTACCTCTGTGTCGTCAGTGCACTCGTCATCCCAGGGCCGAAACTAGGATTTCTGTCACCCGGGGCAAGGTAGTCATTTGACCCCCCCCCCCCCCCCCCGCAAAAAATAAATAAAATTATTTTACAATAAATAAATAAAAATAATAAAATAAAAAATAAATAAATAAATAAATGAATAAAAATATTATATGTATATATATATATATATATATATATATATATCTCTTTCAGAACTTTTTAACCTGAAAAACTGCCTTTTCTAACATAAATTTCATATCCAGGAAAAAGTGTCCCCATTTTACACATTGCGGCAGGAAAAAGTGTCCCCATTTTACACATTGCGGCAGGAAAAAGTGTCCCCATTTTACACATTGCGGCAGGCACGTGTCCCCATTTTACACAGTAAGCTGGCAAGTGTCCCCATTTTACACAGTACGCTGGCAAGTGTCCCCATTTTACACATTGCGGCAGGCACAGGTCCCCATTTTACACAGTACGCAGGCACAGGTCCCCATTTTACACAGTACGCTGGCAAGTGTCCCCATTTTACACAGTACGCTGGCACAGGTCCCCATATTACACAGTACGCTGGCACAGGTCCCCATTTTACACAGTACGCTGGCACAGGTCCCCATTTTACACAGTACGCTGGCACAGGTCCCCATTTTACACAGTACGCTGGCACAGGTCCCCATTTTACACAGTACGCAGGCACAGGTCCCCATTTTACACAGTACGCTGGCACAGGTCCCCATTTTACACAGTACGCTGGCACAGGTCCCCATTTTACACAGTACGCAGGCACAGGTCCCCATTTTACACAGTACGCAGGCACAGGTCCCCATTTTACACAGTACGCTGGCACAGGTCCCCATTTTACACAGTACGCTGGCACAGGTCCCCATTTTACACAGTACGCTGGCACAGGTCCCCATTTTACACAGTACGCTGGCACAGGTCCCCATTTTACACAGTACGCAGGCACAGGTCCCCATTTTACACAGTACGCTGGCAAGTGTCCCCATTTTACACAGTACGCTGGCACAGGTCCCCATTTTACACAGTACGCTGGCACAGGTCCCCATTTTACACAGTACGCTGGCACAGGTCCCCATTTTACACAGTACGCTGGCACAGGTCCCCATTTTCCACATTACGCTGGCACAGGTCCCCATTTTACACAGTACGCAGGCACAGGTCCCCATTTTACACAGTACGCTGGCACAGGTCCCCATTTTACACAGTACGCTGGCACAGGTCCCCATTTTACACAGTACGCTGGCACAGGTCCCCATTTTACACAGTACGCTGGCACAGGTCCCCATTTTACACAGTACGCTGGCACAGGTCCCCATTTTACACATTACGCTGGCACAGGTCCCCATTTTACACAGTACGCAGGCACAGGTCCCCATTTTACACAGTACGCTGGCACAGGTCCCCATTTTACACAGTACGCTGGCACAGGTCCCCATTTTACACAGTACGCTGGCACAGGTCCCCATTTTACACAGTATGCTGGCACAGGTCCCCATTTTACACAGTACGCTGGCACAGGTCCCCATTTTACACAGTACGCTGGCACAGGTCCCCATTTTACACAGTACGCTGGCACTGGTCCCCATTTTACACAGTACGCAGGCACAGGTCCCCATTTTACACAGTACGCAGGCACAGGTCCCCATTTTAAACATTACGGCAGGTGGTGGGGAGAGGGAGGGAGAGAGAGAGAGAGAGAGGGGAAGGGAGAGGGGCTGACTTACATTTGAAGCAGTTCTCGCCGCTCTTCAGCCGCCTCTCCCTCCTCGTCTGCGCGGCTCCGGGCTCCCCATTCAGTTCTCCCTCCTCCGGCGGGGTTTCGTTGAATGACGCGTTTGCGCCGTGACGTCACGACGCAATCGCGTCATTCCGCGAAACCCCGCCCCCCGAGCTGGGCACTCGGGAGAAGGGGGTTTAAAAGTGCCGCGGCGGTGTTTGGGGGTCTCGGCGCCCCCCCCAATCCGGCGCCCAGGTCGCCTGCCCCCCTAGCCCCCCCCCTAGTTTCGGCCCTGGTCATCCATAAGTATAAGTAATACTATACTATCCATCCATCTACATTGTATACCTGTGGTGTTTTTTTTTCTTTCTTCATACTAGTTTGTTTAGCAGTCTGCTGACAGTGTCCACCAGGTCCGTTATACAGTATATTATATATATAAGCACTAAGCAGCAGTACGGTAGGCCACGGCTGTACCTACCTCTGTGTCGTCAGTGCACTCGTCGTCCATAAGTATAAGTAATACTAATACTATCCATCCATCTACATTGTATACCTGTGGTGTTTTTTTTTTTCTTCATACTAGTTTGTTTAGCAGTCTGCTGACAGTGTCCACCAGGTCCGTTATACAGTATATTATATATATAAGCACTAAGCAGCAGTACGGTAGGCCACGGCTGTACCTACCTCTGTGTCGTCAGTGCACTCGTCGTCCATAAGTATAAGTAATACTAATACTATCCATCCATCTACATTGTATACCTGTGGTGTTTTTTTTTTTCTTTCTTCATACTAGTTTGTTTAGCAGTCTGCTGACAGTGTCCACCAGGTCCGTTATACAGTATATTATATATATAAGCACTAAGCAGCAGTACGGTAGGCCACGGCTGTACCTACCTCTGTGTCGTCAGTGCACTCGTCGTCCATAAGTATAAGTAATACTATACTATCCATCCATCTACGTTGTATACCTGTGGTTTTTTTTTTCTTTCTTCATACTAGTTTGTTTAGTAGTCTGCTGACAGTGTCCACCAGGTCCATTATACAGTATATTATATATATAAGCACTAAGCAGCAGTACGGTAGGCCACGGCTGTACCTACCTCTGTGTCGTCAGTGCACTCGTCGTCCATAAGTATAAGTAATACTATACTATCCATCCATCTACATTGTATACCTGTGGTGTGTTTTTTTTCTTTCTTCATACTAGTTTGTTTAGCAGTCTGCTGACAGTGTCCACCAGGTCCGTTATACAGTATATTATAAATATAAGTACTAAGCAGCAGTACGGTAGGCCACGGCTGTACCTACCTCTGTGTCGTCAGTGCACTCGTCGTCCATAAGTATAAGTAATACTAATACTATCCATCCATCTACATTGTATACCTGTGGTGTTTTTTTTTTCTTTCTTCATACTAGTTTGTTTAGCAGTCTGCTGACAGTGTCCACCAGGTCCGTTATACAGTATATTATATATATAAGCACTAAGCAGCAGTACGGTAGGCCACGGCTGTACCTACCTCTGTGTCATCAGTGCACTCGTCGTCCATAAGTATAAGTAATACTATACTATCCATCCATCTACATTGTATACCTGTGGTGTTTTTTTTTTTCTTTCTTCATACTAGTTTGTTTAGCAGTCTGCTGACAGTGTCCACCAGGTCCGTTATACAGTATATTATATATATAAGCACTAAGCAGCAGTACGGTAGGCCACGGCTGTACCTACCTCTGTGTCGTCAGTGCACTCGTCGTCCGTAAGTATAAGTAATACTATACTATCCATCCATCTACATTGTATACCTGTGGTGTTTTTTTTTCTTTCTTCATACTAGTTTGTTTAGCAGTCTGCTGACAGTGTCCACCAGGTCCGTTATACAGTATATTATATATATAAGCACTAAGCAGCAGTACGGTAGGCCACGGCTGTACCTACCTCTGTGTCGTCAGTGCACTCGTCGTCCATAAGTATAAGTAATACTAATACTATCCATCCATCTACATTGTATACCTGTGGTGGCTTTTAGTTGTGCGCAAAATATGGAGAACAAAAATGTGGAGGTTAAAAAAATAGGGAAAGATCAAGATCCACTTCCACCTCGTGCTGAAGCTGCTGCCACTAGTCATGGCCGAGACGATGAAATGCCATCAACGTCGTCTGCCAAGGCCGATGCCCAATGTCATAGTACAGAGCATGTAAAATCCAAAACACAAAAGATCAGTAAAAAAATGACCCAAAAATCAAAATTAAAAGCGTCTGAGGAGAAGCGTAAACTTGCCAATATGCATTTTACGACACGGAGTGGCAAGGAACGGCTGAGGCCCTGGCCTATGTTCATGGCTAGTGGTTCAGCTTCACATGAGGATGGAAGCTCTCATCCTCTCTCTAGAAAAAAGAAAAGACTTGTGGCAAAAGCACAGCAAAGAACTGTGCGTTCTTCGAAATCACAAATCCCAAAGGAGAGTCCAATTGTGTCGGTTGCGATGCCTGACCTTCCCAACACTGGACGGGAAGAGCTTGCGCCTTCCACCATTTGCACGCCCCCTGCAAGTGTTGAAAGGAGCACCCGCAGTCCAGTTCCTGATAGTGAAATTGAAGATGTCAGTGTTGAAGTACACCAGGATGAGGATATGGGTGTTGCTGGTGCTGGGGAGGAAATTGACAAGGAGGATTCTGATGGTGAGGTGGTTTGTTTAAGTCAGGCACCCGGGGAGACACCTGTTGTCCGTGGGAGGAATATGGCCATTGACATGCCTGGTGAAAATACCAAAAAAATCAGCTCTTCAGTGTGGAAGTATTTCAACAGAAATGCGGACAACAGGTGTCAAGCCGTGTGTTGCCTTTGTCAAGCTGTAATAAGTAGGGGTAAGGACGGTAACCACCTCGGAACATCCTCCCTTATACGTCACCTGCAGCGCATTCATAATAAGTCAGTGACAAGTTCAAAAACTTTGGGCGACAGCGGAAGCAGTCCACTGACCAGTAAATCCCTTCCTCTTGTAACCAAGCTCGCGCAAACCACACCACCAACTCCCTCAGTGTCAATTTCCTCCTTAACCAGGAAAGCCAATAGTCCTGCAGGCCATGTCACTGGCAAGTCTGACGAGTCCTCTCCTGCCTGGGATTCCTCCGATGCATCCTTGAGTGTAACGCCTACTGCTGCTGGCGCTGCTGTTGTTGCTGCTGGGAGTCGATCGTCATCCCAGAGGGGAAGTCGGAAGACCACTTGTACTACTTCCAGTAAGCAATTGACTGTCCAACAGTCCTTTGCGAGGAAGATGAAATATCACAGCAGTCATCCTGTTGCAAAGCGGATAACTGAGGCCTTGACAACTATGTTGGTGTTAGACGTGCGTCCGGTATCCGCCGTTAGTTCACAGGGAACTAGACAATTTCTTGAGGTAGTGTGCCCCCGTTACCAAATACCATCTAGGTTCCACTTCTCTAGGCAGGCGATACCGAGAATGTACACGGACGTCAGAAAAAGACTCACCAGTGTCCTAAAAAATGCAGTTGTACCCAATGTCCACTTAACCACGGACATGTGGACAAGTGGAGCAGGGCAGACTCAGGACTACATGACTGTGACAGCCCACTGGGTAGATGTATTGCCTCCCGCTGCTAGAACAGCAGCGGCGGCACCAGTAGCAGCATCTCGCAAACACCAACTCGTTCCTAGGCAGGCTACACTTTGTATCACCGCTTTCCAGAATACGCACACAGCTGAAAACCTCTTACGGCAACTGAGGAAGATCATCGCAGAATGGTTTACCCCAATTGGACTCTCCTGGGGATTTGTGGCATCGGACAACGCCAGCAATATTGTGCTTGCATTACATCTGGGCAAATTCCAGCACGTCCCATGTTTTGCACATACCTTGAATTTGGTGGTGCAGAATTATTTAAAAAACGACAGGGGCGTGCAAGAGATGCTGTCGGTGACCAGACGAATTGCTGGCCACTTTCGGCGTACAGGCACCGCGTACAGAAGACTGGAGCACCACCAAAAAAACCTGAACCTGCCCTGCCATCATCTGAAGCAAGAGGTGGTAACGAGGTGGAATTCAACCCTCTATATGCTTCAGAGGATGGAGGAGCAGCAAAAGGCCATTCAAGCCTATACATCTGGCCACGATATAGGCAAAGGAGGTGGAATGCACCTGTCTCAAGCGCAGTGGAGAAATATTTCAACGTTGTGCAAGGTTCTGCTGCCCTTTGAACTTGCCACACGTGAAGTCAGTTCAGACACTGCCAGCCTGAGTCAGGTCATTCCCCTCATCAGGCTTTTGCAGAAGAAGCTGGAGGCATTGAAGGAGGAGCTAAAACAGAGCGATTCCGTTAGGCATGTGGGACTTGTGGATGGAGCCCTTCATTCGCTTAACCAGGATTCACGTGTGGTCAATCTGTTGAAATCAGAGCACTACATTTTGGCCACCGTGCTCGATCCTAGATTTAAAACCTACGTTGGATCTCTCTTTCCGGCAGACACAAGTCTGCAGGGGTTCAAAGAACTGCTGGTGAGAAAATTGTCAAGTCAAGCGGAACGCGACCTGTCAACATCTCCTCCTTCACATTCTCCCGCAACTGGGGGTGCGAGGAAAAGGCTCAGAATTCCGAGCCCACCCGCTGGCGGTGATGCAGGGCAGTCTGGAGCGACTGCTGATGCTGACATCTGGTCCGAACTGAAGGACCTGCCAACGATTACTGACATGTCGTCTACTGTCACTGCATATGATTCTCTCACCATTGAAAGAATGGTGGAGGATTATATGAGTGGCCGCATCCAAGTAGGCACGTCAGACAGTCCGTACGTATACTGGCAGGGAAAAGAGGCAATTTGGAGGCCCTTGCACAAACTGGCTTTATTCTACCTAAATTGCCCTCCCTCCAGTGTGTACTCCGAAAGAGTGTTTAGTGCCGCCACTCACCTTGTCGGCAATCGGCGTACGAGGTTACTTCAAGAAAATGTGGAGAAGATGATGTTCATTAAAATGAATTATAATCAATTCCTCCATGGAGACATTCACCAGCAGCAATTGCCTCCAGAAAGTACACAGGGACCTGAGATGGTGGATTCCAGTGGGGACGAATTAATAATCTGTGAGGAGGGGGATGTACACAGTGAAAGGGGTGATGAATCGGACGATGATGATGAGGTGGACATCTTGCCTCTGTAGAGCCAGTTTGTGCAAGGAGAGATTGATTGCTTCTTTTTTGGTGGGGGCCCAAACCAACCAGTCATTTCAGTCACAGTCGTGTGGCAGACCCTGTCGCTGAAATGATGGGTTGGTTAAAGTGTGCATGTCCTGTTTATACAACATAAGGGTGGGTGGGAACAATTCCATCTTGCACCTCTTTTTTCTTTCATTTTTCTTTGCGTCATGTGCTGTTTGGGGAGTATTTTTTGGAAGGGCCATCCTGCGTGACACTGCAGTGCCACTCCTAGATGGGCCAGATGTTTGTGTCGGCCACTAGGGTCGCTTAGCTTACTCACACAGCTACCTCATTGCGCCTCTTTTTTTTCTTCTTTGTGTCATGTGCTGTTTGGGGAGTATTTTTTGGAAGGGCCATCCTGCGTGACACTGCAGTGCCACTCCTAGATGGGCCAGGTGTTTGTGTCGGCCACTAGGGTCGCTTAGCTTACTCACACAGCTACCTCATTGCGCCTCTTTTTTTTCTTCTTTGCGTCATGTGCTGTTTGGGGAGTATTTTTTGGAAGGGCCATCCTGCGTGACACTGCAGTGCCACTCCTAGATGGGCCAGGTGTTTGTGTCGGCCACTAGGGTCGCTTAGCTTACTCACACAGCTACCTCATTGCGCCTCTTTTTTTTCTTCTTTGCGTCATGTGCTGTTTGGGGAGTATTTTTTGGAAGGGCCATCCTGCCTGACACTGCAGTGCCACTCCTAGTTGGGCCAGGTGTTTGTGTCGGCCACTTGGGTCGCTTAGCTTAGCCATCCAGCGACCTCGGTGCAAATTTTAGGACTAAAAATAATATTGTGAGGTGTGAGGTGTTCAGAGTAGACAGAAAATGAGTGGAAATTATGGTTATTGAGGTTAATAATACTATGGGATCAAAATGACCCCCAAATTCAATGATTTAAGCTGTTTTTTAGGGTTTTTTGAAAAAAACACCCGAATCCAAAACACACCCGAATCCGACAAAAAAAATTCGGTGAGGTTTTCCAAAACGCGTTCGAACCCAAAACACGGCCGCGGAACCGAACCCAAAACCGAAACACAAAACCCAAAAAATTGCCGGTGCACATCACTAGTATTTACATATGCAATCAGCATTGCGGAGGACATATCTTCCGATAACAGCTGTCCTCTGCGATGCGCAGCGGCTGCCTGACTTCCGGGATTCGGGCCCGGGAGTCAGCCTGCGGATGCGCAGGGTGATGGGGGCGGGGGTGAGGCATGCTGAGAGGGATTTGATCCCTCACACAGTGCTGCGGAGATAAGCCCATAGGCTTCTATGGAGTATCGCCAGCAAAGGCACCAGAGAAAGCGCTGACCTGCCGGCTGGGACTTAGTACTTTAGGAAAATGCGGTAAACAGGAGTTTACCGCATTTTACGTTTAGTACATCCCTCCCCAGATGTGGTCATTCATGCAAGTGATTTGAATATGAAAATAATGCAGGACACTGACAGGAGCCAATGAGGGGACATTCCAATGATAGCATCTATATAATAATTTCATAAGGCGTGTCCCGTCTCCTGAATGGGCGCACAGTGATGGCTTCTACTGCTAGGGAGATGGGACAGACCTAGGAGATGCATCAGGTCAGTGTGGGCAGGATGTATTAAGCTTCATCCCACCACTTGCTTTACATATGTGATTAGGGGTTGGGTATGGAATCCTGGCAGGTGGGATCCCGGCGGTCAGGGTACCGATGCCAGGATCCCGTCCGTCAGAATGCCGGCAGCGGGGCTAGCTTTCAGGATACCAATGCCAGGATCCCGGCCGTCAGAATGCCGGCAGCGGGGCTAGCAGTAGAAAGCCCCTTGAGGGCTCGGTGGCTCGCCACAGTTTCTATTTCCACTCTGTGGGTGTTGTGGACACCCACAAGTGGGAATAGCCCTGGCGCAGCTGTCGGCATTCCCTGTAGTCAGGATCCCAGGGTCAGTATTCTGACCGCCGGGATCCCAACCGCCGGGATAGTAACTACATCCTATAATTGGTATTGCAAAGGTCAGCTCTACCAATAAGAGCTGTCCTTTGCAATGTCGGGACTTCCAGGTTTGTGCCCCAGGAGTCCCTCTGCGCATGCGCAGAGGGACGCGGCAGCCATGGGGGGTGCTTGGAGGGATCCAATTGGATCCATCAAGGGAAAATGCGGAAAGACGTACATAGGCAAAATCTGGTATTAACCATTTCGGTGCTCAGTACATAAGAGAAATGCGGCCAAAGTCCAAAAATGAACGTTTTCAGGGTTCTGGCCACATTTTCCATTTAGTACATCCCACCCTTAACGTTGTAAATATATTTAAATTGAAATCAAAGTTTCTCAAAATTCTGTATTTGTACCAGGTAGTCCTATGTAGATGCATTTGTAAACTTGCGGTTTTTAAGTATATTTATTTTTTATTATATTGTTTTTATTTGCTTTCTCTACTTGTGAGTAAATAGTGGAGTACAAAGGAGTCAGTTCTTTTCATACACCAAAAACCTCTGCCAATATATTACGTACTGTTGTATTTTGTTGCTATTGCATTCCCTTCTCTCTCTCATATTCTTAATACTTGTTGTTGTAACACAATTGAAGTATTTAGAAGAGTACCAATGTAGATGCACTGAGAGAAGCAATTGAAACTGCAAGCAGTATAATAGCACAACAGTATATTCCTCCATAATGTTCTCGGTCAGTAATATCTTGGTTTGACCACTAGGTGGTAGTGTCAGAGCAGGGAAGAATAAAGTAGGTTCTTGTCCACTGCTAAACTGTATCTTTCCAACAGTTTCGAGATCGGTTTTAGGGGTACATTTACTAAGCAGTGATAAGAGCGGAGAAGTGAGCCAGTGGAGAAGTTTCCCCATCAACCAATCAGCTGCTGTGTATAATTTTATAGTATGCAAATTATAGATGTTACTTCAGTGCTGATTGGTTGCCATGGGCACTTCTCCACTGGCTCACTTCTCCGCTCTTATCACTGCTTAGTAAATGTACCCCCTAATCTCATGGGCGGGATGTACAGTATTAACATACATCTCCGCCCACTGCAGCGATGCTAATCGCATATGTACTGTACTAACATATGCGATTAACATCGCAATGTGGTGATGGAGGATCCCAAGCAATACCTGTGAGAAGGATGTGTGATGGGTCTCCATCACCTTCCTGGGCTCTCCCTCTCATCCCTGGCCAGGAAGCAGGCCGCAGGCTGTCCCGGGCGCCTCCTCTTCCTCCATCTAGGAGTGGCACTGCAGTGTCAGGCAGGATGGCACTTCAAAAAAATAGTCCCCAAACAGCACATGATGCAAAGAAAAAAAGAGGCGCACCAAGGTCGCTGTGTGACTAAGCTAAGCGACCCAAGTGGCCAACACAAACACCTGGCCCATCTAGGAGTGGCACTGCAGTGTCAGGCAGGATGGCACTTCAAAAAAATAGTCCCCAAACAGCACATGATGCAAAGAAAAAAAGAGGCGCACCAAGGTCGCTGTGTGACTAAGCTAAGCGACACAAGTGGCCGACACAAACACCTGGCCCATCTAGGAGTGGCACTGCAGTGTCAGGCAGGATGGCACTTCAATAAAATTGTCCCCAAACAGCACATGATGCAAAGAAAAAAAAGAGGCGCACCTAGGTCGCTGTGTGACTAAGCTAAGCGACACAAGTGGCCGACACAAACACCTGGCCCATCTAGGAGTGGCACTGCAGTGTCGTAAATGGCATATTGGCAAGTTTACGCTTCTCATCTGACGCTTTCAATTTTGATTTTTGGGTCATTTTACTGAACTTTTGTTTTTTGGATTTTACATGCTCTCTACTATGACATTGGGCATCGGCCTTGGCAGACGACGTTGATGGCCTTTCATCGTCTCGGCCATGACTAGTTGCAGCAGCTTCAGCACGAGGTGGAAGTGGATCTTGATCTTTCCCTATTTTAACCTCCACATTTTTGTTCTCCATTTTTTAATGTGTGGAATTATATGCCAGTATCAATAGCAATGGCCTACTACTATATAAACTACGCACAACTGAAATGCACCACAAGTATGGATGGATAGTATACTTGACGACACAGAGGTAGGTACAGCAGTGGCCTACTGTACCGTACTGCTATATATTATATACTGGTGGTCATCAAACTGTGCAAAACTGAAATGCAACACAGGTATGGATGGATAGTATACTTGACGACACAGAGGTAGGTACAGCAGTGGCCTACTGTACCGTACTGCTATATATTATATACTGGTGGTCAGCAAACTGTGCAAAACTGAAATGCACCACAGGTATGGATGGATAGTATACTTGACGACACAGAGGTAGGTACAGCAGTGGCCTACTGTACCGTACTGCTATATATTATATACTGGTGGTCAGCAAACTGTGCAAAACTGAAATGCACCACAGGTATGGATGGATAGTATACTTGACGACACAGAGGTAGGTACAGCAGTGGCCTTCTGTACCGTACTCCTATATATTATATACTGGTGGTCAGCAAAATTATGCACTGTACTCCTACTATATACTGTCTACAATGCAGCACAGATATGGAGTGTTTTTCAGGCAGACAACGTATACTGGTGGTCACTGGTCAGCAAAACTCTGCACTGTACTCCTCCTATATAATATTATATACTGGTGGTCCCCAGTCCCCACAATAAAGCAGCACACTGAGCACAGATATGGAGTGTTTTTCAGGCAGACAACGTATACTGGTGGTCACTGTCAGCAAAACTCTGCACTGTACTCCTGCTATATAATACAGCTGCTCCCCAGTCCCCACAATTAAGCAGTGTGAGCACAGATATATGCAGCACACTGAGCACAGATAAGGAGCTTTTTTTCAGGCAGAGAACGGATAAAACTGGTGGTCACTGATCAGCAAAACTCTGCACTGTACTCCTCCTATATTAATATACAGCTGCTCCCCAGTCCCCACAATTAAGATATAACTAAGCAAGCACAAATATTTGCATCAACAATGAATAAACGGAGAGGACGCCAGCCACGTCCTCTCCCTAACATTTCCAATGCACGAGTGAAAATGGCGGCGATGCGCGGCTGCTTATATAGAATCCGAATCTCGCGAGAATCCGACAGCGGGATGATGACGTTCGGGCGCGCTCGGGTTAACCGAGCCATACGGGAGAATCCGAGTATGCCTCGGACCCGTGTAAAAAGGGTGAAGTTCGGGGGGGTTCGGTTTCCGAGAAACCGAACCCGCTCATCACTAGTTAAAACCCCAGCATTTTCCCTTTAGCATAGGGGTGGGCAACATGCGGCCCGCTGGCCGGATGCGGCCCGCGGACCGATCCTGCCTGGCCCGCTGTGCCCCACCAGAGTGGAATGACAAGCGGCCCGACAGGCTGAGCCGCTTGTCATTGCACTGCTCTCAGACGCGGCGCCGCTGAGGAAATCCCGGTCACGTCACAGGATCTGCTGACCGGGATTTCCTCTATCATGCGCTGGGCGGCATGGGGGGCGGCGCTGGGCGGGCACTGCAGTGGGGAGCACAAGCGGCGCACGCCCGTTCCCCTCCTGTACGTACGGAAGCCGCGGGCAGACATAGCGTGGGGAACGCGCCGGCGATGTCACGTGATGCGGCGGTCTGGCAGCTGATTGGCTGCTGCGGCTGCCCTGTGCGTGTGATGGTAAAACGTCCCAAATACGTTGCGTTTCATCCTTTCTAGCACATAGGCTGCATGTCACTGCGCACACAGGGAAGGGGGGGGCTAGTGTCCCCAGTTGGCCTAGCTGCCAGTCAGTGTAGCACGCCTCCTGTGCTGTGTGCTGGGTAACTGTTCTCCTATAGCTGCTTATTTTGTAGCTTCTAGAGAACTGTGTTTATATTGTTTTCAGAATAAAGTTCACGTTCTGCTAAACATGGCACCTGGGTTATTCTGTGATGTGATTTGGCTTGAGATATTCGCTAATTTCGCATTTGTTTCCCATCAACCTAAATAGACTGTAATACGCTCCCTGCATCTGGCATCTGTGCGCTGTGTGCCTTCAGTATCTTCCATCTGTAAGGCAATGCGTAGCGAAGTCGGATTTAGACATCATGGGGCCCTAAGCAAGATAACAGTATGGGGCCCCACTCCGTCAACTGCATACAATTTCATATACACACACACACCGCCCCCCATAGCGGCATACACAAATACTGCCCCCATAAGCCCCTCACTAGCGACGGGACCTGACATTGGCAAGTGCATATACACTTGCCAATGTCGGGAGCGACTTTGGCAGCATGGCTGTCGTTAACTATGTCACCTGTCAGACCTGCATGTTGGTCCAACGGGCAATGCCATGTATTTCCCGCAGAAGTGCACATCGTACACGATATATAGTGCGTGCACACTAGATTAGGGGTGGGCAACATGCGGCCCACGGACCGATCCTGCCTGGCCCGCTGTGCCCCACCAGAGTGGAATGACAAGCGGCCCGACAGGCTGAGCCGCTTGTCATTGCACTGCTCTCAGACGCGGCGCCGCTGAGGAAATCCCGGTCACGTCACAGGGTCAGCTGATCGGGATTTCCTCTATCATGCGCTGGGTGGCACGGGGGGCGGCGCTGGGCGGGCACTGCACTGGGGAGCACAAGCGGCGGCCAGTGGGGAGCACAAGCGGCGGCCAGTGGGGAGCACAAGCGGAGGCCAGTGGGGAGAAGAAACGTCGGCCAGTGGGAAGAAGAAGCAGCGGCCAGCGAGGAGAAGCGGCGGCAGCAGCAGCGCGGATCATCAGACAGCGGGGATCGTCTGCCACTGACAAACAGGTAAACCCCCTGTTCAGCCAGCCCCTGGATAAAGCTAAAGCTGCCATATAGGTTCAGGGGAGGGGAGTTAAAAACGGTTATATGGGTTTAGGGAGGAGGGGGGGGGGTAGGTAGGGACTGCTATATAGGTTTAGGGGAGGGTGGGGAAAAGGGGGTAGGGACTGCCATATAGGTTCAGGAGAGAGGGGAGGATAAACTGCTATATGGGTCCAGGGGAGAGGGGGGAGGGGGGGTAGAGGTTGCAGCATTACACAGGGTGCAGCATTACACAGGGTGCATGGCCGGTGCTGGGGCTTTGCGCGCCCCAGGCGGCAATGGGGGGCGTTGCTTCGTACAGGGGGCATGGTCATTTACGCCCCCTGTACAGACTACTGTAGCGCTCTGAAATGTGCCCCCCGCTGCCGCTGGCCGCTGTGAAGCCCTTCGTGGAGAGGTCCTTTAATGTGCGGTGGGCGATGACGTCATCGCGCACCGCACAGTAAAGGACCTCTCCACGAAGGGAAACTCTAGTTTCCCTTCACAGCGACCAGTGGCAGCGGGGGGCACATTTCAGAGCGCTACAGTAGTCTGTACAGGGGGCGTAAATGACCATGCCCCCTGTACGAAGCCACGCCCCCCCATTGCCGATATTTTGTGTGCGGCCCTCGAATATTCGCTGGAAGTGTTAAGCGGCCCCCCAGGTGAAATAATTGCCCACCCCTGCTTTAGCACATCCTGCCCAATCTTCGAATGGAAAGTTGTAAAACAGATCCTAAATAGACTAGCCAGGGTACTCAGTGCCAGTTCACTTGTCTTATATGTTCCCGTATGTCACATTGCTACTTCTGTCTTGGTAATCCAGCGATCAGAAGGGTCCCAGGGACATTCTGTCCTTCTCAGTCAGTAATTTGCATCACAGTCGATCTGGAACCCACTGCATGTAGCCGGGTCTGACTCCTGTGATAGTTTTCTGGTAAGCTGCCACCAGTATTGAACCCAGTTACTAGATTGAACAAAAAACTTGCAGTCAGGTAGGTCTGTTGTACCCACTGTCGTGGGAAGCTGGAATCTCCACAAGTAAATCAGCAATCAACTGGGGCAATTTTGAATTTTTATGTAACTAAATCTGCAATGTATGAGGTCCACAGATCACTGATTCAGAGCAAAAATGGATTAGATTTGGTAAATCAGGTTTTGCAACAAATTGAATTAGTCAATATCCCGGCAGTCAGAATACCAACGCCGGGATCCTGACCGCCGAGAATGCCGGCAGTGGCGCCAGGGTTATTCCCACTCAGGGTGTCCACGACACCCACAGAGTGGGAATAGAACCTGTGGCAAGCGCAGCGAGCCAGCAAGGGGCTTTCCAGCTCTTGCCCCACTGCCGGCATTCTGATCTCCAGGATCCCGGCAACCAGGATTCCATCCCCAACCCAATCAGGGCTGCAGATTATTAATGTATGGTAACAATCAGCAGATTTTCAGACCATTACTAGTGAAATGATGAGCCTTTCAAGATTGGCAAATATGTATTTGCTGAACATGATCGGCAAATCACTGAATCACAAATCACTGCAATGAATGCAGGGGCGGAAGTCCTGAAGGCAATGGAGTCGGCTGCCTCGGGTGCACTTCAATCACTGTGCGCCTGCCAGTTACAGTCACTGTATGAGCACTGCCCGCCTCCTGACAACCCAGCTGCACAGCTCCCGCCCCAACATTTTGTCCGCACCACTCCTGCATCCCGACAACACGGCTGGCCGGATCCCGCCCTCACACTACTCCGGCTGCCTGGCTCCCTCCTCCTGACACCCCGGCTGGCTCCTGCCTTCTGACATACCGGCTGGCCAGCTCCCGCATACAGTGGCAAGTCCAGCAGTGGAGCAGCAGCTGAATAAGGAGCAACTGGTAATAAGAGGGGAGAGTGATGGGGTAAGGACAGAGAAAGAAAGAGAGAGAGAGAGAGAGAGAGAGAATATCTGTGGCTGTGTTTGTATAAGTATATATTGCTGAGTGTGTGTACATGTATACAAGTGGATGTTTGTGTGTGTTTATATGTGTGTGTGTGTGTGTGTGTGTGTGTGTGTGTGTGTATAGTATGTGGCTTAGTGTGTGTGTGTGTGTGTGTGTGTGTGTGTGTGTGTGTGTGTGTGTGTACAGTATGTGGTATATGTGGTTGTGTGTGTACTGTATATATGTGGTTGTGGGTGTGTGTAGTTTATATGTGGCTGTGTGTGTTTATATGTGGCTGCATGTGTTTATATGTATATATGTGGCTGTGTGTGTTTAAAAGATGGCTGCATTTGTGTATATGTGTATATATATATATATATATATATATATATATATATATATATATATATGTATATGGCTGTGTGTATATGTATATATGTGGTTGTGTACGCCTTTCAGACCGCCTGACATGGGAGCTCCCAGGGTGCGACCCACCTCAGGCACCCCGACGCCTCTGTCTGCAGCCTGGCATATAGCTGGGTTGGTGACGTCAGCGGTGGCGCAGTGAGGCAGTGCTTCATGATCACTTGAACTCGAAGTGTGAGCGGGAAACGGGTCGCATTGACCTGGCTTCCGTTCACACTGCACAGCAAGCCAGTTTGAACATGGGTTCAACCCTGCTTGTTACCAGGGTTGAAATACCGGGTCGCTCGACCTGGTATATTTCCCCTGGCGCTCATGTGCCAATAACCAGTGTTCAAAGCTGGCGGTCTGAAAGGGGTATAAGTATATATGTGGCTGTGTGTTTGTGTATACGTATATATACACATGTGATTGTATGTGTTTAAGTATATATGTGGGTGTGTGTGTGTGTGTGTGTGTGTGTGTGTGTGTGTGTGTGTGTGTGTGTGTGTGTAAGGTGGTAATGGTGGACACTGTAAATGCATTTAAAAGGGGATTGGATGAATTATTGATTGAAAAGGATATCCAAGGTTACAACATTTTAAATATTGAAGTTGTTAGTCCGGGTCTAACATGATTTGCAGTTGTTAACTAGAGATGAGCGGGTTCGGTTCCTCGGAATCCGAACCCGCTCGAACTTCATGTTTTTTACCACGGGTCCGAGCGACTCGGATCTTCCCGCCTTGCTCGGTTAACCCGAGCGCGCCCGAACGTCATCATCACGCTGTCGGATTCTCGCGAGGCTCGGATTCTATCGCGAGACTCGTATTCTATATAAGGAGCCGCGCGTCGCCGCCATTTTTCACACGTGCATTGAGATTCATAGGGAGAGGACGTGTATGGCGTCCTCTCCGTTTATAGAGATTCGAGAAGAGAGTGAGACAGAGAGAGACACAGTAGTAATTTGGGGAGCATTAGGAGGAGTACTACTACTACTAGTACTTGCTGAAGTGATAGAGAGAGATAGTGTGACTGTATTATCTGACTTGTGGGGGAGACACTGACAGTGGGGAGCAGTTAGAGTCTGAGAGCAGGACTCAGGACTCAGGAGTACATATAACGTACAGTGCACACTTTTGCTGCCAGAGTGCCAGCCACACTGCCATTGTTTGTGACCACACTGACCACCAGTATAATATATATTGTGATTGTCTGCTTAGGACTCAGGAGTACTGCAAGTTGCTGATAGTGTGACCAGTGACCTGACCACCAGTTTAATAAATCACCACCAGTTTATGAGTTTAATATATATTATATATATATATATAATTGTATATAATATATATATAATATTGTATACCACCTAGCACCTACCCGTGTTTTTTTTTCTTTCTTTCTTCTTTATACATACTACTATAGTAGCTTACTGTAGCAGTCTGCGGTGCTGCTGAGCTGACAGTGTCCAGCAGGTCCGTCATCAGTCATTACATAATAAATATATAATATATACCTGTCCGGCTGCAGTACTAGTGATATTATATATACATATATATTGATTTCATCTCATTATCATCCAGTCTATATTAGCAGCAGACACAGTACGTTAGTCCACGGCTGTAGCTACCTCTGTGTCGGCACTCGGCAGTCCATCCATAATTGTATACCACCTACCCGTGGTTGTTGTTTTTTTCTTTCTTCTTTATACATACTACTATAGTAGCTTACTGTAGCAGTCTGCGGTGCTGCTGAGCTGACAGTGTCCAGCAGGTCCGTCATCAGTCATTACATAATAAATATATAATATATACCTGTCCGGCTGCAGTACTAGTGATATTATATATACATATATATTGATTTCATCTCATTATCATCCAGTCTATATTAGCAGCAGACACAGTACGTTAGTCCACGGCTGTAGCTACCTCTGTGTCGGCACTCGGCAGTCCATCCATAATTGTATACCACCTACCCGTGGTTATTGTTTTTTTCTTTCTTCTTTATACATACTACTATAGTAGCTTACTGTAGCAGTCTGCGGTGCTGCTGAGCTGACAGTGTCCAGCAGGTCCGTCATCAGTCATTACATAATAAATATATAATATATACCTGTCCGGCTGCAGTACTAGTGATATTATATATACATATATATTGATTTCATCTCATTATCATCCAGTCTATATTAGCAGCAGACACAGTACGGTAGTCCACGGCTGTAGCTACCTCTGTGTCGGCACTCGGCAGTCCATCCATAATTGTATACCACCTACCCGTGGTTGTTGTTTTTTTCTTTCTTCTTTATACATACTACTATAGTAGCTTACTGTAGCAGTCTGCGGTGCTGCTGAGCTGACAGTGTCCAGCAGGTCCGTCATCAGTCATTACATAATAAATATATAATATATACCTGTCCGGCTGCAGTACTAGTGATATTATATATACATATATATTGATTTCATCTCATTATCATCCAGTCTATATTAGCAGCAGACACAGTACGGTAGTCCACGGCTGTAGCTACCTCTGTGTCGGCACTCGGCAGTCCATCCATAATTGTATACCACCTACCCGTGGTTGTTGTTTTTTTCTTTCTTCTTTATACATACTACTATAGTAGCTTACTGTAGCAGTCTGCGGTGCTGCTGAGCTGACAGTGTCCAGCAGGTCCGTCATCAGTCATTACATAATAAATATATAATATATACCTGTCCGGCTGCAGTACTAGTGATATTATATATACATATATATTGATTTCATCTCATTATCATCCAGTCTATATTAGCAGCAGACACAGTACGGTAGTCCACGGCTGTAGCTACCTCTGTGTCGGCACTCGGCAGTCCATCCATAGGTATACTAGTATCCATCCATCTCCATTGTTTACCTGAGGTGCCTTTTAGTTGTCCCTATTAAAATATGGAGAACAAAAATGTTGAGGTTCCAAAATTAGGGAAAGATCAAGATCCACTTCCACCTCGTGCTGAAGCTGCTGCCACTAGTCATGGCCGTCTCGGAAATGCCAGCAACGTCGTCTGCCAAGGCCGATGCCCAATGTCATAGTACAGAGCATGTAAAATCCAAAACACCAAATATCAGTAAAAAAAGGACTCCAAAACCTAAAATAAAATTGTCGTCGGAGAAGCGTAAACTTGCCAATATGCCATTTACCACACGGAGTGGCAAGGAACGGCTGAGGCCCTGGCCTATGTTCATGGCTAGTGGTTCAGCTTCACATGAGGATGGAAGCACTCAGCCTCTCGCTAGAAAAATGAAAAGACTCAAGCTGGCAAAAGAACCGCAAAGAACTGTGCGTTCTTCGAAATCCCAAATCCACAAGGAGAGTCCAATTGTGTCGGTTGCGATGCCTGACCTTCCCAACACTGGACGTGAAGAGCATGCGCCTTCCACCATTTGCACGCCCCCTGCAAGTGCTGGAAGGAGCACCCGCAGTCCAGTTCCTGATAGTCAGATTGAAGATGTCAGTGTTGAAGTACACCAGGATGAGGAGGATATGGGTGTTGCTGGCGCTGGGGAGGAAATTGACCAGGAGGATTCTGATGGTGAGGTGGTTTGTTTAAGTCAGGCACCCGGGGAGACACCTGTTGTTCGTGGGAGGAATATGGCCATTGACATGCCTGGTGAAAATACCAAAAAAATCAGCTCTTCGGTGTGGAAGTATTTCAACAGAAATGCGGACAACAGGTGTCAAGCCGTGTGTTGCCTTTGTCAAGCTGTAATAAGTAGGGGTAAGGACGTTAACCACCTCGGAACATCCTCCCTTATACGTCACCTGCAGCGCATTCATAATAAGTCAGTGACAAGTTCAAAAACTTTGGGTGACAGCGGAAGCAGTCCACTGACCAGTAAATCCCTTCCTCTTGTAACCAAGCTCACGCAAACCACCCCACCAACTCCCTCAGTGCCAATTTCCTCCTTACCCAGGAATGCCAATAGTCCTCTCCTGCCTGGGATTCCTCCGATGCATCCTTGAGTGTAATGCCTACTGCTGCTGGCGCTGCTGTTGTTGCTGCTGGGAGTCGATCGTCATCCCAGAGGGGAAGTCGGAAGACCACTTGTACTACTTCCAGTAAGCAATTGACTGTCCAACAGTCCTTTGCGAGGAAGATGAAATATCACAGCAGTCATCCTGCTGCAAAGCGGATAACTGAGGCCTTGACAACTATGTTGGTGTTAGACGTGCGTCCGGTATCTGCCGTTAGTTCACAGGGAACTAGACAATTTATTGAGGCAGTGTGCCCCCGTTACCAAATACCATCTAGGTTCCACTTCTCTAGGCAGGCGATACCGAGAATGTACACGGACGTCAGAAAAAGACTCACCAGTGTCCTAAAAAATGCAGTTGTACCCAATGTCCACTTAACCACGGACATGTGGACAAGTGGAGCAGGGCAGGGTCAGGACTATATGACTGTGACAGCCCACTGGGTAGATGTATGGACTCCCGCCACAAGAACAGCAGCGGCGGCACCAGTAGCAGCATCTCGCAAACGCCAACTCTTTCCTAGGCAGGCTACGCTTTGTATCACCGCTTTCCAGAATACGCACACAGCTGAAAACCTCTTACGGCAACTGAGGAAGATCATCGCGGAATGGCTTACCCCAATTGGACTCTCCTGTGGATTTGTGGCTTCGGACAACGCCAGCAATATTGTGTGTGCATTAAATATGGGCAAATTCCAGCACGTCCCATGTTTTGCACATACCTTGAATTTGGTGGTGCAGAATTTTTTAAAAAACGACAGGGGTGTGCAAGAGATGCTGTCGGTGGCCAGAAGAATTGCGGGACACTTTCGGCGTACAGGCACCACGTACAGAAGACTGGAGCACCACCAAAAACAACTGAACCTGCCCTGCCATCATCTGAAGCAAGAAGTGGTAACGAGGTGGAATTCAACCCTCTATATGCTTCAGAGGTTGGAGGAGCAGCAAAAGGCCATTCAAGCCTATACAATTCAGCACGATATAGGAGGTGGAATGCACCTGTCTCAAGCGCAGTGGAGAATGATTTCAACGTTGTGCAAGGTTCTGATGCCCTTTGAACTTGCCACACGTGAAGTCAGTTCAGACACTGCCAGCCTGAGTCAGGTCATTCCCCTCATCAGGCTTTTGCAGAAGAAGCTGGAGACATTGAAGGAGGAGCTAACACAGAGCGATTCCGCTAGGCATGTGGGACTTGTGGATGGAGCCCTTAATTCGCTTAACAAGGATTCACGGGTGGTCAATCTGTTGAAATCAGAGCACTACATTTTGGCCACCATGCTCGATCCTAGATTTAAAGCCTACCTTGGATCTCTCTTTCCGGCAGACACAAGTCTGCTGGGGTTCAAAGACCTGCTGGTGAGAAAATTGTCAAGTCAAGCGGAACGCGACCTGTCAACATCTCCTCCTTCACATTCTCCCGCAACTGGGGGTGCGAGGAAAAGGCTCAGAATTCCGAGCCCACCCGCTGGCGGTGATGCAGGGCAGTCTGGAGCGACTGCTGATGCTGACATCTGGTCCGGACTGAAGGACCTGACAACGATTACGGACATGTCGTCTACTGTCACTGCATATGATTCTCTCACCATTGAAAGAATGGTGGAGGATTATATGAGTGACCGCATCCAAGTAGGCACGTCACACAGTCCGTACTTATACTGGCAGGAAAAAGAGGCAATTTGGAGGCCCTTACACAAACTGGCTTTATTCTACCTAAGTTGCCCTCCCACAAGTGTGTACTCCGAAAGAGTGTTTAGTGCCGCCGCTCACCTTGTCAGCAATCGGCGTACGAGGTTACATCCAGAAAATGTGGAGAAGATGATGTTCATTAAAATTAATTATAATCAATTCCTCCGTGGAGACATTGACCAGCAGCAATTGCCTCCACAAAGTACACAGGGAGCTGAGATGGTGGATTCCAGTGGGGACGAATTGATAATCTGTGAGGAGGGGGATGTACACGGTGATATATCGGAGGATGATGATGAGGTGGACATCTTGCCTCTGTAGAGCCAGTTTGTGCAAGGAGAGATTAATTGCTTCTTTTTAGGTGGGGGTCCAAACCAACCCGTCATTTCAGTCACAGTCGTGTGGCAGACCCTGTCACTGAAATGATGGGTTGGTTAAAGTGTGCATGTCCTTTTTATACAACATAAGGGTGGGTGGGAGGGCCCAAGGACAATTCCATCTTGCACCTCTTTTTTCTTTCATTTTTATTTGCGTCATGTGCTGTTTGGGGAGTGTTTTTTGGAAGGGCCATCCTGCGTGACACTGCAGTGCCACTCCTAGATGGGACCGGTGTTTGTGTCGGCCACTAGGGTCGCTAAGCTTAGTCACACAGCTACCTCATTGCGCCTCTTTTTTTCTTCTTTGCGTCATGTGCTGTTTGGGGAGTGTTTTTTGGAAGGGCCATCCTGCGTGACACTGCAGTGCCACTCCTAGATGGGCCCGGTGTTTGTGTCGGCCACTAGGGTCGCTAAGCTTAGTCACACAGCTACCTCATTGCGCCTCTTTTTTTCTTTGCGTCATGTGCTGTTTGGGGAGGGTTTTTTGGAAGGGACATCCTGCGTGACACTGCAGTGCCACTCCTAGATGGGCCCGGTGTTTGTGTCGGCCACTAGGGTCGCTTAGCTTACTCACACAGCTACCTCATTGCGCCTCTTTTTTTCTTTGCGTCATGTGCTGTTTGGGGAGGGTTTTTTGGAAGGGACATCCTGCGTGACACTGCAGTGCCACTCCTAGATGGGCCAGGTGTTTGTGTCGGCCACTAGGGTCGCTTAGCTTACTCACACAGCTACCTCATTGCGCCTCTTTTTTTCTTCTTTGCGTCATGTGCTGTTTGGGGAGTGTTTTTTGGAAGGGCCATCCTGCGTGACACTGCAGTGCCACTCCTAGATGGGCCCGGTGTTTGTGTCGGCCACTAGGGTCGCTAAGCTTAGTCACACAGCTACCTCATTGCGCCTCTTTTTTTCTTTGCGTCATGTGCTGTTTGGGGAGGGTTTTTTGGAAGGGACATCCTGCGTGACACTGCAGTGCCACTCCTAGATGGGCCCGGTGTTTGTGTCGGCCACTAGGGTCGCTTAGCTTACTCACACAGCTACCTCATTGCGCCTCTTTTTTTCTTTGCGTCATGTGCTGTTTGGGGAGGGTTTTTTGGAAGGGACATCCTGCGTGACACTGCAGTGCCACTCCTAGATGGGCCAGGTGTTTGTGTCGGCCACTAGGGTCGCTTATCTTACTCACACAGCTACCTCATTGCGCCTCTTTTTTTCTTTGCGTCATGTGCTGTTTGGGGAGGGTTTTTTGGAAGGGACATCCTGCGTGAGACACTGCAGTGCCACTCCTAGATGGGCCCGGTGTTTGTGTCGGCCACTAGGGTCGCTTATCTTACTCACACAGCTACCTCATTGCGCCTCTTTTTTTCTTTGCGTCATGTGCTGTTTGGGGAGGGTTTTTTGGAAGGGACATCCTGCGTGACACTGCAGTGCCACTCCTAGATGGGCCAGGTGTTTGTGTCGGCCACTAGGGTCGCTTAGCTTACTCACACAGCTACCTCATTGCGCCTCTTTTTTTCTTCTTTGCGTCATGTGCTGTTTGGGGAGTGTTTTTTGGAAGGGACATCCTGCGTGACACTGCAGTGCCACTCCTAGATGGGCCAGGTGTTTGTGTCGGCCACTAGGGTCGCTTAGCTTACTCACACAGCTACCTCATTGCGCCTCTTTTTTTCTTCTTTGCGTCATGTGCTGTTTGGGGAGTGTTTTTTGGAAGGGACATCCTGCGTGACACTGCAGTGCCACTCCTAGATGGGCCAGGTGTTTGTGTCGGCCACTAGGGTCGCTTAGCTTAGTCATCCAGCGACCTCGGTGCAAATTTTAGGACTAAAAATAATATTGTGAGGTGTGAGGTATTCAGAATAGACTGAAAATGAGTGGAAATTGTGGTTTTTGAGGTTAATAATACTTTGGGATCAAAATGACCCCCAAATTCTATGATTTAAGCTGTTTTTTAGTGTTTTTTGAAAAAAACACCCGAATCCAAAACACACCCGAATCCGACAAAAAAAATTCGGTGAGGTTTTGCCAAAACGCGGTCGAACCCAAAACACGGCCGCGGAACCGAACCCAAAACCAAAACACAAAACCCGAAAAATTTCAAGTGCACATCTCTATTGTTAACTAGTCATAAAACATTTGTCAGCAGGTACAGTAAAATCAACTCAACTTAATACAAAATACAGGTTGAACGCAATGGGCATTTTGCCTCTTTTCAACCTCGAATACTATATATACTGTATATGTGTATATTGTGACAAGAACACTGGAATAGTGTTTGAGGGCAGGTATTTTTGTCCCAGGTTCTTGTCTTACATGTTTTAGAAAAAGGAAAACTTCCAAGAAAATGTTTTGTTTTGTCAGAACCTTTTCAGTCTGTTTGAAAAGCTGGGTACGGGCCCTTAGAGAGAGAGAGAGAGGTCAAGTTCCAGACATTGGGCCCAGTTCGGGTCTTTGACCTCACAGAGGGCTAATAAGGGCTTTCAGCTGTGCAAGCGTGTTATAAGGTTGCTAGCCTGATCAGTGTATGCATTGCAGACTGCCTGGGGAGAAACTGCAGAACCTTTGTGGGAGAAACATGCTTCCTTATACAAGTGAGCCATACAGTATTTACAGGAAAACGCTGTGTTTTGTTTAGAGACAGTCAGGAACGTCTCAGACAAAAATATGCCAAGGCTGCTTCAAATGTGAGAGCTGCAATATTTGCAAATTGGTTCACCGAAACCGTAAGTAGTTCTTTAATCAAGACAATTCTTGGGAGTATACTATCAAGCACTTTATAAACTGCAATTCCACAATGGTTATTTATCTTCTAGAATGTTCATGCGGACTGAAATATGTCGGTAAGACAAAAAGAGTACTTAAACTACGCATTCAAGAGCATGTAAGGGACATTAAAAACAAGATAACCACACACGCAATCTATAGACATTTCCACGAAGTTCACAGTTCAAACCCTGAAGAAATGACGTTCAAAGGCATCGAAATCATTAACCTCGGAGAAAGAGCTGGAGATATTCTAAACAAATTATCCAAGAGAGAAATGTTTTGGATTTTTGAATTAAAGACACTTGCACCCCTTGGATTTAATGAAGGATTTGAGATTGCCCCCTTTTTATAATACTTATTAAATATATATATATAAAATATATATATATATATATATATATATAATTTAACATTGAAAATCTTAATCTTAACACCAACTTCCCACTACTATCACTCTTTCCGCATATTGGGGGTCATTCTGAGTTGATCGCTCGTTGCCGATTTTCGCAACGGAGTGATTAAGGCGAAAATGCGCATGCGCATGGTACGCAGTGCGCATGCGCTAAGTATTTTAGCACAAAACTTAGTAGATTTACTCACATCCGAACTAAGAATTTCCATCGTTGAAGTGATCGGAGTGTGATTGACAGGAAGTGGGTGTTTCTGGGCGGAAACTGACCGTTTTCTGGGAGTGTGCGGAAAAACGCAGGCGTGCCAGGATAAAACGCGGGAGTGTCTGGAGAAACGGGGGAGTGGCTGGCCGAACGCAGGGCGTGTTTGTGACGTCAAACCAGGAACAAAACGGGCTGAGCTGATCGCAGTGTAGGAGTAAGTCACTCTCAAGCTACTCAGAAACTGCTAAGAATTTTCTATTCGCAATTCTGCTGATCTTTCATTCGCAATTCTGCTAAGCTAAGATACACTCCCAGAGGGCGGCGGCCTAGCGTGTGCAATGCTGCTAAAATCTGCTAGCGAGCGAACAACTCGGAATGACCCCCATTACCCTTTAGTCCTCACCTATGAGATTACTCACTTATTGTCACCCTCATACTTTTTAGATTTCATATTTAAAAACTTATTTTTTATTCAAAAAAATCGTTCCTATTTTATACAATTAGCACTCTCTAATATTATGTCAGATCTAAATAGGTGCTCTCTATGTTCCTCCTGTTTTAGTTTGCCAACTCTCTTATTTTGAACATAATAATTCATTGTTATGGATGACGTTTATGATGGACACTCATTAAAATGGGCATGCGTTCCAGCAAAAAGACTAAAGCTACGGAGATTTTAAACAATATGGCCGTGCGGGTCACACTCCAGGAAATGACTTCAGACATCGCTTCTAACCCATCAAGATAGCCGGACCGGAAGTGACGCTCTCCACACCGCTCATCATAGCGGAAGTGACGCGGTGCGTTCCACACCGCGTTCCACCGCTATAAGAGACACCTGCACCTTTTCCTACATCCGCATCCGGCGGAAGTGACGCAAATGCGTTCCACCATGCGGTCCACCGATGTTTCCAGATCGAACTCAGACTTTTTTCTCTCCTATTTTTCATATTTCTCATATATTTCACTATCCACATGTACAATTTAGTACGCCTTAGAACAATACCTTTATTGACTGCATTGTTTATTTTCGTTTGTAACCATATATCCCCAGTGTCACAGGAAGTGAGGTCAAACTCCCTGCCTCCCATGTGACCACCTAATGGTGCTATAAATATCCTGCACTGCTCCCATTATGTATCCCCTTGATGAAGTCCTCCACACTAGGACGAAACGCGTCAGACCAGGAACTTACTACTCACCCCGAACTCCCGCAGCGGACAGATAAGCCGTTTCTATGTTTTTATCTTGTACGTTTGTTACCTGCATTTGCTTCAGGATCTTTTATTGAATTTATTTGGGACAGGGACTTGCTGCGAATCCCCAACTGCCCATAGTGGACAGATAAGCCGTTTCTATGTTTTTATCTTGTACGTTTGTTACCTGCATTTGCTTCAGGACCATGTATTAAATTTGTTTACCTTTTTATTTTAAATGCTCCGTTATGATTCTTGGGACCAGCTAGGTTCCTAATTAAGAGCTTGTTGCAAACATTTATGAGACAGTACACACTATGTTTGTTTCTCTTTTAATTGTGCATGCTCCAAAGTGCCAAACTGAAGATGTTTAAGAGTTGCTAAGTCATCTCTCCCTATTTAATCTTTCTAATTTTCCACGCCTCACAGGGTGAATTGTATATACACAAATTACTTGATTAAACACTAGCAGTCGCTCTTTTGCACTCCATTTTTTCCTCAAATCTACCTATTTACTGGGCATGAGCAGCCACTCATTGATAGATGGAGATCGGTATGAAATACCTCCAATCAAAATACCGACGTTCAAAATCCCGACACCAATTGACCGATGGTCAAAATCCCGACAAGGTCAAAATCCCGACATGGACAAAATACAGACATTTAAAATACCAACAAGGTCAAAATACCGACATGTAAAATGCCGACAGGTCAAAATACCGACATGCATTTTTTTATGTTTTTTTGTGTGTGTATGTCGACATAAGTCAACATGGACACCATATAAAGTGTACCGCTGCGCTCGCCATGCTTCGAGCACGGTGCCTCCTTGCGCTCGGCACACTATTATATTCCCCCTCCAGGTCCACTGGGATGGTAAAGTATGAACAAGTCGGTTTCAATGAAAAAAATCATGAAAAACTCATGTCGGTATTTTGACCTGTCTGCATTTTACATGTCGGTATTTTGTCCTTGTCGGTATTTTAAATGTCGGTATTATGTCCATGTCTGTATTTTGACCTTGTCGGGATTTTGACCATCGGTCAATTGGTGTCGGGATTTTGAACGTCGGGATTTTGATTGGAGGTAAACTGACAGCATCCCGATAGATGGGGTGTGTTGTTTATTTTAGCTAAGATTCACTTCTTCAAAATTTATATATCCATCAGTGTGTCTTAAATTGGATTGTCCTAGGCGCTACTCTCTGCTTTCTGTGTATATGTGTATGTGTATATATATATATATATATATATATATATATATATAAAATATGTGGCTGTCTGTGTACCCGTGGGGAGCACCATCGACTATTTTGCCTCTGGGCGTCTGGCATGAATTTACGCCACTGAATGTATGCGTGCAGCTTGGTGGATTGAGGAGCTATTAAACTGTGGGGGGGGGGGGGATCACAGAATCTGTGAATTTTCTTTTGCAATTGCTGCTTTATTGGGGCCTTTATGCAGAAATGAGATGTATAGAATAAAAGCCGCACTGCACATGCGCACACTGTGAGATGTGACGGCATCTCACATTTGCGAACGCCTCTGCCTGATTGACAGGCTGAGGCGTTTGCGGGGCGGGAGGGGGTGTTGCATCGGCGTTTCGGTGGCGGCATTGGGGGGGCACGGTCTGGACAATGCAGGTGTGTCCGGACCATTTGCAGGGTGGGCCACGGCGGCTGCGTGATGTCACACGCAGCCACTGTGATCCAAACGATAGTGGGTTGCCGTCTGCCTTAGCATCTAGGCTGCGTAGGCAGAAGGCATCTCTAAACATGCGAGTGCATCGGTGTCTTGCAATACGCCCACACGTCAGTGGGGAGGCAGGACTCGGCATGCGGGGCGGACTTGCCCAGTGTTTGGCATCACCCGCATGTCAGTGTAATGGGTTGTAGATGTGCGATTTTCCACACATCTACAATCCATGCTGAATTAGGCCCTTAGTTAGATTTACTTAGTGGTTCGAGTAACTCCCAGCCAGCGCAGCCCCTGCGGCTGGCCGGGAGTTACTCGTCACTGCACGGAGTCGCAGTGGCTGCATGTGACATCACGCAGCTGCTGCTGCCCGCCCCCTGCACGGTCCAGCCACGCCTGCGTTGGCCGGACCGCACCCACAAAACATTGGCCAAATGCCGCCGTGCTGCCCCCTCCCACCCGCCAACCACCTCTGCTGGCACATGCGCAATTCTGACCTGAACGCTGCGATAAACTGCAGTGAGCGATCAGGTCAGAATGACCCCCTCAGTCCTCTGGACCCCAAAAAAGCTCACATTTCCCGGGTCACCCAGCAGCTACACACTTTAAAAGATCTACTAATTATTTAACTTGCAATTCTGAGGTGTCCTGGAAAACACAATCTGTTTGTGGTCCTGATGACAGAGTTTAAGGACCTGTGGTACCACCCCGTAAGAACTAATTAAGCAATTGCAAATTTCCAATTAGCTTAATTAGTTTGTAATTACTCACCTTCTGAAGCAGTGTCTTCTCCTCCAGCGACGGGAGCTGAGTCTTGTGCAGCACCGGTGAGTATGTGAGGTGTGTCTGAGTGTCTGTGTATTTGAGTATCTGTGTGTGTGACCCCAGGTGTAAGTCTAATGGTATCCAGACTCTGGGTCGACACTCATTAGGTCGACATCCAATGGCTGACAGTGAATAGGTCGACACTAGAAATAGGTCGACATGGCCATTAGGTCGACATGAACAAGGTCGACATGCATAGAGGTCCACATGAGTGTTTCACATTTTTTTTCTTTTTTGAACTTTTTCATACTTTACGATTCAAGTGTACTACGATTGGGGGTAATGGTAACCTTGCCCGATGCATGGCGAGCGAAGCAAGCCCTGCAAGGGGACACGGTGCACTAATTGGGATTCCCCGTCACTTTACTAAGAAAACGACACCAAAAAACCCCATGAAAAACTCATGTTGATCTTTGTTCATGTCGACCTTCTTCATGTCAACCTAATGCCGCATCGACCTATTTCTAGTGATGAGCGGGTTCGGTTCCTCGGAAACCGAACCCCCCCGAACTTCACCCATTTTACACGGGTCCGAGGCATACTCGGATTCTCCCGTATGGCTCGGTTAACCCGAGCGCGCCCGAACGTCATCATCCCGCTGTCGGATTCTCGCGAGATTTGGATTCTATATAAGTAGCCGCGCGTCGCCGCCATTTTCACTCGTGCATTGGAAATGTTAGGGAGAGGACGTGGCTGGCGTCCTCTCCGTTTGTGCTTATTGCTTAATTGTGGGGACTGGGGAGCAGCTGTATTATATAGGAGGAGTACAGTGCAGAGTTTTGCTGATCAGTGACCACCAGTATACGTTGTCTGCCTGAAAAACGCTCCATATCTGTGCTCAGTGTGCTGCATATATCTGTGCTCACACTGCTTTATTGTGGGTACTGGGGACCACCAGTATATTATATAGGAGGAGTACAGTGCAGAGTTTTGCTGACCAGTGACCACCAGTATATATAGCAATACGGTACGGAAGGCCACTGCTCTACCTACCTCTGTGTCGTCAAGAATACTATCCACCTAGATCTATACCTGTGGTGCATTTTAGTTTTGCAGTTTGCTGACAGTGACCACCAGTATATATAGCAGTACGGTACGGAAGGCCACTGCTCTACCTACCTCTGTGTCGTCAAGTATACTATCCACCTAGATTCTATACCTGTGGTGCATTTTAGTTTTGCAGTTTGCCGACAGTGACCACCAGTATATATAGCAGTACGGTACGGAAGGCCACTGCTCTACCTACCTCTGTGTCATCAAGTATACTATCCATCTAGATTCTATACCTGTGGTGCATTTTAGTTTTGCAGTTTGCCGACAGTGACCACCAGTATATATAGCAGTACGGTACGGAAGGCCACTGCTCTACCTACCTCTGTGTCGTCAAGTATACTATCCATCTAGATTCTATACCTGTGGTGCATTTTAGTTTTGCAGTTTGCTGACAGTGACCACCAGTATATATAGCAGTACGGTACGGAAGGCCACTGCTCTACCTACCTCTGTGTCGTCAAGTATACTATCCATCTAGATTCTATACCTGTGGTGCATTTTAGTTTTGCAGTTTGCTGACAGTGACCACCAGTATATATAGCAGTACGGTGGACCACCGGGAGCCATGGAGACCACCGCTCTACCTACCTCTGTGTCATCAAGTATACTCTCCATCTAGATTCTATACCTGTGGTGCATTTTAGTTTTGCAGTTTGCTGACAGTGACCACCAGTATATATAGCAGTACGGTACGGAAGGCCACTGCTCTACCTACCTCTGTGTCATCAAGTATACTATCCATACATACCTGTGGTGCATTTCAGTTGTGCGCAGTATATATAGTAGTAGGCCATTGCTATTGATACTGGCATATAATTCCACACATTAAAAAATGGAGAACAAAAATGTGGAGGGTAAAATAGTGAAAGATCAAGATCCACTTCCACCTCATGCTGAAGCTGCTGCCATTAGTCATGGCCAAGACGATGAAATGCCATGAACGTCGTCTGCCAAGGCCGATGCCCAATGTCATAGTAGAGAGCATGTAAAATCCAAAACACTAAAGTTCAGTAAAATGACCCTAAAAAAATAAAAATTAAAAGCGTCTGAGGAGAAGCGTAAACTTGCCAATATGCCATTTACGACACGGAGTGGCAAGGAACGGCTGAGGCCCTGGCCTATGTTCATGGCTAGTGGTTCAGCTTCACATGAGGACGAAAGCACTCATCCTCTCGCTAGAAAACTGCAGTGCCACTCCTAATTGGGCCAGGTGTTTGTGTCGGCCACTTGGGTCGCTTAGCTAGGTCACAAAGCTACCTCATTGCACCTCTTTTTTTCTTTGCATCATGTGCTGTTTGGGGACTATTTTTTTGAAGTGCCATCTTGTCTGACACTGCAGTGCCACTCCTAGATGGGCCAGGTGTTTGTGTCGGCCACTTGTGTCGCTTAGCTTAGTCACACAGAGACCTTGGTGCGCCTCTTTTTTTCTTTTCATCATGTGCTGTTTGGGGACTATTTTTTTGAAGTGCCATCCTGCCTGACACTGCAGTGCCACTCCTAGATGTGCCAGGTGTTTGTGTCGGCCACTTGTGTCGCTTAGCTTAGCCATCCAGCGACCTCGGTGCAAATTTTAGGACTAAAAATAATATTGTGAGGTGTTCAGAATAGACTGAAAATGAGTGTAAATTGTGGTATTGAGGTTAATAATACTATGGCATCAAAATGACCCCCAAATTCTATGATTTAAGCTGTTTTTGAGGGTTTTTTGTAAAAAAATACCCGAATCCAAAACACACCCGAATCCGACAAAAAAATTTCAGGGAGGTTTTGGCAAAACGCGTCCGAATCCAAAACACGGCCACGGAACCGAATCCAAAACCAAAACACAAAACCCGAAAAATTTCCGGTGCACATCTCTACCTATTTCTAATGTCGACCTAGCCACTGTCAACCAATAGGTGTCTACCTCATTGGTGTCGACCCAGACACTGTCGACCCTGAGTCTCATACCCAAGTCTAACCCCCCCCCCACAAGCTGGCCGGTGGGTAAATGACATCTCCCAACAGTCATTGCACTTTCCAGCATCCCTGGAGCCTCCCAGCAGCCTCTACCCAGTTGGAAGATGGAGGGGAGACCACCGGGAGCCATGGAGACCACCAGAGGGGTGAGCATATTTTTTTTTTCACGCGTCACAGGGTTTTCAGCGCTGAAAGCCCCATGATCATTTTTACAAAATTGGATACCGCGGGTACAGCGTACCTTGCACCAGAATGTATAATGAATTGCTGGACTACTTTGTCGATGTATTTCTTTAAATGTAGTTGTGAACTACAGTACAGTACATGAGATCAGTGGTCGCACTATAGGCCTGATTCAGAAGTGGACATTAATGGCACAGCCGCGAGTCTTTGTATGCAGCGGCCATGCTACAATATACAAAAGCAGCAGAAGGCGTTGTAAGTAAAAAGACGCCCACTGTCGGCTTCTGTGATCTGCTGCTGCATCCAAAGAGGCAGTATCAGATTACAGGTATCTGAGTAATCAAATCATGTGAAAGGATGCTGCTACTGGCTTCTACATGACCAGAAAATGGGATTGATACCCCCCTGTTTTCTGAAACGACCCCGTTGCCGCCTCCAAGCGCTATCAGCACCCTTTGGGGCACCAGATCTGCACATAAGCAGTGCGGAGCTTGTACAGATCATTAAATATTGGAGATTTGTGTAAATCTCTGAATCAGGCCTTATTTTTGCATTTTTATCCAAAGAGTAGTATATCATTATCGACAATTAATGCTAAAGGCAGTTTGTTGTAAAGGTAGCAATTAACCAATTAACTGGCTATTTTTTTTTTTTAAACGATAAAATTTTTAGTTTTTTTTTATTATTAAATTAGGTAAAGAATATTTAAAACTTATCCAACACAATAATATTTTTAACTAAAGGAAAAAAAAAGTTTTTTTTGCAATTGTAGAATATCGATTTTGCCAAAACATTGGTGACTGATCTATCGGACCACCGATCATTGGAACATTGTGACATTGCAGCTTTGTTTTTCCCTGGCATCTGCACCTCTCTGCAGTTGCTGGTGATAGGGCTAAAACACACTACCCGGCTTTTGCCGGCCGGGAAAAAGCCGGACGGCTTTTTCCCGTGCCGGCATTGTAGTTAACAGTGTGAGGGGTAGGGTCCCTTCACACTGCACGGCCCCGGCCCGGCTGCCGGGTTGCAGCCGGGTCTCACCACTGGAAGGTCTGGCTGCCGGGCGGGCGCCAGGCCGTCTTTGTAGCCAGTGATACGTGTGTGTGAAGGGAAGCTTTCACACACAACGGGTTTTTCTGAAGCCGTGTCTAATGCTGCGCATGCGCACAGCATCACACGCGGCTCAAAGCCGTCCTGTGTGCGAGACTCTGCCGGTTTCTCCCGTATGGCAAAAAGCCGGACAAAGTTTGTCCGGCTTTTTGCCATCCGGGAAAAACCGGAGTGTGTGTTACAGCCCTTAGCGGCGGGGCAATGGGGCCGGTGTGCCACTTCCGCCGCTAACTCCCTGCTCTCGGCCGGTTGCCTAGCAACCGAAGACGCCGGGCAGCCGCCCAGCACTGCAGTCCTGGCTGTTACTAAGCAGCCGGGACGCCGCGCGCTGCGCCCCAGTTAACTGCTGGATAATTAGGATCTGGGGCTGGGCTGCCTGCTGATTGGGCTGCAGGGGTTTTTATGGGAGCCAGATTAGGACAGCCCCGCCGGTGATAGCTTCTTGTGGAGCTGTTTCCTGCCCCTGGATTGTTCCTGTGCAGCCAGTTAATCCTGTATCCTGAGTCCTGGAGTCCGGAGCCTGATCATTGGAATTTTATCCAGCCTTACAGTCCTGTTATCCTGTATCTGCAGCCTTGGGGTTCCTGTTCCTTCTGCGTGCACCTTTACCGGTATCGTGAGTAGTGGCTCTGCCGCACCTTATGGCTGTGGCCATATTTATTTTTACTTTCTGGCTTTTGTGTTTCTCTGTGGAGGTTTCCGCTATTGCTGTACTCGTCGAATTATGACGGTGTCGTGTTTGGTGTTCGGGCAGCATTACCTTGGTTACAGTTTTGTTGGCGGCCGCGCCGCACATATACTAGTTTATTGTATTTTAGTGGTTTCCCCCTATTTTCTTGTGTGTCTGTCTTTGTTAGTTTTCCCCTCTCTGTCTTAGTTAACGCCTTGTCACCTGCTAAGACCGGGGGCATCGAAGTCGGGCAGACCTAATCCGCCCGTCAAACGCGGCTGCCGTGGGCCTAAGAAACCATAGTCTCGCAGGTGTTGATCGACCACTTGGGAGAGACAACGGAGTCAGGATTCCCGTTAGGTATTGCTGCGTATCCCAGTTCTGTCGCAGCTTCACGCATCTGTACTTGGAACTCTTCTGCTGCCACCCTATCTCCTAGGTTCCAAGAACACAGAACGTAACAGCCGGGTGTACACAACAAAGGTGAAAGTTGTTTCATTTACATTTCTCTGGCGGCTGCAGCCGAGGGTGGGCGTTGTCTCCAGGCTGCCCGATCAGCTGTGTTGGAATGCATGCAAGACAGACACTGGGGGAGGAAACCAGGAAGCAGAGGAGTTGGGAGGTCCCTCTTGGAGTGGCAGCTAAAATTATCTTCCAGCAGCTGCCCAGTGTGTATTTCTGATTGGTCGCATCTAATGCGACAACACCAGGCAAAGGGCCCAAGATTTGCCAGTGCTCTGATGAACAAACAATTAAAATCTACTCTGAGCCCCTTCTTTAGGGTTATTAGCATTAGAGTTACTGGTCTGGTTAGGATTACCTTTAGGGTTAGGATTAGAGTTAGGGTTTTGGTTAGTGTTAGGACTATGGTCAGCTTTAGGGTTACCATTAGGGTTAGGATTAGCTTTAAGGTTAGCGGGTTAGCATTAAGGTTAGTATTAGGGTTAGCTTTAGGGATAATGTTAGTGTTAGCATTAATGTTAGCTTTAGAGTTAGCTTTAGGGGTAGGGTTTGCATTAGGGTTAGGATTAGAGTTAGGGTAAGGGTAAGTATTGGGGCATACTAGGGTAAGCGTTAGGGTTAGCACTAGGGTTAGTGTTAGGGTTATCATTATGGTTAACATTAGGGTTACTGTGAGGGTTAGGATTAGCGTTAGGGTAAGGGTTTGGGCTAGGGTTATCTTAGGGTTACCTTTTAGGATTAGTTTTATGGTAAGGGTTAGTTTTGGGGTTTGGATTAGCTTTAGAGTTACCATTGTGGTAAGGATTACCTTTAGAGTTAGGGTTAGGATTAGAGTTGGGGTTAGAGTTAGCAATAGGGTTAGAATTAGAGTTAGGGTAAGGGTTAGTAATGGGACTAGGGTTAGCATTAGGATTAGGGTAAGGGTTAATATTGGGGCATATAATTGTTATTGTTAGGGTTAGCATTAGGGTTAGTGTTAGGGTTAGCATTAGGGTTGGCATTAGGGTTAGCATTAGGGTTAGCTGTAGGGTTGGTTTTAGGGTTAGCATTAAGGTTAGGGTTATCTGTAGGGTTAGCATTAGGGATAGTATTAAGGTTAGGATTAGCATTATTGTCAGTATTCGGATATGGATGAGAATTAGGGTTACTGTTAGGGCTAGGATTACCTTTACAGTTAGGATTAGAGAAAGGGTAAGGGTTAGTATTGGGGCTAGGTTTAGCATTGGGGTTAGGGTAAACGTTAGGGAGCCCAGCAACCTATCGTACAGAAACGAGGAATAGTACATTTAAAGTGTCGCATCAGCCCCAGAGCATTGTCATAGCAACAAATCTGGCGTCCAACAGAAGCAAGCCTTGTAGTGTTGTATTCAGGACAGTGGGCTGCAAATGTATAGAAAAGGGATATGACTATTCTCAGCTCCTTTCCTTTCCCTACAATTTCAGTGCCACCCAGTTGCTGAACACACCTATCAACCATCCTGAGATTAGGGCAAAATCCGCAGAACATTGGGACCTTTCGTTCAAATTAGGGCCTCTCTTGCCAATGCTTCTAGAGACACCTCTCTGCAGCAGTTGATAATTTTATGGCATATACCGTAACAGTACCCCCAATTCACATTATAACATATAGTGACCCCAGTTCATATTATTCCACATTACAGTTCCCCAACTTCATATTGTGCCACACTACAGTTCTCAGTTTATATTACAACATGAACACTATAATGCCCCCCAGTCAATTTTATACCACATTATAATGAGCAGGTCCAACTGCATCACTAGATATATTGAAGGCTCCAAAGCAAAAGTTTGTAAGTGCCCCTATGTACCACCCAGTGGTGATAAATTTACACAGTACATGTAACTGTGACAGGGAAGGTGACCGTTTTCAGCTCTGGGACCCATAGCAGCTGCACTCCCTGCACCTATGGTAGCTACGCCCTTGTATATAACACATGTAATTGTGACAGGAAGGTGGCCTCTCTCAGCTCTGGGCCACATAGCAGCTGCACTCCCTGCACCTATGGTAGCTATGCCCTTGTATATGACACATTTAACTGTGACAGGGAAGGTGGGCCTCTCTCAGTTCTGGGCCCCATAGCAGCTGCACTTCCTGCACCTATGGTAGCTACACCCTTTTATATAACACATGTAACTGTGACAGGGAAGGTGGGCCTCTCTCAGTTCTGGGCCCCATAGCAGCTGCACTTCCTGCACCTATGGTAGCTACACCCTTGGTGTTGGGGCAATAAGTGTATTACAGTGACATGCTAACAGTTGCTGCTGAAAAATCATGTTTGAGGGTCATTTTGGTGCACCTGCCCTTAGGAGAAATAACTTTATTGCTTACTAATGTCGTGGGAAAGAGCAACGCCCTGTCCAGTTTTATGTCCAGAGGCTGGAAAACAAAGAATCCTACCGTACATGTTTATCCTGCTGACTAGTCACTTTATAAACTCAACATATATTCATTTTTTTCTACTCTTGCTAGCTACATACCTGATTCTATAAATGATAATTTTGCTAAATAGATAAATTTAATCAAAGTGGATAATATAAAATAATATGTAAAATTAATTTTTAAGAAGAGATGGAACACCTAAAGCCAATTCTTGTCAGACCAACACACATTTAATCTGACAGAATCACACCCCTGAGGTATCGTGGCCACACTGTGAGATATGTCACAGTGTATGGCCACACAATGTCTGGGTTCTTGAGACATTTCCCTATTCCTCACATGTAAAGGAAAAAGGGCAATGTCCATCGGTTGGTCGCAGTAGTGGATAAACTGCCCGATGCAGCCAACCTGACACTTCATTATATCACATCGGACAGACATGCTGGACAATTCAGTATGTCTGACCAATCCGAGGGCGTAACTACCACAGGTGCAGGAAGTGCAGCTGCTATGGGGCCCAGAGCTGAGAGGGGCCCACCTTCCCTGTCAAAGTGACATGTGTTATATACATTTCTCTTACGTCCTAGAGGATACTGGGGATGAATTTAGTACCATGGGGTATAGACGAGTCCACTAAAAGCCTTGGGCACTTTAAGAATTTGATAGTGTGTGCTGGCTCCTCCCTCTATGCTCCTCCTACCAGACTCAGTTTAGAAAATGTGCCCGGAGGAGCCAGTCACATCGCTGGAAGCTCCTGAAGAGTTTTCTGCATTTATTTTTTCTGTTTGACATTTTCAGACAGGACTGGATGGCACCAGCCTGCTTGCTTTGTGGGACTTAGGGGAGGGGGGGGGGGGGGGACAGCGCAACCTCTTGAAGGGTTAATGGTCCCATTCACCGCTGACAGGACACTAGCTCCTGAGGGAACTATTTGCACGCCCCACCACGGCAAGCTTACATTCCCGCAGCATGCTGAGGTGACTGACTCCATTTTAAGCTCTAAAAAAATGACCTCAGCCAGTATAAAAAAGCAGGAAGACCGCACGCCATTGACGGGGTGGGGCTTCACTATGAGTGGATCCAGCAGCTCACCTGCGCCATTTTCCCTCTGCAGTGGACACAGACGCTGACTGACAGGGACGTGCAGCTCCTCTAGAAGACTGCAGATTACCTCAGCGGTACCAAGGGGTCATAGCAGGGGGCAAGCAATTACCAGTGTACTATGGGGGACATTTACCAAGCAGTGATAAGAGCGGAGAAGTGAGCCAGTAGAGAACTTGCCCCATCAACCAATCAGCAGCTCTGTATAATTTTATAGTATGCAAATTATAGATGTTACTTCAGTGCTGATTAGTTGCCATGGGCACTTCTCCACTGGCTTACTTCTCCGCTCTTATCACTGCTTAGTAAATGTCCCCCTTAGTCTACGACCCATATAAGCTTGGCATTAGCAGTAAGTAAGGGCGCGGTGTGCTGGCTCCAGGCTATCTTTGTGCCTCTCTTGAAGGGCTCTTTGTGGGTGAATTGTGCATTTAACCTTTTCCTGTGTGTGTGTGTGCAGTCACTGTATGTCAGACAAAGAGTGTGTTTCATGTAAGGCACAGTGTTCTTCTTCTCCAGGGGGTTCACTGCAGTGTACTCCGTGCAGTGTACTCTCCCAGGCTAGTGGGGCAGAGCCAGCTTGACTGGATAACATTGGGGGAATAATTTCCAATATCTCTTCTAAATTGTCCCACAATGTGAAAGAGATGCAATACTTAAGACAAACGATGACTGAGTTTATGAACAGAGACTAGGTACACAAACCAGCGTCTCGGTCCCCTGCCATTTGTCCACAAAAATGTCCTTTGGCTCATATCCTGCAGTCTGACTGATGATGGGTCAGACATGGAGGAGGGGGAACTGGACTCAGAGGTGGGGGAGGCTACTCTGAGGCTACTCTGTCACAGGGAATAGAGGCTCTCATAGAAGCTATCAGAGACGTTCTGCATATCCCTGATAAGGTAACAGAGGAGACTGAAGAGTCTTATTTTAATATAAAAAAGAAATCCTCAATCCCTTTTCCTGTGTCAAAGGAACTAAATACCCTATTTGAAGAACCGTGGGTTAATCCTTATAGGAAATGTCAGATCCCTAAAAGGTTGATATCATCTTTTCCCTTTCCTCCTGAGGATAGAAAAAAAATGGAAAAATCCACGGATAGTGGCTGCATCAGTATTTAGGCTGTCACGGAAAATTGTATTGCCTGTCCTTGGTGCAGCCTCCCTAAAAGATACGGCAGATAGTAGAATTGAGAATACACTCAAATCTTTGTATACAGCTGCAGGGGTAACTCAGAAACCCACTAAAGCATGTGGCTGGATTACTATTAAGGCCATCGCAAAATGGTCGGGTAACCTAATTGGAGGGGTTAGGTACCTTGCCTAAGGGGGAGATTATTTTACTCCTGCTACATATACAGGACTCTGCAAATTTTATAGTGGAAGCCATAAAAGAAATAGGCTTACTTAATGCACGCACCACTGCTATGGCACGCAGAGGCTTATGGCTACGCCAGTGGACTGCCGACACGGACACGAGGAAAGGCATGGAAGGCCTACACTTCACAGGAGAGGCCTTATTTGGAGATGAACTAGACAAATGGATCTCCAAAGCTACTGCGGGTAAGTCCACGTAACTTCCTTCTGCAGCTCCCCCAGCCAAGTCTTACTCAGGACCTAATCTACAGTCCTTTCGGACTGCCAAGTTTAAGGGCAAAACCAAAGGTTCTTCTACAGCCACCAGAGGTGCTAGAGGTAAACCACCAAAACCAACAACTGCAGGTTCACAGGAACAGAGCTCAAGTTCATCTTCCTCAAAGCCTTCAGCATGATGGTGAACCACGATGCCTGGAAGACCGGCAGGTGGGAGCCCAGCTAAAAATTTTCATAGATCTTATTTCCCAGGGCTGCAGACTGGAGTTTCAGAAGCTCCCACCTCACAGATTCTTCAAAGCAGGCTTACCAGCTTCACAGGAAGCTAGTATAACCTTACAGGACGCCATTGAAAAACTGGTACAGACTCAGTTCATTGATCCAGTTCCATCTCATCTTCAAAACAAGGGATATTATTCCAACCTGTTTGTAGGGCCAATTTTAAACCTCAAGTCATTGAACCCGTAATTACGAGTATTCAAATTCAAAATGAAATCTCTGAGAGCGGTGATCTCAGGTCTGGAGGAAGGGGAATTCCTAGTGTCTCTGGATATCAAGAATGCGTACCTTCACATTCCGATCGGGCCGCCTCATCAGGCTTATCTACAGTTTGCACTGCAGGACTGCCACTACCAGTTCCATGCCCTGCCAGTTGGTCTCTCCTCGGCACTGAGAGGGTTCACCAAGGTGGTGGCACAGATGATGTTTCTACTCCCCGAGCAGGGAGTGAACATAATGTCATACCTGGATGATCTTCTGATAAAGGCACCATCCAGGGAACGGTTGTTGGCCAGTATTCCCCTCTCAACCAGACTACTACTGGATCACAGGTGGATTCTGAACTTACCAAAATCTCACCTGGAACCAACGCAGAGGCTTTCCGTTCTGGGAATGATACTGGACACAGAATCTCAGAGAGTGTTCCTTCAGTGGAGAAGGCTATGGAAATTCAGTTGATGGTTCGGGCTGTTCTTAAGCCAACCCATATCTCGGTGCATCTGTGCATTCACCTTCTGAGGAAAATGGTGGCCTCTTGCGAGGCGCTTCAGTATGGAAAGTTTCATGCGAGGCCCTTCCAGCTGGATCTATTGGACAAATGGTCCGAATTACATCTTCACACGCACTAGAGGATCCGTCTGTCACCAAGAGCCAGGATCTCCCTTCTGTGGTGGTTACAGACTTCTCACCTTGTCGAGGGTTGGAGGTTCGGGATTCAGAATTGGATTCCGCTAACCACGGATGCAAACCTCAGAGGTTGGGGGGCAGTCACCCAGGGGGTGCAGTTTCAAGGAAGATGGTCAAGTCAGGAAGTCGTCCTTCCAGTAAACATCATGTAGCTCAGGGCTATTTACAACACCCTTCTGCAGGCCTCATCTCTTCTTCAGAATCAGGCCATTCAAGTCCGTTTGGACAATGTAACGGCAGTAACATACATAAACCGACAAGGCGGAACGAAAAGCAGAGCAGCAATGTCAGAGGTGTCAAGAATTCTCCTCTGGGCAGAAAAACACGCCGTGGCGTTGTCGGCGGTCCTCATTCTGGGAGTAGACAACTGGGAAGCAGACTTCCTCAGCAGACATGACCTGCATCCGTGGGAGTGGATCCTTCACCCGGAGGTGTTCAGGTGCTTGACACATCAGTGGGGATATCCACAAATTGACATGATGGCCTCTCATCTCAACAAGTAACTCAAGCGGTATTGTTCCAGGTTGAGAGACCCATAAGCAGTGGCGGTAGACGCTCTGACAACTCTGTGGATCTACTAGATGGTGTATGTGTTTCCTCCACTTCCAAGAATTCTAAAAAGAATAAGAAGGGAAAAGGTTCAAGTAATATTCATTGCTCTGGACTGGCCAAGAAAGACCTGGTACGCGGACCTTCTGGAGATGGCACTTGCTAGCGTATTTTGCAGCACTGAGATCAGGTAAGAACTGAGCATGTGTATGCACCGCAATGTGCAGGCGCGTCGCACGGGTACAAAGCGGATCGTTGCTGCGCAATGGGTTTTACGAAGAATCCATTTGCACAGCCAATCGCAAGGAGATTGACAGGAAGAAGGCGTTTGTGGTGGCAACTGACCGTTTTCTAGGAGTAGTTGGAAAAAGGCAGGCCTGTCCAAGCGTTTGCAGGGAGGGTTCCTAACTTCAATTCTAGTCCTGAACTGGCTGAAGTGATCGCAGCGCCTGAGTAAGTACTGTGCAACTCAGAAACTGCACAAAGTTTTTTTGTACTGCTCGGCTGCACATGCATTCGCACACTTGCAGAGCTAGAATACACTCCCCTGTAGGCGGCGACTATCTGATCGCAGCACTGCAAAAAACTGCTAGCGAGCGGTCAGGTCTGAATTAGGTCCTATGATCCAAGCCAGGAAAAGGGTAACGTATAAACATTACCACCATATATGGAAGAAGTATGTCCCTTGATGCAAGACCAGACAATATTCCGCGGTGGAATTTCATCTGGGATGTCTCCTGCTTTTTTTTGCAGTCGGGAGTGGATGTGGGCCTACGCCTAGGTTCCATTATAGTCTAGATTTTGGCTTTGTCTATTTTCTTTTAGAAACAATTGGCTTCTCTTCCTGAGGTCCAGACATTCTTGAAAGGTGTTCTGCACATCCAGCCTCCTTTTGTGCCTCCCACGGCGCTTTGGGACCTCAATTTGGTGCTGCAGTTCCTCCAATCAGACTGGTTTGAACCGTTACAGGAGGTTGACGTAAAGTACTTTACGTGGAAGACCGTCACATTGTTGGCCTTGGCCTCAGCAAGACTTGTGTCGGAACTGGGGGCATTGTCTCACGAGAGTCCCTACTTAATTTTCCTTGAGGACAGAGCTGAACTCAGAACTCGTCAGCAATTTCTTCCTAAGGTGATGTCCGCTTTTCAGTTTCACATCAACCAGCCTATTTTGGTTCCGGCTGTGATGGACACCCCTGCTACTTCAAAGTCTTTGGATGTTGTGAGGGCTTTGAAGGTGTATGTGAATAGAACAGCTTGTCACAGAAAATCGCTGTTCGTTCTCTATGATCCCAATAAAATTGGGTGTCCTGCTTTAAACCAGTCTATTGCATGCTGGATCAAGCTCATGATCCAGCATGCTTATTCCACGGCAGAACTGCCAGTTCCAAAATCTGTACAGCCCCACTCTACTAGGTCATTGCATTCTTCTTGGGCAGTTGCCCGGGGTGTTTTGGATTTACAGCTCTGCGGAGCAGCTACTGTTCAGGTTCAAACACGTTCGCAAAGTTTTACAAGTTCGATACTTTGGCCTCTGAGGACCTTCAGTTTGTTCAATCAGTTCTGCAGGAACCTCAGCACTCTCCCACCCGGTTTGGGAGCTTTGGTACTTCCCCATGGTACTAAATGGATTCCCAGTATCCCCAAGGACATAAGAGAAAATAGGATTTTAATTACCTATCGGTAAATCCTTTTCTCGTAGTCCATAGAGGATACTGGGCACCCTCCCGGTGCTACGTTCTTCCTGCACTGTTACTTGGTTAAGTATTCTGGTTTGTTTAGCTGTTGATGTTCATGTTTCAAGTTTGGTTAGCATGGCATTCCTATTGTTCTGTGTGCTGGTTCGTAATCTCACCACTATCTTTATCTATCCTTCTCTCAAATGATGTCCGTCTCCTCGGTCATAGTGTCCTAGACTGAGTCTGGTAGGAGGGACAAAGAGGGAGGAGCCAGTGAATACTATCAAATTCTTAAAGTGCCCAAGGCTCCTAGTGGACCCGTTTATACCCTGTGGTACTAAATGGATTCCCAGTATCCTCTACGGACTAGAAGAAAAGTATTTACCATTAGGTAATTAAAATCCTATTTGTTCACCATTGGGTGGTACGTAGGAGTCCTTTCAAACTTTTTCCTTGGGGCCTACAATATATCTACAGTAGGTATGCCCCTGGACCTGCTCATTGTAGTGTGGTATAAAATGAACTGGAGGGCATTTTAATGTTATATAATATGAACCGGGACTCTGTAATGAGGCACAATATGAACGTGGATCACTATATATAGTAATGTGAATTGGGGGTACTGTGTGGCATAATGTGTACTGGCAGCTCTGAAATGTGACATACTGTAGGATGAACTTAGTCATTATTACAATTCATAAAAGAAACTAGGACACTACTATGTGGCATAACATTAAATAAGGCTCTGCTATGGTTCAGAAAATGAACTACAGTACTGTAGGACACTATTATAAGGCATATAATTAACAACTGCTGCAGAGAAGTGTCTTTCTGGAAGCATTGGGATGGTGGCCCCTTCAACATGTTGCTATGGAGCCCACAAAGTTCTGGCTACACCCCTGGACCAATGATATTTTCAGATCCATTGCTCACATACAGTACACTGTACAGTTATCTACAGCCTGCTACTGTTGCATGGTAATTAATTTTACCTATTTTCTTTTACACATTTCATAGAAATTCAGACACTAAATTGCATACTAGAAAAAATGAATAAACTCTTTGAGGGGTATTTAATTACCCGTGATCATTGATTTCTGGTAATTGTGTCACCAAGGACAGTGTCAAACGAAGGATTTCTAGAGAGGGGTTTCCAAATGCAATCCACAATCTCCCACTCTGCAGAACATGGAAAACAGTATTAATATTTAACACTATAGATGGTCTATTGCAGGGGTTCTCAAACTCTGTCCTCAGGACCCCACACAGTGCATGTTTTGCAGGTAACCCAGCAAGTGCACAGATGTATTAATTACCCACAGACACATTTTAAAAGGTCCACAGGTGGAGCTAATTATTTCACTTGCGATTCTGTGAGGAGACCTGCAAAACATGCACTGTGTGGGGTCCTGAGGACCGAGTTTGAGAACCTGTGGTCTATTGTATAGGCTATATCAAACATATTTAAATAAATATAAATAAGTGGTCAGAAAAAGGTCAAACATATTATAATAAATAAATACACAAACATAATAGAATCAGCACTGGATTTTCTAAGTACACATTTTTCCCACCTCATGGTAAGGCTCCTGTCTTTTCTTTCTGGCAGCTACTCTCTGGTCCAGTGCACACACAGCATACTGGCATAAGATTCCTCTTTTCATTTGGTTAATGCTGCTCCTGTTTCACCAGATATTGGAGAAAAGCAGAGAGGTAGCTACCACAATTTTTATTAAAAATACATGGCATGTTTAGCAGCACTGTTCTGTCTCTTAAACTGCATGATGTGGTTGCAGCCTCAGGCAGGTGAAGCAAAATCCCCGAATAAGGGGCTGTTTCTACCGAACACCCACAGGTTTCACTGAACCTGTGTGTTTTCGGGTGAAATGGATTTTTTCTGATTGAGCTAATTGAATACGATTAAAATAAGATTTTACTTACCGATAAATCTATTTCTCGTAGTCCGTAGTGGATGCTGGGACTCCGTAAGGACCATGGGGAATAGCGGCTCCGCAGGAGACAGGGCACAAAATAAAAGCTTGAGATATCAGGTGGTGTGCACTGGCTCCTCCCCCTATGACCCTCCTCCAAGCCAGTTAGGATACTGTGCCCGGACGAGCGTACATAATAAGGAAGGATATTGAATCCCGGGTAAGACTCATACCAGCCACACCAATCACACCGTACAACTCGTGATCTGAACCCAGTTAACAGTATGATAAATTTAAAGGAGCCTCTGAAAGGATGGCTCAACAATAATAACCCGAATTTTTTGTAACAATAACTATATACAAGTATTGCAGACAATCCGCACTAGGGATGGGCGCCCAGCATCCACTACGGACTACGAGAAATAGATTTATCGGTAAGTAAAATCTTATTTTCTCTAACGTCCTAAGTGGATGCTGGGACTCCGTAAGGACCATGGGGATTATACCAAAGCTCCCAAACGGGCGGGAGAGTGCGGATGGCTCTGCAGCACCGAATGAGAGAACTCCAGGTCCTCCTCAGCCAGGGTATCAAATTTGTAGAATTTAGCAAACGTGTTTGCCCCTGACCAAGTAGCTGCTCGGCAAAGTTGTAAAGCCGAGACCCCTCGGGCAGCCGCCCAAGATGAGCCCACTTTCCTTGTGGAATGGGCTTTTACTGATTTTGGCTGTGGCAATCCTGCCACGGAATGTGCAAGCTGAATTGTACTACAAATCCAACGAGCAATCGTCTGCTTTGAAGCAGGAGCACCCAGCTTGTTGGGTGCATACAGGATAAACAGCGAGTCAGTTTTCCTGACTCCAGCCGTCCTGGAAACATATATTTTCAAGGCCCTGACAACGTCCAGCAACTTAGAGTCCTCTAAGTCCCTAGTAGCCGCAGGTACCACAATAGGTTGGTTCATGTGAAATGCAGAAACCACCTTAGGTAGAAATTGAGGACGAGTCCTCAATTCCGCCCTGTCAGAATGAAAATTTAGGTAAGGGCTTTTACATGATAAAGCCGCCAATTCTGACACACGCCTAGCTGAAGCCAAGGCCAACAGCATCGACACCTTCCACGTGAGATATTTGAAATCTACCGTAGACAATGGTTCAAACCAGTGTGATTTTAGAAATCTCAACACAACATTGAGATCCCAAGGTGCCACTGGAGGCACAAAAGGAGGCTGTATGTGCAGCACCCCTTTCACAAATGTCTGAACTTCAGGTACTGAAGCCAGTTCTTTCTGGAAGAATATCGACAGGGCCGAAATTTGAACCTTAATGGACCCTAATTTTAGGCCCATAGACAGTCCTGTTTGCAGGAAATGCAAGAAACGACCCAGTTGAAATTCCTGTGTAGGGGCCTTCTTGGCCTCACACCACGCAACATATTTACGCCAAATGCGGTGATAATGTTTTGCGGTTACTTCCTTTCTGGCTTTTACCAGAGTAGGGATGACTTCTTCTGGAATGCCCTTGTCCTTCAGGATCCGGCGTTCAACCGCCATGCCGTCAAACGCAGCCGCGGTAAGTCTTGGAACAGACAAGGCCCCTGCAGTAGCAGGTCCTGTCTTAGAGGTAGAGGCCACGGTTCGTCCGTGAGCATCTCTTGAAGTTCCGGGTACCAAGACCTTCTTGGCCCATCCGGAACCACGAGTATAGTTCTTACTCCTCTCCTTCTTATGATTCTCAATACTTTCGGTATGAGGGGCAGAGGAGGGAATACATACACTGACTGGTACACCCACGGCGTTACCAGAGCGTCCACTGCTATTGCCTGAGGGTCCCTTGACCTGGCACAATATCTGTCCAGTTTTTTGTTTAGACGTGACGCCATCATGTCCACCTTTGGTCTTTCCCAACGGTTTACAATTTGGTGGAAGACTTCTGGGTGAAGTCCCCACTCTCCCGGGTGAAGGTCGTGTCTGCTGAGGAAGTCTGCTTCCCAGTTGTCCACTCCCGGAATGAACACTGCTGACAGTGCTATCACATGATTTTCCGCCCAGCGAAGAATCCTTGCAGTTTCTGCCATTGCCCTCCTGCTTCTCGTGCCGCCCTGTCTGTTTATGTGGGCGACTGACGTGATGTTGTCCGACTGGATCAACACCGCCTGACCCTGAAGCAGAGGTTTTGCTTGAATTAAGGCATTGTAAATGGCCCTTAGTTCTAGAATGTTTATATGAAGAGATGTTTCCATGCTTGACCACAAGCCCTGGAAATTCCTTCCCTGTGTGACTGCTCCCCAGCCTCTCAGGCTGGCATCCGTGGTTACCAGGATCCAATCCTGAATGCCAATCTGCGGCCCTCTAGTAGATGAGCCCTCTGAAGCCACCACAGGAGAGACACCCTTGTCCTTGGCGACAGGGTTATCCGTTGATGCATCTGAAGATGCGATCCGGACCATTTTCCCAGTAGATCCCACTGAAAAGTTCTTGCATGGAATCTTCCGAATGGAATCGCTTCGTAAGAAGCCACCATTTTTCCCAGGACCCTTGTGCACTGATGCACTGAGACCTGTCCTGGTTTTAGGAGGTTCCTGACTAGCTCGGATAACTCCCTGGCCTTCTCCTCCGGGAGAAACACCTTCTTCTGGACTGTGTCCAGAATCATTCCTAAGAACAGTAGACGTGTCGTTGGAATCAGCTGCGATTTTGGAATATTTAGAATCCATCCGTGCTGACTTAGCACTACCTGAGATAGTGCCACTCCGACTTCTAACTGTTCCTTGGTTCTTGCCCTTATCAGGAGATCGTCCAAGTAAGGGATAATTAAGATGCCTTTTCTTCGTAGAAGAATCATCATTTCGGCCATTACCTTGGTAAAGACCCGAGGCGCCGTGGACAATCCAAACGGCAGCGTCTGAAACTGATAATGACAGTTTTGTACTACAAACCTGAGGTACCCTTGGTGAGAAGGATATATTGGGACGTGGAGATAAGCATCCTTGATGTCCAGCGACACCATATAGTCCCCCTCTTCCAGGTTCGCTATCACCGCTCTGAGTGACTCCATCTTGAATTTGAACCTTTTTATGTAAGTGTTCAAAGATTTTAGATTTAATATTGGTCTCACCGAGCCGTCCGGCTTCGGTACCACAAATAGAGTGGAATAATACCCCTTCCCCTGTTGTAAGAGGGGTACCTTGATTATCACCTGCTGGGAGTACAGCTTGTGAATGGCTTCCAGAACTGCCTCCCTGTCGGAGGGAGACTTTGGTAAAGCAGACTTCAGGAACCGATGAGGAGGAAACGCCTCGAATTCCAGTTTGTACCCCTGTGATACTACCTGTAGAATCCAGGGATCCACTTGCGAGTGAGCCCACTGCGCGTTGAAATACTTGAGACGGGCCCCCACCGTGTCTGAGTCTGCTTGTAAAGCCCCAGCGTCATGCTGAAGACTTGGCAGAAGCAGGGGAGGGCTTCTGCTCCTGGGAAGCGGCTGCATGGTGCTGCCTTTTTCCTCTTCCTCTGCCCTTGGGCAGAAAAGAGTGACCTTTTGCTCGCTTGTACTTATGGGAACGAAAGGACTGAGTTTGAAAAGACTGTGTCTTTTTCTGTTGATGTGAAGTAACCTGGGGTAAAAAGGTGGATTTTCCAGCCGTTGCCGTGGCCACCAGGTCTGTTAGACCAGCCCCAAATAACACCTCCCCCTTATACGGCAATACTTCCATGTGCCGTTTGGAATCTGCGTCCCCTGACCACTGTCTGGTCCATAATGCTCTTCTGGCAGAGATGGACATTGCGCTTACTCTTGATGCCAGGGTACAAATATCCCTCTGCGCATCACGCATATATAGCAATGCATCCTTTAAATGTTCTATAGTTAACAGAATATTGTCCCTATCCAGGGTATCAATATTCTCAGTCAGGGAATCCGCCCATGCGACTCCAGCACTGCACATCCAGGCTGATGCGATTGCTGGTCGCAGTATAACACCAGTATGTGTGTATATACTTTTCAGGATATTTTCCAGCCTCCTATCAGCTGGTTCTTTGAGGGTGGCCGTATCAGGGGACGGTAACGCTACTTGTTTAGATAAACGTGTGAGCGCCTTATCTACCCTAGGGGGTGTTTCCCACCGTGCCCTAACCTCTGGCGGGAAAGGGTATAGTGCTAATAACTTATTAGAAATTAGCTGTTTTTTATCGGGGGAAACCCACGCTTTATCACACACCTCATTTATTTCCTCAGACTCAGGAAAAACTATTGGCAGTTTTTTCACACCCCACATAATACCCGCCTTTGAGGTATTTGTAGTGTCAGAAAGGTTCAATGCCTCTTTCATTGCCGTGATCATGTAACGTGTGGCCCTACTGGACATTACGTTTGTCTCGTCACCGTCGACACTAGATTCAGTATCTGGATCTGGATCCGTGTCGACCCACTGAGGTAGCGGCCGTTTTAGGGCCCCTGAGGGTGTCTGAGACGCCTGAACAGGCACTAATTGATTTGCCGGCTTTCTCATGTCGTCAACAGTTTTTTGTAAATTGCTGACATTATCACTTAATTGCTTAAACACAATCATCCAGTCAGGTGTCGACTCCCTAGGGGGTGACATCACTAACACAGGCAACTGCTCCGCCTCCACCTCATTTTCCTCCTCATACATGTCGACACACGCATACCGACACACAGCACACACACCGGGAATGCTCTGATAGAGGACAGGACCCCACTTAGCCCTTTGGAGAGACAGAGGGAGAGTCTGCCAGCACACACCCAGCGCTATATATATACAGGGATAACCTTATATAAGTGTTAATCCCTTATAGCTGCTGTTAATCTAGTTATTTGCTGCCAAAATGCCCCCCCTTCTCTTTTTTACCCTGAATCAGATGCAGTACTGCAGGGGAGAATCAGGGAGCCGTCCTTCCAGCGGAGCTGTGAGGGAATAATGGCGCCAGTGTGCTGAGGAGATAGGCCCCGCCCCTTCACGACGTCCTTAACTCCCGCTTTTTTGTGTAAAATGGCAGGGGAAAAAATACATCCATATAGCCCTGGAGCTATATGTGATGTATTCCTTTTGCCAGCTAAGGTATATGTGTGTTATATTGCGTCTCAGGGCGCTCCCCCCCAGCGCCCTGCACCCTCAGTGACCGGAGTGTGAAGTGTGCTGAGAGCAATGGCGCACAGCTGCGGTGCTGTGCGCTACCTTAGTCTTGAAGACAGGATGTCTTCTGCCGCCGCTTTCACCGGACCTTCGTCTCTTCTGGCTCTGTAAGGGGGACGGCGGCGCGGCTCCGGTGACCCATCCAGGCTGAACCTGTGATCGTCCCTCTGGAGCTAACGTCCAGTAGCCTAAGAAGCCCAATCCACTCTGCACTCAGGTGAGTTCGCTTCTTCTCCCCTTAGTCCCACGATGCAGTGAGCCTGTTGCCAGCAGGACTCACTGAAAATAAAAAAAAAACCTAACTAAACTTTTATTCTAAGCAGCTCTGGAGAGCTACCTAGTTTGTACCCTTCTCGGCCGGGCACAAAAATCTAACTGGCTTGGAGGAGGGTCATAGGGGGAGGAGCCAGTGCACACCACCTGATATCTCAAGCTTTTATTTTGTGCCCTGTCTCCTGCGGAGCCGCTATTCCCCATGGTCCTTACGGAGTCCCAGCATCCACTTAGGACGTTAGAGAAAAAAATATCGAAGCAGCATTGGGAAAAATCGTGAAAAATTTCAGTTTTTTTGCTCCCTATGCTTCTTCGAAGGTAATTAAATACCCCCTTTGTATTGAATTCACCCACAAAAAATCTCTCAGCAAAGTTTGCTTAGATTATAAATACCAAACCTGCCTTCCTTTTGGATGTCAAATGCTGTAAATTAAGACTCCACCATATGGACATTTTTATATTTCCGCTTGAAGCCCCTGAATAGTATAATGTTTGCCACCACTGGTTAAGACCAACATGTAGCCAATCCAAACATGTGAGCCTACTGTCACCAATGCATGACAGTGAATTCATATATGCACTCCGAGTGAAGCAAGTCCTTATGTTAACAAAACTGGTTGTACAATCCAATTGCAGCATTTGTACAATCCAAATCTTGGCCCTGACTACAACTGATAAGAAAGAAAATATATTCATGCTTTTTTTTTTTCTTTGGTGTCACCATAATAGGTAAGGAGCCCTGCTTTTGGTGTTACCCCTATGGATGGTGTCCACAACTCCAGCATCCTCCTAGTCACAGAACTAGGTGTCCCAATCCTAGGTAAGCAACCCTGTTTTTGGTGTCACCCCCTAGACTCACCACTGGGTGTCCCAAACCTAAGTAAGGAGCCCAGATATTGGTGTTACCACCACAGATGGTATCACCTGGTGCAGTCCACACCTATCTCATTCCCCTAGACACACCACTCGGTGTCCTAATCCTAGATAAGGAATCCTGCTTTTGGTCTGACCCCCAGACGGTGTTACCTGGTGCAGACCATACCTCCTGAATCCAGAGGTGTAGCGTGTAGCCATAGCACGTGGAGCAACTCATGTCATGGAACCCCCCCATGTACTCTATACATAAACACATCCCCATCACTTTCCTCAGCCACAGCCCCTTCACCTTCCTCAGCCCCCAGACTCCTCACCATCCTCAGCTCCTAGCCCCTAATCTTCCTCAGCCACAGCCCAATCTTCAGCCTCCAGCACCTTCCTCAGCACTCAGCCCCTCACCTTCCTCAGCCTCCAGCTCCATCACCTTCCTCAGCCTCCAGCTCCATCACCTTCCTTAGCCCCATCACCTTCCTCAACCCCTCGCTCCAGCACCTTCCTCAGCTCCCAGACCATCACCTCCCTCAGCTTCCAGTCCCATCACCTTCCTCAGCCACAGCCCACTAACCTTCCTCAGCCACAGCTCCTTCACCATCCCCAGCTCCATCACTATCCTCAGCCTTCACCTTCCTCAGACCCCAGTTCCATCACCATCCTTGCAGTGGCAACCTGAATTATGCCATAGTGAAGTCCCTTACACACATTACACCTCAGTAGAGCCCCTTATACACATTAGGCCAGGTAGCCCATTATACACATTATGCCAGGTAGCCCATTATACACATTATGCCAGGTAGCCCTATATACACATGACACCAGGTAACCCTATATACACATAACACCAGGTAGCCCCATATACACATTAAGCCAAGTAGCACCACATGCACATTATGCTAGGTAACCCCACATACACGTTACGTCAGGTAACCCTATATACTCATTACGCCAGGTAGCCCCATATACACATTACACCAGGAAGCATCAAATACACATTATGCCAGGTATCCCCATACACACATTACACCAGGTAGCCCTTACATACACATTATGCCAGGTAGCCCCAAATACACATTACACCAGGTAACCCCACATACACATTATGCCAGGTAACCCTATATACTCATTACGACAGGTAGCCCATTATAAACATTACACCAGGTAGCACCATATACACATTATGCCAGGTATCCCTAAAATACACATTACGCCAGGTAGCCCCACATACACATTATGCCAGGTAGCCCCACATACACATTACATGAGGTAGTCCCTACATACACATTATGCCAGGTAGCCCAACATACACTTTACGCCAGGTAGCCTCATATACACTTTACGTCAGGTAGCCCCATATACACTTTACGTCAGGTAGCCCCATATACACTTTATGCCAGGTAGCCCCATATACATTTTACACCAGGTAGCCCCATATACATTTTACACCAGGTAGCCCCATATACACATTAGACCAGGTAGCCCCATATACACATTAGACCAGGTAGCCTCATATACACTTTATGCCAGGTAGCCCCATATACACATTAGACCAGGTAGCCCCATATACATGTTATGACAGGTAGCCAGGAGAGAGTGTGAGTGTGTGTCACCCTCCATGCAGCTCCAGGACCTGCTGCTCTGCTGCTCACCTTCCCTGCAGCCCTGGGACCCACCAGTCCGCTACTCACCCTCCCTGCAGCCCTGGTACCCGCTGCTCTGCTACTCATGGGACCTGCCACTTCACTACTCATGGGACCCGCCACTCCGCTGATCACTCTCCTTGCAACTCCAGATTCCAACGGTGCCCTCTGGTGGTTTCATCACCTGCAGCTTGCGCTCCACTGAAACCACCCTCCTTATGCCCCTGCCTGCATCCCCATAACCACATCACTATGTATCCCAATCCTTGGTAAGAAATCCTGCTCTTAGTGTCACATCCACGGATGGTGTCACCCAGTGCTGTTTGCACCCCCTACATACTCCTATACCAGTGATGGGGAACCTTTGACACTCCAGCTGTTGTTGAACTACACATCCCAGCGTGCCCTGCTACAGTTTTGATATTTGGTAATGCTAAAACTGTAGCAGGACATGATGGGATGTGTAGTTCAACAACAGCTGGAGTGCCAAAGGTTCCCCATCACTGCCCTAGATACTCTACTAGGTATCCAATCCTAGATAAGGAGCCCTGCTTATGGTATCACTCTCAGATATGGTGTTACCCAGTGCTTTCTGCTCCCCCCGATTCCCTTTAGACTATAGGTCTGCAAACTCGGTCCTCATTACCCCACACAGTGCATGTTTTGCAGGTAACCCAGCAGGTGCACAGGTGTATTAATTACTCACAGACACATTTTAAAATGTCTGCAGGTGGAGTTAATTATTTGACTTGTGATTCTGTGTGGAGTAATGAGGACCGAGTTTGCACACCTATGCTTTAGACACACAACTGGGTGTCCCAATCCTAGGTAAGGGACCCTGCTTTTTGTGTCCGTCCGTCCCCACAGATGGTGTCACCTGGTGCAGTCCATACCTTGTGCATCCCCCTACTCACACCACTAGGTGTCCCAATCCTAGGTAAGAATCCTTGTATTTGCTGTCACCCAGTGCAGTCTACAGCCCCCTCATTCCCCTACACACACCACTGGATGTCCCAATCCTAGCTAAGGAGCCCTGCTTTTGGTGTCATTCCCACAGATGGTGTCACCCGGTGCAGTCTGCATCCCTGTAGACACAACACTAGGTTCCAAATCCTAGGTAAGGTTAGCTTACAGACCAGCTCCTGTAGGCTTGCCCTGTAATATTGGTGCTCAGCACCATCGGATGGCGCTGTGTACAATTTACCCCCACTTCCACAATAGGAGAATTGAAAACACTGGGCCTAATTCAGAGATGTAAGTGAGCCCAATGTGTACATTTCTGGTGGTCATAGTACTGTGCATGCTTAGGAACCATGTTGTGCATGTGCAGAATGGGTCCTGCATCACTGCACTCAGTGCTCACTAAAATGCAACATGATTGACAGGCTGCGGCCATTTGGGGGTGAGTAGGGGTGGTGATGTAGACTGATTTACAAAATGGGGGTGTGTCTTGCCTTTCTTCCGTATCACGAAAATGGTTCATTTATAATATATGGGATTATTTTCTTCTGCCTCTGGCAGGCAAAAAAAAAACCATGATGACCACCAGCTTTCGTGGGCTAATTGTATAGTCCCTGGGGGATCAATTAGCTGCAGTAAATTACCACGGCAGATTGGTTATACTCCAGAGCCTGTAACATGGCAGTTAGGAGCTTCTTGGCTGGTACTTTATCTCTCTCCACTGTATCTTTCTACATATCCCCAGTGCTAGAGAGGTGGTCGAACTCCCCCCCTCCCCCCGCACTAATGTAATAAAGGAATTGCACGCAAAGGGGCATGGTCTCAAAAAGAAAGGGGTGTGGTCACACAATAGCAATAATGCCCACATTAGTATCACCTCTAATACACATAATGCCCACAGCAGTAGCGTAGCGCCCCTTATGCAATGCACCCAGTAGTAGTGCCCCTTATGTCCCCAAGAGTGATGCCCCTTATGAAGTGGCCCCTGTGTAGTATTGCCCCCAGTAGTAATGTCGCCTGTAGTAATGCCCTCAGTCATTCAGCCCCAGTAGTTATGTCCCTGTAGTTATGCCCCCAGAAGTTTAGCCTCCCAGTGGTAATTCCCCCAGTAGTTTAGCCCTCATATAGTTTGCCCCATGTAGTTTAGCCCCCCCTGTAGTTTAGCCCCCAGTGGTAATTACCCCTGTAGATTAGCCCCTGCAGTTATGCCCCCAGTAGTTTGGCCCCTGTAGCTTAGCCCCCATGTAGTTTGTCCCCAGTAGTAATACCCCAGTAGTTTAGCCCACCTATAGTAATGCCTCCAGTAGTTTAGCCCCTTGTAGTTTAGCCCCTTGTAGTTTAGCCCTTTAGCCCCTTGTAGTTTAGCACCTGCAGTTATGCCCCCAGTAGTTTAGCCCCTGTAGTTATGCCCTCAGTAGTTTAGCCCCTAGTAGTTTAGCCCCCTTGTAGTTTATCCCACCTGTAGTTTGCCCCCTTGTAGTTTAGCCTCCCTGTAGTTTGCCCCCAGTAGTAATGCCCCCAGTAGTTTAGCCCCCTGTAGTTTTCCCCCACTAGTAATGCCCCTGTAGTTATGCCTCCTTGTAGTTTAGCCCACCTGTAGTTTCCCCCCTTGTAGTTTAGCCCCCCTGTAGTTTGCCCCAGTAATAATGCCCCCAAGTAGTAATGCCCCCAAGTAGTAATGCCCCTGTAGTTTGCCCCCCCTGTAGCTTGCCACCTTGTAGTGTGCCCCCAGTAGCTTGCCCCCTTGTAGCTTGCCCCTAGTAGTTAGCCCCTTGTAGTTTGCTCCCAGCAGCTTACCCCCTGTAGTGTGCCCCCAGTAGCTTGCCCCCTTGTAGTGTGCCCCCAGTGGTAATGCCCCCTTGTAGTTTATCCAACCTGTAGTTTGCCTCCTTGTAGTTTAGCCCCCTGTAGTTTGCCCCCAGTAGTAATGCCCCCAGTAGTTTAGCCCCATGTAGTTTTCCCCCTTCTAGTTTGCCCCCACTAGTAATGCCCCTGTAGTTATGCCCCTGTGTAGTTTAGCCCACCTGTAGTTTGCCCCCTTGTAGTTTAGCCCCCCTGTAGTTTGCCACAGTAATAATGCCCCAAGTAGTAATGCCTCCAAGTAGTAATGCCCCTGTAGTTTGCCTCCCTGTAGCTTGCCACCTTGTAGTGTGCCCCCTTGTAGTGTGCCTCCAGTAGCTGCCCCCTTGTAGCTTGGCCCTAGTAGTTAGCCCCTTGTAGTTTGCTCCCAGCAGCTTACCCCCTGTAGTGTGCCCCCAGTAGCTTGCCCCCTTGTAGTGTGCCCCCCAGTAGAAGCGCCGCTAATAATCTGACACATATGTAAAAAAAAAACTCACCAAGCCCTGCTCCCGCATCTGACCGCAGCAGTTCTCCTGGCGTCCGCTCCTCGGCACTATGGTAGAGACGAATGACGTCTCTCCCATAGCGCACACTGACAGAGCCGAGAGCCGGAGCTCAGTAGTGAGCTCCTGCCTCCGGCTTCCGCTGTGGAGAGAGAGCCGGGCGCCCACTGGTAACACAATCTCAGCGGGCGCCCAGCATCTCCCTGCTGCGCCGGGCACACATCGGGTTAGGTGAGCAGGAGGAGGTGGAACTTTACCCCTGCATATCCCCCCCAAGTTATTACTGAATTACCTTCAACTGTGGAGGGGGGGGGGGGGGGGGGGGGGAACCAGAGCCCTGTAGTTGTACCCAGTGGCAGAACTGGTTAAATGTCAGTCTTGTCTCCTTTCCAGCACCATTATAATAGTATCAAACTAATATACAAATCCAGCAAGATGATAACGGGATGCAGTCAGTTTACAACACCTGAACTTTATCTCTCTCCAAAATGTTATAAATCTCCACAAATGTGTCAATTAGACAAATAAAACATATCTGATTTTTCAGCATGCATACTTTAATTGTTTCTTTCATGTTTATTAATTAGGGAACCGAAACCTCCCTCCCCGAACTTCAATCTCCGAGTACGGATCAGAGTCCAGCTCCGGTTTTCCCGCCAGACTCAGAAACCAGAACGAGGCAAACCATCATCATCCCGCTGTTGGATTCTCATGGGTTTTGTATTCCATATAAGGAGCCGCGCATCGCCACCATTTTCACTACAGTCCTGGAGAGTGTAGCGAGAGGACATGTCTCCTCAGTGTCTGTGCGGGAAAGTGGCATGGCACGTGGGGTGGCGACCTACTCTTTTGTATTATTCCAGTGGTGCTGTCTGGTCCTGCATCAGTCCAGTGGTGGTGTCTTGTGCTGAATCAGTCCAGTCACAGTGGTGGTGTCCTGTGCTGCCATAAGTCCAGTGCTGCTGTATAAGTCCAGTCCAGTGGTGCTGTCTTGTGCTGCATCAGTCCAGTGGTGGTGTCCTGTGCTGCCATAAGTCCAGTGAAGTTCTCCTGTGCTGCCATAAGTCCAGTGGTGCTGCCATAAAAGTCCAGTCCAGTGGTGCTGTCTTGTGCTGCATCAGTCCAGTGGTGGTGTCCTGTGCTGCCATAAGTCCAGTGAAGTTCTCCTGTGCTGCCATAAGTCCAGTGGTGCTGCCATAAAAGTCCAGTCCAGTGGTGCTGCCGTATAAGTCCAGTCCGGTGGTGCTGCCGTATAAGTCCAGTCCGGTGGTGCTGCCGTATAAGTCCAGTCCAGTGGTGCTGCCATATAAGTCCAGTCCAGTGGTGCTGCCATATAAGTCTAGTCCAGTGGTGCTGCCATATAAGTCCAGTCCAGCGGTACTGCCGTATAAGAGTTGGGGTACTGCCATATAAGTCCAGCGGTACTGCCATATAAGTCCAGCGGTACTGCTGTAGAAGTCCAGTGGTGCTGTATAAATCCAGTGGTGCTGTCTTGTGCTGCATCAGTCCACTCACTCCAGTGGTGGTGTCCTGTGCTGCCATAAGTCCAGTGCCGTATATGTCAAGGGGTACCGCCATTTAAGTCTAGTCCAGTGGTGCTGCCGTAAGTCCAGTGCTGCTGCCATATAAGTCTAAGGTTACTGCTGTTTAAGTCCAGGGGTATTGCAGCATAGGTCCAGTCAAGTGGTGATGCCGTATAAGTCGATTCCAGTGGTGCTGTCATATAAGTCCAGCGGTACTGCTGTATAAATCCAGGGGTACTGCCATATAAGTTCAAGGGTACTGCCGTATAAGTCCAGGGGTACTGCCATATAAGTCCAGTTCAGTGCTGCTAACATATAAGTCCAGTACCGTGGTGCTGCCATATAAGTCCAAGGGTACTGCCATATAAGTCCAAGGGTACTGCCACATAAGTCCAGTTCAAGGGTACTGCCGTATAAATCCAGGGGTACTGCCATATAAGTCTAGCCCAAGGGTACTGCCGTATAAGTCATGGGGTACTGCCATATAAGTCCAGGAGTACTGACGTATAAGTCCAGTCCAGTGGTGCTGCCATGTAAGTCTAGTCAAGGGGTACTACCGTATAAGTTCAGCGGTATCTGCCATATAAGTCCAGCGGTACTGCCGTATAAGTCCAGTGGTGCTGTATTTACTACAAATAAAGGGGTTAATATTATTTAATCCAAGTAATTTTTACAGGGTTTGCCTTGTGTAGTGTAGGGGTACGCTCTCCTGTGCCGCATATTGTTATAGAACTACAGAAAATAAATGGAAAACCAAAATTTGTAGGATAAAATAGAGAAAGATCAAGAACCACTTCCTCCTAGTACTGAAGCTACTGCCACTAGTCATGACAGACGATGAATTGCCATCAACGTCGTCTGTCAAGGCAGATGCCCATTGTCATACTAGAGGGCATGTAAAATCCAAAAAGTCAAAATTCAGTAAAATGACCCCCCCCCAAAAAAATGTTATTTGTCTAAGGAGAAACGCAAACTTGCCAATATGTCATTTACAACATGGATTGGCAAGGAACGGCTAAGGCACTGGCCTATGTTCATGACTAGTGGTTCAGCTTCACATGACGATGGAAGCCCTCATCCTCCCGCTAGAAAAATGTTAAGAGTTAAGCTGGCAAAAAGCACAGCAAAGAACTCTGCGTTCTAAGATGGTATCACAAATCCCTAAGGAGAGTCCAAGTGTGTTGGTGCCGACGCTTGCGATGCCTGGCCTTCCCAACATGAACTTAATTTATTGTGTGTGTTTCTTGACATTGTGAGTTCATTAGGTTTTCTTTTTGTAGAATACCTGAAACAAATAGAAAAATACACATAAGTACTTGAAAAAGAATAATATGTCATAGTTCTCAAAATATATTCCTTCAGCTGTTGGGTAACTTCACAGCCCAGCACTCCCTGGCACCAGGTGGCAGAGAATGTTGGAAGGTGAAGTTCTACAGAAGTCTTGAGCAGGGATGGGAATCCTTTGGCCCCCCACTGCTGTAGAACTGCACATCCCAGCATGGCTGGCCACAGTTTTTCTAGTAAGACATTTTAAATCTGTTGCAGGCTGTGCTTGTATGTGTATTTCACCATCAGCGGGAGGGCCAAAGAGTGAAGACCCATGGTCTAGAGCAGTGGTTTCAGGCCTGGGTACACAAGTACCCCCAACAGTTCATGTTTTCCAGGTCTCCTCACAGGATTGCAAGTAAATTAATTTGGTCCACCATTGGGTATTTTGAAATATGTCAATGAGTAATGAATACACCTCGTCACCTGCTAGGTGACCTGAAAACATGAACTGTTGGGGGTACCTAAGGCCCTCTAGCTGTTGTGGAACTACACAACCCAGCATGCCCTGCCACTTGGTGGCAGAGAATGCTGGAAGATTAAGCTCTACATGAGCCTAGTTCTGGAAAAGGGAACCTAAGGCCTTCTAGCTGTTCTGGAACTACACATCCCAGCATGCCTTTGCAAACAGTTAAGCTTCTTGGACATGGTAAAACTGTTGCTGGGTGTGCTGGTATGTGTAGTTCCACATCAGCAGGAAGTCTGAGGGTTCCCCATCCCTGCACTATGTTATGGGTTTGCTACCTGTTGCTCTCCTGCTGCTGTTAAACTGCTCATCCCAGCTTGCTCTACCACAGTTTTGCTATTATTAAAACTGTGAAAGAGTGTGGTGGGAATGGTAGTTCTACAGCTGCTGGAGAGCCACAGGTAGCAGACCCATGGCCTAGTGCAGTGGTTCCTCACCTCGGTCCTCAAGTACCCACCAACAGTTCATGTTTACCTGGTCTCTTCACAGGTTTGCAAGTAAAATAATTTGCTCCACTGGCAGATCTTTTACAATGTGTCAGTGAGTAATAAATTACACCTGTTTACCTGCTAGGTGACCTGGAAAACATGAAATGTTGGGGGTACTTGAGGACCGATGTAGGGAACCACTGGCCTAACGGGACAAGGTTTGTGTGGATGTGTGATGCAAGAGACATGTTACTCTATACAGTCTTAATTTTCCAGAAGTTGAATTTCGGGCCAACCCTATTGAAAAAAAACAACTGGTGAACAATCCAGTAGCACATCATGGTACAATTTAAAAGTACAATAAAAAAGAAATGCGGGATCAGCTTTTGCTCTTTAATGGCCCATTTGAATAAACCGTAGCCAAAATATAAAGGAACTGTGACCGTTTCACCACATTTATACATGCACGCACATGTATACCTAAAATAGACCGCCCAACTCCTTTGTAATTTAAACCTGCTCAGGAGAAATTTGCAAGTTAAAACATTGCAAAGAAAAAATAAACTAATGGGAGGGAGAAAAGGGGACACAAAAATGTACATATTAAAGAATTAAATTATACAATTGTATTTCAATCTCCAGTATCCTCTTCTTCATCCGGATCTGGAATTGGTGGTGTCCTTGGTGGTGGTGGACATCTTCTTGGAGGTCTTGTTGGTGCTGCTGGTCGAGTCTGCCTGTAGACTGGGTACATCCCTTGATACTCTTGGTATTGTTGAGATTGTCCATACCAAGGTGTTGGTGAAGTAAGGTCATACAGTGGGGGTCTCTGTGCACCTGGTGGTGGTGGTGGTCTTGATGTTGGTTGTGGTGCTCCTGGAAGTTTGTCCGCGATGAGTTGCATGGAAGTCACAATGAGGCTGAGACCTGCTGCTGTTTGGAGTTGGCTGGCTGCCATGCTGTACATTGTGGAGCTTTGACACGCCGAGTTGTCCACCAATTTGCAGACTGATATTGTCAGAATCTGAAGAAAGTGTCCATGATGGTGTATCGATCCTTTTGCTGGGTCTTCTGAATTTCTTTAAGAGTAGTGGCCATTCTGTCAATTGCCATCCTCATGGCCTCCATTTGGCTGTTGATGGTATCTGTCCACACGTGAAGGTACTTGTCCTTGTTGAATATCCGCCACCACTGGAATTGTTGAAGATGGAATTTTCAAAAAAATTAGTTGCAGCGCACATTCAATTTTTAAGGGATTTAGCTCAAAATTTTTAATGAGAAAAACATTATACATGTGTACTTCACAGAAAGGGTAGTGGATAAGTGGAATAATCTCCCATCAGAGGTGGTAGAGGCTAAGACTGTAGAGCAATTTAAACATGCTTGGGATAGGCATTTGAATATCCTTACAGAGAATTAACAAAGAATTAAAGTTCAAAAAGGGTTGAGATTACCTAAAGGATAAAAAAAGGGGGGCAGACTAGATGGGCCAAGAGGTTCTTATCTGCTGTCAAATTCTATGTTTCTATGTATATATACTAATTACCCACCAAGAGGCATGGAAGCATGATGCACCAAGTCCAACAGAAAACCATTTAAAAATATCAGCATCCATTTTATAAAAACAAAAACAAATGACCCCGCCCAAACAGCATCAAAGTAACCCAAAGTCAACCAAACACAGCTCCATTACATGATGCAATACCCCAAACCAGGAAAAAAAAATGTTAAAAGCACTTTAGCTGTTGTGGCACTACACAGCCTAGAATGCCCTGCCACCTAAAACACTTAAAAGCAGCCCTGCATCCATTTTAAAAAAACACATCAGCATCCAATTTTAATAAAAACAAATGACCCTGCCCAAACAGCATCAAAGTACCCCAAAGTCATCCCTACACCCCACCATTACATGATGCAATAAGTAAAACGGCATTAAAAAAAACTGCCTAAAGCCCTTGAAATATTGTGGAACTACATAGTCCAGCATGCCCAGCCACCTTAAACCAGATGAAAGCAGTCCTGATGCAAACGCACAAACATCAAACATTTTAAAAGTAGCACTGCATCCATTTTAAAAAACATCAGCATCCATTTTGTTTGAAATAAAAAAACACCCCAAACAGCATCAAAGTACCCCAAAGTCATCCCTACACCATTACATGATGCAATAAGCCAAACAGCATAAAACAAAATTAAAAGTAGCCTAAAGCCCTTAAGTTCTTGTGGAACTACACAACCCAGCCACCAAAACCAGTTAAAAGCAAAATTACATAATGCAATACCCCCAAACAGCAAAAAAAAAAAAAAAAACATTTTAAAAGCAGCCCTGCACACGTTTTAAACATACACAAACTAGAGATGAGCGGGTTCGGTTCCTCGGAATCCGAACCCCCCCGAACTTCAGCCTTTTTACACGGGTCCGAGGCAGACTCGGATCTTCCCGCCTTGCTCGGCTAACCCGAGCGCGCCCGAACGTCATCATCCCGCTGTCGGATTCTCGCGAGGCTCGTATTCTATCGCGAGACTCGGATTCTATATAAGGAGCCGCGCGTCGCCGACATTTTCACACGTGCATTGAGATTGATAGGGAGAGGACGTGGCTGGCGTCCTCTCCGTTTAGATAAAGAGTGAGACACTTGATTAACTAGTAATTTAATTTTAGTAATTTTGGGGAGCATTAGGAGTACTCAGAGAGTGCAGAGTTTTGCTGATAGTTATACTAGTGACCAGTGACCACCAGTTTTATTTATTATTTAAAATCCGTTCTCTGCCTGAAAAAAAACGATACACAGTCACATACCATATCTGTGCTCAGCCTCAGTGTGCTGCATGATAATATCATCTATGTATATCTGACTGTGCTGAGTGCTCACTGCTCACACAGCTTAATTGTGGGGGAGACTGGGGAGCAGTTATAGCAGGAGTACATAACAGTGCACACTTTTGCTGCCAGTGTGACTGACCAGTGACCACCAGTATATTGTCTGCCTGAAAAAGTTAAACACTCGTGTGGTGTTTTTTTTTTTAATTCTATAAACGCATTCTGCTGACAGACAGTGTCCAGCAGGTCCGTCATTCATTATATTATAATATATACCTGCAGTAGTGATATATATATATATTTTTTATATCATTATCATCCAGTCTATACTAGCAGACGCAGTACGGTAGTCCACGGCTGTAGCTACCTCTGTGTCGGCAGTGCTCATCCATAATTGTATACCTACCTATGGTGGGTTTTTTTTTCTATCTTCTTCATACTAGTAGTTTAGGAGTCTGCTGCTGACAGTGTCCAGCAGGTCCGTCATTATATAATATATACCTGTCCTGCAGTAGTGATATATATATATATTTTTTATATCATTATCATCCAGTCTATACTAGCAGACGCAGTACGGTAGTCCACGGCTGTAGCTACCTCTGTGTCGGCAGTGCTCGTCCATAATTGTATACCTACCTGTGGTGGGTTTTTTGTTTCTATCTTCTTCATACTAGTAGTTTAGGAGTCTGCTGCTGACAGTGTCCAGCAGGTCCGTCATTATATAATATATACCTGTCCTGCAGTAGTGATATATATATATTTTTTATATCATTATCATCCAGTCTATACTAGCAGACGCAGTACGGTAGTCCACGGCTGTAGCTACCTCTGTGTCGGCAGTGCTCGTCCATAATTGTATACCTACCTGTGGTGGGGTTTTTTTTTCTATCTTCTTCATACTAGTAGTTTAGGAGTCTGCTGCTGACAGTGTCCAGCAGGTCCGTCATTATATAATATATACCTGTCCTGCAGTAGTGATATATATATATTTTTTATATCATTATCATCCAGTCTATACTAGCAAATGCAGTACGGTAGTCCACGGCTGTAGCTACCTCTGTGTCGGCAGTGCTCATCCATAATTGTATACCTACCTATGGTGGGTTTTTTTTTCTATCTTCTTCATACTAGTAGTTTAGGAGTCTGCTGCTGACAGTGTCCAGCAGGTCCGTCATTATATAATATATACCTGTCCTGCAGTAGTGATATATATATATATTTTTTATATCATTATCATCCAGTCTATACTAGCAGATGCAGTACGGTAGTCCACGGCTGTAGCTACCTCTGTGTCGGCAGTCACTCGTCATCCATAAGTATACTAGTATCCATCCATCTCCATTGTTTACCTGAGGTGCCTTTTAGTTGTGCCTATTAAAATATGGAGAACAAAAATGTTGAGGTTCCAAAAATAGGGAAAGATCAAGATCGACTTCCACCTCGTGCTGAAGCTGCTGCCACTAGTCATGGCCGAGACGATGAAATGCCATCAACGTCGTCTGCCAAGGCCGATGCCCAATGTCATAGTACAGAGCATGTAAAATCCAAAACACCAAATATCAGTAAAAAAAGGACTCAAAAATCTAAAATAAAATCGTCTGAGGAGAAGCGTAAACTTGCCAATATGCCATTTACCACACGGAGTGGCAAGGAACGGCTGAGGCCCTGGCCTATGTTCATGGCTAGTGGTTCAGCTTCACATGAGGATGGAAGCACTCAGCCTCTCGCTAGAAAAATGAAAAGACTTAAGCTGGCAAAAGCACAGCAAAGAACTGTGCGTTCTTCGAAATCACAAATCCACAAGGAGAGTCCAATTGTGTCGGTTGCGATGCCTGACCTTCCCAACACTGGACGTGAAGAGCATGCGCCTTCCACCATTTGCACGCCCCCTGCAAGTGCTGGAAGGAGCACCCGCAGTCCAGTTCCTGATAGTCAGATTGAAGATGTCAGTGTTGAAGTACACCAGGATGAGGAGGATATGGGTGTTGCTGGCGCTGGGGAGGAAATTGACCAGGAGGATTCTGATGGTGAGGTGGTTTGTTTAAGTCAGGCACCCGGGGAGACACCTGTTGTCCGTGGGAGGAATATGGCCATTGACATGCCTGGTGAAAATACCAAAAAAATCAGCTCTTCGGTGTGGAAGTATTTCAACAGAAATGCGGACAACATTTGTCAAGCCGTGTGTTGCCTTTGTCAAGCTGTAATAAGTAGGGGTAAGGACGATAACCACCTCGGAACATCCTCCCTTATACGTCATACGTCACCTGCAGCGCATTCATCATAAGTCAGTGACAAGTTCAAAAACTTTGGGCGACAGCGGAAGCAGTCCACTGACCAGTAAATCCCTTCCTCTTGTAACCAAGCTCACGCAAACCACCCCACCAACTCCCTCAGTGTCAATTTCCTCCTTCCCCAGGAATGCCAATAGTCCTGCAGGCCATGTCACTGGCAATTCTGACGAGTCCTCTCCTGCCTGGGATTCCTCCAATGCATCCTTGCGTGTAACGCCTACTGCTGCTGGCGCTGCTGTTGTTGCTGCTGGGAGTCGATGGTCATCCCAGAGGGGAAGTCGTAAGACCACTTTTACTACTTCCACCAAGCAATTGACTGTCCAACAGTCCTTTGCGAGGAAGATGAAATATCACAGCAGTCATCCTGCTGCAAAGCGGATAACTGAGGCCTTGGCATCCTGGGCGGTGAGAAACGTGGTTCCGGTATCCATCATTACTGCAGAGCCAACTATAGACTTGTTTGAGGTACTGTGTCCCCGGTACCAAATACCATCTAGGTTCCATTTCTCTAGGCTGGCGATACCGAAAATGTACACAGACCTCAGAAAAAGACTCACCAGTGTCCTAAAAAATGCAGTTGTACCCAATGTCCACTTAACCACGGACATGTGGACAAGTGGAGCAGGGCAGACTCAGGACTATATGACTGTGACAGCCCACTGGGTAGATGTATGGACTCCCGCCGCAAGAACAGCAGCGGCGGCACCAGTAGCAGCATCTCGCAAACGCCAACTCTTTCCTAGGCAGGCTACGCTTTGTATCACCGCTTTCCAGAATACGCACACAGCTAAAAACCTCTTACGGCAACTGAGGAAGATCATCGCAGAATGGCTTACCCCAATTGGACTCTCCTGTGGATTTGTGGCATCGGACAACGCCAGCAATATTGTGTGTGCATTAAATATTGGCAAATTCCAGCACGTCCCATGTTTTGCACATACCTTGAATTTGGTGGTGCAGAATTATTTAAAAAACGAGAGGGGCATGCAAGAGATGCTGTCGGTGGCCAGAAGAATTGCGGGACACTTTCGGCGTACAGGCACCACGTACAGAAGACTGGAGCAACACCAAAAACGCCTGAACCTGCCCTGCCATCATCTGAAGCAAGAAGTGGTAACGAGGTGGAATTCAACCCTCTATATGGTTCAGAGGTTGGAGGAGCAGCAAAAGGCCATTCAAGCCTATACAACTGAGCACGATATAGGAGGTGGAATGCACCTGTCTCAAGCGCAGTGGAGAATGATTTCAACGTTGTGCAAGGTTCTGCAACCTTTTGAACTTGCCACACGTGAAGTCAGTTCAGACACTGCCAGCCTGAGTCAGGTCATTCCCCTCATCAGGCTTTTGCAGAAGAAGCTGGAGACATTGAAGGAGGAGCTAACACAGAGCGATTCCGCTAGGCATGTGGGACTTGTGGATGGAGCCCTTAATTCGCTTAACAAGGATTCACGGGTGGTCAATCTGTTGAAATCAGAGCACTACATTTTGGCCATCGTGCTCGATCCTAGATTTAAAACCTACCTTGGATCTCTCTTTCCGGCAGACACAAGTCTGCAGGGGTTCAAAGAACTGCTGGTGAGAAAATTGTCAAGTCAAGCGGAACGCGACCTGTCAACATCTCCTCCTTCACATTCTCCCGCAACTGGGGGTGCGAGGAAAAGGCTCAGAATTCCGAGCCCTCCCGCTGGCGGTGATGCAGGGCAGTCTGGAGTGACTGCTGATGCTGACATCTGGTCCGGACTGAAGGACCTGCCAACGATTACGGACATGTCGTCTACTGTCACTGCATATGATTCTCTCCCCATTGAAATAATGGTGGAGGATTATATGAGTGACCGCATCCAAGTAGGCACGTCAGACAGTCCGTACATATACTGGCAGGAAAAAGAGGCAATTTGGAGGCCCTTGCACAAACTGGCTTTATTCTACCTAAGTAGCCCTCCCACAAGTGTGTACTCCGAAAGAGTGTTTAGTGCCGCCGCTCACCTTGTCAGCAATCGGCGTACGAGGTTACTTCCAGAAAATGTGGAGAAGATGATGTTCATTAAAATTAATTATAATCAATTCCTCCATGGAGACATTCACCAGCAGCAATTGCCTCCACAAAGTACACAGGGAGCTGTGATGGTGGATTCCAGTGGGGACGAATTGATAATCTGTGAGGAGGGGGATGTACACGGTGATGAATCGGAGGATGATGATGAGGTGGACATCTTGCCTCTGTAGAGCCAGTTTGTGAAAGGAGAGATTAATTGCTTCTTTTTTGGTGGGGGTCCAAACCAACCCGTCATTTCAGTCACAGTCGTGTGGCAGACCCTGTCACTGAAATGATGGGTTGGTTAAAGTGTGCATGTCCTGTTTATACAACATAAGGGTGGGTGGGAGGGCCCAAGGACAATTCCATCTTGCACCTCTTTTTTCTTTCATTTTTCTTTGCGTCATGTGCTGTTTGGGGAGTGTTTTTTGTAAGGGCCATCCTGCGTGACACTGCAGTGCCACTCCTAGATGGGCCAGGTGTTTGTGTCGGCCACTAGGGTCGCTTAGTTTACTCACACAGCTACCTCATTGCGCCTCTTTTTTTCTTTGCGTCATGTGCTGTTTGGGGAGTGTTTTTTGGAAGGGCCATCCTGCCTGACACTGCAGTGCCACTCCTAAATGGGCCAGGTGTTTGTGTCGGCCACTTGGGTCGCTGAGCTTAGTCACACAGCTACCTCATTGCGCCTCTTTTTTTCTTTGCGTCATGTGCTGTTTGGGGAGTGTTTTTTGGAAGGGCCATCCTGCGTGACACTGCAGTGCCACTCCTAGATGGGCCAGGTGTTTGTGTCGGCCACTTGGGTCGCTGAGCTTAGTCATCCAGCGACCTCGGTGCAAATTTTAGGACTAAAAATAATATTGTGAGGTGTGAGGTGTTCAGAATAGACTGAAAATGAGTGGAAATTATGGTTATTGAGGTTAATAATACTTTGGGATCAAAATGACCCCCAAATTCTATGATTTAAGCTGTTTTTTAGGTTTTTTTGAAAAAAAAACCCGAATCCAAAACACACCCGAATCCGACAAAAAAAATTCGGTGAGGTTTTGCCAAAACGCGTTCGAACCCAAAACACGGCCGCGGAACCGAACCCAAAACCAAAACACAAAACCCGAAAAATTTCCGGTGCACATCTCTAACACAAACCCCACCAAAAGTACCCCAAATTCAGCCTTATACCCCAAAATGACATGATGCAATACCCTCAAACAGCAAAAAAAAAAATTTTTTAAAGCAGCCCTGAACACACTTTTAAACATACACAAACCCCACCCAAACTGCCCTGAAGTACCTCAAAGTATCCCAAATTTAGCCATACACCCCAACATTACAAAAAGCAATACCACCAAACCGCATAAAACAATTTAAAAGCACCTCTGCACATATTGAAAACATACCCCAAACACATCAGAGCAAAGCCAAAGTACACCACATGCACACAAACATCATACAAACCATACCTCCCAACTGTCCCGATTTTCCCGGGAAAGTCCTGTTTTTTAGGGACTGTCCCGCTGTCCCACCCGCGAGCCGCAGTGTCCCGTGGTGGGAGGGGGCAGTTGGGAGGCTCTGTCTCTTGCTGTCCTGCTTAGCAGAGCATCGGTGAATAGACGCTGTGCGCATATGCACAGCGTCTATTCAGTGCAGACAGAGGGAGAGAGGGCATGCCAGCAGCTCATAGAGCCCCCCTCAGTGACGAACACGGAGGCGTGGCTCATGATCATGGGTCCTCCGCAAAGCCATGCCCCCTTTTCTTAGGCCACACCCCTTTTTCGGGAGCGCGCGGCTTCGTCGCGCGTGTGTCCCTTTTTGTAAGTATTACAAGTTGGGAGGTATGTACAAACCACCCCTAATGACCTCACAAAAGCACCCATGAAGTAAACATGCACCCACATACAACGCCATACACACATATCCTACAGTGGGTACTTACCTAAATGTGCAGAAAACAGCCCAAAAATTACCTCTCCTTGGTCCAATGCGGTCTATAGATGAAGGTTGCCACAAAACAGAGTTTTACAGTGCTTCCCAGTTGTACTTTGACCTACCTGCGACGCAGTCCAAAGCGATGTCCACCATTTGCTGGTCCATCCGGTGTCCCGCGCTGTCAGTTACAGCATCCATTTCAGGATAGTTAGGCTTCGGCTCCTTCCCAGCCTACTAGGCCTCAGTCCACTCTGAAGCCTAGCCTGGAGTACTGCATGTTACTTCCTGATCAGCTGACTCTGCAGAGAACTGTCCAACAAGGTAGCGTTTCCCTGATATGTGATCCCTTCAGCCTATCACCAGAGAGCAAGGGGTATATATTCCAGCTCCAAGCACTGGGAAGCTGTCAGTGCTTTGTTGTCCTCAAGTCTGTAGAGAGCGCCTGCAATTGCGCTTAAAGAGAGAGTGCATTATCAACTTCAGCACTTCCTGACTCCTATCTCCAGGATATCTGCAAACTTGCACTGCTGATGTTCTCATCTCCAGGATGTCTGCAAACCTGCACTGCTGGTGATCTCATCTCCAGGATATCTGCAAACCTGCATTGCTGGTTATCCCATCTCCAGTATATCTGCAAACCTGCACCGCTGGTGATCTCATCTCCAGTGTATCTGCAAACATGCATCGCTGAATATCTCATCTCCAGGATATCTGCAAGCCTGCACTGCTGGTGTTCTCATCTCCAGTATATCTACAAACCTGCACCGCTGGTGATCCCATCTCCAGTATATCTACAAACCTGCATTGCTGGTGATCCCATCTCCAGGATATCTGCAAACCTGCATCGCTGGTGATTCCATCTCCAGGATATCTGAAACCTGCATTGCTGGTGATTCTATCTCCAGTATACCTGTAAACCTGTACTACTGGTTCAATCCCAGCTTCCAGCTATCCTGTACTTCTGGTTCAATACCAGCTTCCAGCTATCCTGAACTTCTGGTTCAATACCAGCTTCCAGCTATCCTAAACTGCTGGTTCAATCCCAGCTTCCAGCTATCCTGAACTGCTGGTTCAATCCCAGCTTCCAGCTATCAGTTTCTACCACAAGAGTCAATCAACTATCATTGCACTGGTATCCCCAGTGTTCTAGTTTCTTGTAGTTGTACAAATACCTGTGGCCAGCCATAGACTTCAGCTGAACCTGTCACTTCTGTATTAGCAGGTCATATATCAAGCCCACACTATTCAATCCTACGGACTCCAGCCAACTAGCTACTAGACCTAGTCTGGGTCCACAAGTACCTACAACCGTGACAGTAAACACTGACCCAATTAAGTGCCGATGTGCTACAAGCTATAGTGGCACGCCTGGAGAGTCTGGAAACAATGCAGCGACAGATGGTAAAAGGCTTACAAGACCTCGCTGCATGGTAAGATGGGTTTCAAGCATCTGTGGCTGCGCCCTCGCCTCAGTCTACTGCCCGTGAAGTTTACAAAAAGGAAGCTGTCCTTGCAAAGAAACAGGGACAAAAGAAAAAAGCCTCTTTGTGGGGGCACTCTTTCAATAAATGTGTATTGTTTAAAAATTCAGTTTAATTCAATACATTTAAGATTATGTGTATAGAAAAGAGGGGCTGTGTGTACCTATTAGCACAGTCCTATTATAGAAACATATAAATTAACCATGATTCCGTGGTGAATACAATGTACATAACATGCTCTTCCAATATAACAATGTATCCAAAAAAAAGGAAAAAATTTGTAGCAGCTTCTATATCTAGTGATATTTCTAAGGGTACAGATGAAAATCCCTGCACTCTTGACACAGGATGCAATTTAATTGATTAATTGCCTTTTTGGCATATTGGAAGAAATTGATTAATTAAATGCCAGGTGAAAAATAAAGACAGATATGACGTCAAACTGGATGTACGTTTCACCCTAGGCCGGGCTTGTTCACCATAGATCCTATTGCGGTGAGACTGCTGTACCTAAATACTACCTGCAGCCAATCATAATTAGGAGCAAGGAAATTCAAAAACAAAGGAGGGGCAGTGGCGTTTCCCCATTAACCGGGCTTGATTAGGAGGTTAAGAATTACTAAATCCATGCTGTTTGCAAATAAAAAACAAAAACAAAGAAAGGGGGAGGGCAAAAAAACCCAGAATTTTTTTTTAGTATGGAATAATTAAAAAAAGCAGATGAAGAAAAATAATAAAAATAATAGGTAATATAGAATAAAAATAATAATAATAATGAGATAAGGATGATCAATGGTTCCCAAAATTTATTAGTGGTAAGGTATTTTTATTAAAAAGATTTATATGATTTTTGTAGTGTGATAGTGTACAAGAAAGACGCTTATGACTAGTTTACAATGCATATATATGTATATTTATGTGCAGGAATTAATTACTCTCTGCATTAATATGTATGTATATGCATGGGGCACTACCACAAATATACGCATGCATATGGGGGCATGTATGCACTGGATATTTATTAGTTTAAATGGAATATAAAATTGAACAGAAAGAAAATGGGGTCAAGAATGCCCCGAGGATTATCAATATATAAAGAAAGGAGATATTCAAAAGATTAAGTTGTCAAAAAAGCTCCATAATTAATATTTTCATTGAGCCCCCGTGGCGAAAGAGACCCAAGTTTAAAGATCCATTTGCTCTCTTTTTTCAGGAGTTCCCTGTTTAGGTCTCCACCTCTGAGACCCAAATGTATCTTTTCAAGACCAAAAATTCGTAGGTCATCTGAGGAGCCATGATGTACTCTGTAGAAGTGCTTAGCCACAGTGGTTAGAGGTCTAAGTCTTTTGGCGTCAGATTCAAAATTTCGAATTGTGCCAATATGCTCCAAAGCTCGTTGCTTAAGCAGTCTTGAGGTCATCCCTACATAATAAATATGACAGGGGCAGGTTATGCAGTAGATGAAATTTTTTGTCTTGCAGTTGAAGAAGTCCGTTATAGGTTGTATCATCCCATATTTATCCATGATCGTATCCTTGTGTAATATGTGTCTACAGGCTTTGCAATTGCCACATGGAAAGCTACCCTTAATAGCTGGTTGTTTGGGTGGTCTTGCTTCGAAGTGGCTTTTGACAAGACGATCTTTGAGGCTTGCAGATCTTCGCCAGCTCATCGAGACCCGATCCTTCAAAATCTTATTCAAATCAGCATCTGTGTGTAACACAAACCAATATTTCTGGATGATACCTCTGATTTCATTCCATTCTGCACAGAAATTGCCTACAAAGCGAATCTCTGTATCTTTGGATTTGACTCTTTTGTTCTTAAAGATTAGTGAATCTCTGTCAACCTGCCTAATATCTCTTCTCGCCTTCTTAATGGACCTGTTACTATAGCCCCTATTACGAAGTCTGCTTGATAGTTCTAAACTTTTCTCTAAGAAAGTATTCTCATCAGAGCAGTTCTTTTAAGTCTGAGGAATTCCCCTTTGGGGATGTTTTTGACCGTGGGCGGGAAGTGGGAGCTGGAGTGGTGGAGTATGGAGTTAGTGGCAGTTGGCTTCCTGAAAAGTTCCGTACCAACATAGTTGTCTTGGTCACGGAAGATGGTAAGGTCCAGAAAGGAGATCTTATTCTTACTTGCTTCGAATGTGAATTTGAGATTTAAGTCATTGGTATGTAAATCCTGCACAAAAGATTCCAAGGATTCCATATCACCTTCCCAGACAAGTAATATGTCGTCTATGTAACGTAGCCACAATAAAATCCTCCTAGTATGTTGATCATTTTTCTCCTGAAACACCACTTCCCGTTCCCACCAGCCCCAAAACAAATTTGCATACGTGGGGGCACAAGATGCTCCCATCGCCGTCCCCCTTGTTTGTATGTAGAATTTATTGTCAAAAATAAAATAGTTGTAGTGTAGAACAAAATGTAACAGGTCCAAGATAAATGAGTGGAATTCCCTTAATCCCTCCATATCCATGAAGTATCGGATAGCTTCTATACCTTTCTGGTGGTCAATGGAAGTGTACAGCGACTCTACATCCATACTCACCAGAAGGTGTGTATCCTCCAATTTGATGCCCTGAATTTTCTGAAGGACATCTGTGGTGTCTTGAATATACGAAGGGAGGGTAGTCACATGATGTCTAAGATGTATGTCTATAAAAGTGCTGGCCTGTTCAAGAAGGCCTCCAATCCCCGATACTATGGGTCTTCCTGGAGGTTTGGTTACACTCTTATGTGTTTTCGGTAAAAGATAAAAAGTTGGTACTTTTGGATGAGTGATTTGTAAGTAATGAAATTCTGATTTGGTTATAATGTTCTCTTTCCACGCTTTCTCAATGAGTCTGGTGTAGAGTGCTAAGAAATTGTCTGTAGGGTTGAAGAGGGTTTTCATATAGCAATTTTTGTCGTTCAGTTGCCTAAGGGCTTCCTTGACATACATATTTTTGGGCCATAACACCACATTTCCTCCTTTATCGGATTGTTTGATTTATATGTCCTTCCAGGACTCAATCTCATTAAGAGCCCTTCTTTCACTGCTTGTTAAGTTGTGATGTAAGGCCCCCTTGTGTTTTTGATGTAATGTGTCCAAATCTTTTGAGACAAGTCTTGTAAAGACCCTCACCTCCGGGCAGATATTGTCTTGTGGAAAGAAACTAGATTTCTTTTTACAGGTTGGTCTATTAATCTCCACTTTGGATTCATCTTTACTATTATCCGGTAATTCCTCAAGAATGGAAAGTGCAGCTTGATCTTCTTCAGAGAGTTGAATCTCTTGATCTCCCAAGTCAACTGTCACATCTGAAGTAATACTTCTTGAGGGATCGATGGAGTCGCAAAAAACACTTTTTATTGGCGTGAAATTTGGCAAGTAATAGTTTCCTGCCAAAAAGATGCAAATCCTTATCCCATTGGAACCTATCAAATTTCATGGTAGGTGAAAAAGTGAGACCTTTTGACAGAACTTTTCTATGATCATCTGTCAGAGTATACTTTGATAAATTGATGATCATAAGGTTATCATCAGTATTTAATACTTCCTCCGGTTCCGTATAGGGTAATTGGATGGTGGTGGGGAATCCCATCTTGGGACCCCTCTGCCTCTTCTTTCCCCCCATCCTCGACTTCTTTTTGGGCAGCCCCTTTTGGGCCTGTGATCCTCTAAAAAAGCAAGATACGCAGCTTGGTATCTATCTGTTTCAGAGCGTGCGCGGTTGTCGCCAAATTCCTCGTCAGTCCCAGAGGAATCAATCTCAGAGGAGGAGGGTTGTTCCAGATTAGGTGGCCTCTGAGATTTTGAGGGTCTATTCCACTTAAAGATTCTGCCGGAGCTAAAATCCTGTTGGTCTCTACTGAATTTTGATTTTTTTTCCTTTCAATAATTACCCTCTCATATTCCTGTAGTTCTTTCTTATTTTGTTCAAATTTTACCTGAAAAGAAAAGTCTTTTTCAAAGGCCTCAAGTTTTTTACCAATGTTTTCTATTTCTGCCAACTTCTTCCAGGATTAAATTGTTATGTTTACCAAAATCTGGAGAAGTTCGTTAGAGCATTTTAATAGACATGTCTCCCACTCAGTTCTCAAATTCTCAGTGGTGAGTGGAAAGGTTGGAAAGAGTTTGGGTCTCAGTCCCCTGGGAACTATCTTTTGTTTTAAATAATTCTCCAAACTAATTAGATCCCAATTAACCCTCGTCTGCCTCTGCAGCAGATGTTTTAGTTTGCGCATGTCATCATCCCAATTAGCCAATGAAGTGTTTGATATAGCAGTATCTGGAAAAATATTTCCCAAGTCCTCTGTCCGACGTTTGTTAGTTAGCTCATGTTTGAGACTAAAAATCGACATATTGGTGTGAAAAGGAGAGGAAAAAAGATAATGATGATAGCCACAAAATAGGATCCAAAAGGTTAAAGAAATTGTATTACATAGGGTTGTTGCTATAGTATCTAATTCTATACAACTAGTTTTTGCACAAATTGTAACAATAATTGTTTAGTATTGTAAGGTATATAATAATAAGCGTGCAAGGCTCAGAAACTGAGAAAAAGCTCAGCAAAAGCAATGTAGAGCAAGGAGTTGGATGTGCCTGCACAGCAGAAAATGATTAAAGATAAAGTAACAGAAAACCAACAATTTTAGATAATAATAGGCATCATACCGTTAGAGAAATGTGTAAACGTTGGTGGTGCACCCCAGAGGTATAAATGATATATCTACAAAAAGAAAGCTGTCCCTGCATAGAAACAGGGACAAAAGAAAAAAGCCTCTTTGTGGGGACAATAAATGTGTATTGTTTAAAAATTCAGTTTAATTCAATAAATTTAAAATTATGTGTATAGAAAAGAGGGGCTGTGTGTACCTATTAGCACAGTCCTATTATAGAAACATCTAAATCTGAAATTGTTAAATTCTGATTTGGTTATAATGTTCTCTTTCCACGCTTTCTCAATGAGTCTGGTGTAGAGCACACGGGCCCGGACTCGTAGGCAACTAGAGACATGTGTTGAGCCAGCGGCAGCGTTCCAGTGCATTGGGAGGACAACATATTATTCTTATAGGTATTTCGGCGCACACTCATTGCGGGACAGGAGTAGGCTTTCCCTGCAATGACAGACTGTCAACAGGGTTATCTCTCCCTGTTTCCCGACAACAGCAAGTAATGCCACCTTTTCCTTCCTTCATACCCGTTCCGGCCGCTGACTCTCTCACCTCCCATCCACTGTGGCGGCTTCACACATGGGAAGGCAGCAGAAGTTAGTGGACGAATGGCACGGGTACTTTTTCTTTATACTGGTATTAGCTTTATTATAAAAGCTTTCAATTATTACAATTTATTATTATCACTGATAGTCTCTTAGGCACTTGCTGAATTATTTGTATATACTCGTCGTTGTTTTGACACTGACCTGTAGATTAACAAGCTATTGGATTTCATGCATTCGTCAGACCATCTATGATAAGATTAACAAGTGTATCAATTAGTATAGTTCTGCTATACCCACATAATCTGAATCTTATTGTCTGACCAATGATTCAGTAGATGGTTTGGATAACAAGTGCCATATTTCTGCCTATTTAATAATTATTATATTTATGTATATCTGTCTTTATTTTTCACCTGGCATTTAATTAATCAATTTCTTCCAAATTGCCAAAAAGGCAATTAATCAATTAAAATGCATCCTGTGTCAAGAGTGCAGGGATTTTCATCTGTACCCTTAGACATATCAGTAGATATAGAGGCTGCTACAAATGTTTTCCTTTTTTTTTTTTGATACATTGTTATATTGGAAGAGCATGTTATGTACATTGTATTCACCACGGAATCATGGTTGATTTATATGTTTCTATAATAGGACTGTGCTAATAGGTACACACAGCCCCTCTTTTCTATACACATAATTTTAAATTTATTGAATTATTCTGAATTTTTAAACAATACACGTTTATTGAAAGAGTGCCCCCACAAAGAGGCTTTTTTCTTTTGTCCCTGTTTCTTTGCAAGGACAGCTTCCTTTTTGTAGATATATCATTTATACCTCTGGGGTGCACCACCAACATTTACACATTTTTCTAACGGTATGATGCCTATTTTTATCTAAAATTGTTGGTTTTCTGTTACTTTATCTTTAATAATTTTCTACTGCGCAGGCACATCCAACTCCTTGCTCTGCCCGTGAAGTTTACCAAGGTCCTTCTGCATCTTCCAAGGCTATCCGTCTCCCTATGCCAGAGAAATTTGATGAAATGCCAAGCTCTGTAGGGGGCTTCTAAATCTGTGATGTGTATTTCACGCTTCTTTCTGAAAATGTTCCCTCCTCTAAATCTAAGGTGGCATTCAGTGTTTCTCTCCTGTCCAGAAAAGCCCTTGAGTGGGTATCTCCTCTGTGGTAGAGGTCAGATCCCATTCTCCGTGACTACGCAAGGTTTCTACAGTATTTTTGCAGAATCTTCGATGAGCCTGGACGCTCAAAGTCCATTTCCATTGATATCATGAGAATCCGCCAAGGCTCTAGGACAGTTGGACAGTACATAATTGACTTTCAAACTCAGGCATCTGAACTCCAATGAAACGAGGAAGCCTTGACAGTGGCTTTCTGGAATGGCCTTTCTGAAAAACTCAAAGATAAGTTAGCCTCTAGAGATATGCCTTCTACTCTCAAAGATCTTATGTCTTTATGTAATAAAATCAATCTTCGCCTGAGAGAGAGGATTCCTGAAAAATCTCATCTTGACCAAGTTAAGCCATGTCCACCTCATCGCCTTCCTTCTCCTTCTTCAGATGTTGAGCCTATGCAAATAAATTGCTCCAAGTTGTCTGCAAAAGAGAAACAATGTCATCTTCAGGTGAATCTCTGTATGTACTGTGGAGAAAGTGACCACAACCTGACCACCTGTTCCAAACATCCGGGAAATGGACGTTCCTAGTTTCCGGAGGTGGGTCAAAGCTAGGAAGCCTAAAAAACTCTCCAAGCAAGAAGGATTTCATTATTGCTGTTTCTCTGCAGCTTTCCACCGGTTTTGAAACTTTTTCCTGCTCTACTGGATTTCGGCACTTCAGAAAATGTCATTTTGGCTGACCTGGTGTGCAAACATCAGATACCTACTAGGAAGCTTTCTCATGCCATCACTCTCACGGCAGTAGACGGTAGTCCTATTCCTCATGGGACTATTCTCCAAGAGACTTGCAATTTAACCCTCCAGGTGGGGGCATTGCATTCCGAGGCTCTCTCAATCTTAGTTATCTCCAGAGCAACTCATCCTCTCGCTCTCGGACTTCCTTGGCTCCAGCAGCATAATCCTCCATTTGACTGGACTTCCATGCAAATTCTTTACTAGGGTTCTAAGTGTCATGACAAGTGTCTTCGCAAGGTCTTTCCAGCTCATCAGGCAGAGGTTCCTATTACTGATGATCTCCCTCAGCAATACCACCCGTTTGTGATGTCTTTAGTAAGAGAGGAGCAGACAAATTACAGCTGCATAGAGAATGGGACTGCCCCATTGACCTTATACCTGGCAAATCTCCACCCAGAGGAAGAACTTATCCTTTGTCCATTCCCGAAACAGCTGCCATGTCGTAGTATATCAAGGAGAACCTTGAGAAGGGCTTCATATGTCCCTCATCTTCACCTGCAGGAGCTTTTTGTCAAAAAGAAGGATGGAGGACTTTGCCTCTGTGTCGATTACAGGGTATAAATGACATTCCAGTCAAGAATCGCTACCCACTACCATTAATTACTGAACTTTTCGATCAGGTTAAAGGAGCCACAACTTTTTGAAAACTGGATCTAAGCGGGGCATATAATTTAATTCGTATATGTGTCGGCGATGAATGGAAGACCACATTTAACGCTCGCTATGGGCATTACGAGTATTTGGTAATGCCATTCGGTCTCAGTAATGCACCAGCAGTATTCCAGCCCTTCATCAACGAAGTCTTCAGAGATTTATTGTACCAGTCCATTGTGGTATATTTAGATGACATTTTAATCTTCTCCCGTGACCTACAAACTCATCGTCAGCAGGTCCAAGAAGATTGAGTGCTCAGAAGATTGAGGAAGCATCAATTGTTCTGCAAACTTGAGACGTGCGTCTTCGAAGTGCCATCCATTGCATTCTTGGGTTACATTATTTCCGGTTCTAATCTGCGCATGGTCAAGGCCACTCTCTCCTGGAATGAACCTTTAACTCTCAAGGCAACTCAATGCTTCTTGGGGTTCGCCAATTATTCTAGAAAATTTATTTGTGGCTACTCAACTTTGGTGGCTCCTATCACAGCTCTCTCTAGCAAAAATGCCAACCCAACTGTTTGGCCTCCCGAAGCAAAACAAGCTTTTCATCTATTAAAAGAAGCATTCACCTCAGCCTCTGTTCTTCAACAACCAGCCATTTATTCTGGAAGTAGATGCTTCTTCTGAGGGCGCGGTAGCAGTTCTCTCTCAGCGATTCTCCCATGAGAAAATTCATCCTTGTGCTTATTTTTCAAGAAAATTCTCTTCCACCGAGGAGAATTATCTTATTGGGAGGGAAGGAATTATTGTCAATTAAACTTGCTTTTAAAGAGAGAGGATACCTCTTAGAAGGAGCTCAATTCCCAATTATCGTTTTCACAGATCACTGGAATCTTCTGTTCCTCAAGAGTTTTCAATGCTGCTCTCCTCGCCAGGCATGGTGGTATCAATTATTTTCTCGCTTCAATTTAAAGCTCACCTACTGTCCTGGTTCCCAGAATGGGAAGGCGGATGCTCTCTCCCGTTCCCTCTGCCCCAAAGAGGAACGGTCTCTGGAGGAACCTTGTCCTATCCTCAATCCAGCAGTTTTTGCTTCAATCAAAATTCAAAATGTACTCTACTTCTCCTCGGTAAGACTTTCGTTGCTCCCAATCTTCGCAAGCAACTTCTACAATGGGCACATTCTTCTCTCTTCTTGGGTCACGTAGGGACTCAAAAAACTTTGGAATTCCCGAGAAGATCCTATTGGTGGCCCACCATGCAACAAGACACTCAAGCTTTCATTGCCTCCTGTATTAGATGCGCCCAGCATAAGTCACCCCATCAAGCACCTGTGGGTCCATTACACTCATTATCCATTCCAGTTCATCCATGCACTCACACATCGATGGACTTTGTCACTGATCTTCCTCCATCACAGGGAAAGAACACTGCCTGGATCATCATCGACCACTTCTCTAAAATGGCACATTTTATCCCACTCTCTGGTCTACCATCTGCTCCTCAACTCTCAAAGTTGTTTATCTCTGAGATCTTCCGTCTTCATGGATTACCAAGAGAAATAGTTTCGGATTGTGGAGTTCAATTCATTGCAAAGTTCTGGAAATCTCTTTGCGCTTCTCTTCAAATCAAGTTGAAATTCTCCACAGCTTACCATCCTCAGAGTAATGGACAGACTGAGTGAGTTAACCAATATTTAGAGACATTCCTGCACATGTTTCTTTCCTCCTCTCAAGATAATTGGGTCAACATACTACCCTGGACCAAATTCTCTCACAATAATACTTATCATTCCTCTTTGGATTCAACTCCCTTCTTCACCGTTCTTGGGCAACATCCACGGGTCCCAGAATTCCAGTCCATACCGCCTCTGGATGTCCCAGTGGCTCAAGCTGCACTTAAAGACTTTTTCTCAATTTGGAAATCAGTCCAGTCTTCCAAGCGATACAGACTATTTGTGGATTGGAAGAGAAAAGCTGTTCCTCATCTTCAAGTGGGTGACAGAGTGTGGCTCTCCACATGAAACCTTCATCTTTGAATACCATCTATGAAATTTGCACCCCGGTACATTGGTCCATTCACCATTCAGAAGGTAATCAACCCTGTCACCTTTCAGCTCAAACTTCCTCCTTATCTCCGCATTCTGAACTCCTTCCATGTCTCCCTACTCAAGCCTCTGATCCTGAATAGGTTTCAGTCTCCACATCCCTCTGGTACTAAGGTGCACACTCAATGTGGTGTCGAGTTCAAGATTGAAAAGATCCTGGACTATCGAATCCACTACACTGGAGAGGATATGGACCTGAGGAGAGATCTTGGATCTTTGGAGGATGTCCATGCTCCTCTTCTTGTTAAAAGATTCCATTCCAGGTTTCCGCAAAAGCCAAAGAAGCGTCCAGTGGCCGCTCCTAAATGAGGGGGTACTCTCATAAAATGGAGGTTTACAGTGCTTCCCAGTCACACTTTGACCTACCTCTGGTACTGCCCGACATTCGCTGGTCCATCCGGGGTCCCGCGCTTTCAGTCACATCATCCATTTCAGGATAGTTAGGCTTCGGCTCCTTCCCAACCTGCTAGGCCTCAGTCCACTCTGAAGCCTAGCCTGGAGTACTGCATGTTACTTCCTGATCAGCTGACTTTGCAGAGAAATCTCCAACAAGGTAGTGTTTCCCTGATATTTGATCCCTTCAGCCTATCATCAGAGAGCAAGGGGTATATATTCCATCTCCAAGCACTGGGAAGCTGTCAGTGCTTTGTTGTCCTCAAGCCTGTAGAGAGCTCCTGCAATTGCCTGCTTAAAGAGACAGTGCATTACCAACTTCAGCACTCCCTGACTCCTACAGTATCTCCAGGATATCTGCAAAGCTGGTGATCTCATCTCTAGGATGTCTGCAAACCTATATTGCTGGTACAATCCCAACTTCCAGCTATCCTGTATTGCTGGGATAAGGTTGGTTTATTAGTGCAGTTAGGTTATCACCCCTCTGTGTCTAATGCCTGTAGCCTGGCTTGTTGAGCTCTAGTGGCAAACAATTTAAGTAATTTACTTGTATCAAGAAATGTTGCAGATTTCTTGATAAAAAGTAATACTAAACAGTAACTGGACAACTAATCCACAGAAGAACCATTAATTGACATCTAGAAAAACCAATCACAATCCAGTTATGAACTACCAACAGTAAATGCTCCCACCCACAAGATGGCTACTTAACCTCACTTATGCCAGAGAATAGTGAATCACATAGATTCCCAGAGGAAGGCCAGCAAGCCGAAATGCGTTGGTGATACAGACACAAAGTCAACCAGAAGAATGGATATTAAGGACACTGATACTCCTAAGAAGCGCTGGGTGTACAAAAACGGAACCAGCAAAGCAAGGAACATCACAAGAGGAAAGGAATGACGGGTGGCGCCCAAAGGAGAACAAAAGGTGAGTCTCTGCAAGTGAGGGGGTGTGTCCGGCAAAAGGTTCTGCAGAGCCCAAGCCGGCACATTGCCTTCCCAGGGAATGACGAGCCAGGTGCAGGACGCAAACTCCTGGGGAAGTCTGGAACAAGACCAACTGAGGAAGCAGGCACGGCACCCAGAGCGGAGTCAGCCCGGAGCCCCTGTGTTCATCCTGAATGCTGCCCGAGTCCCACTGTCTGTGACGAGTGGACGAAACGGTAGTGCTCAAGACCACACAGACTTTTAGCCACTGTAGAGACATGGGATACCGGTCTCTACTAGTGATACTTATCACTGGATAATTAATTAATCTCCGCATTAGATTCTGAGTGCATGGAACTTTCAAATGAACTGAATGATTTTTGCACCACAGTACTTTACATATTTGATTTATGCAATATTGATTTATGCATTAATGCACTGTATATGTATGCATACTCCACTTTAATCATAAGTAAAGGTTTCAGAACCAGTTCAGGGTATAGCATTTTATTCGCAGATATTGATCATTACACAAGAAAGGCTTTAACAAGCCATACTACAGACATTAGACACTGAGTTCAGTTAGGTTAATAAACCAACCTTATCCCGATTATTTGAAAAGGGGAGTGGACATCCCCTATAACTGCAGCACACCCTTTTCACATTAGCAACATAACTCATTGCGCAGACCTTTCCATCCCTTCACAATCCTGTATTGCTACTTCAGTCCCAGCTTCCAGCTATCCTGTACTGCTGGTTCAATCCGAGGTCCAGCTATCCAGCTATACTATACTGCTGGTTCAATCCCAGCTTTCAGCAATCAGTTTCTACCACAAGTGTCACTCAACTATGAGTGCACTGGTATCCCCAGTGTTATAGTTTCTTGTAGTTGTACAAACACCTCTGGCCAGCCATAAACTTCAGCTGAACCTGCCACATCTGTATGAGCAGGTCATATATCAAGCCCGCACTATTCCATCCTCAGGACTACAGCCAACTAGCTACTAGACCTCGTCCGGTTCCACAAGTACCAACAACCAGGACAAAGGTGTAGATGAAGGCTTGCTGGGCATTTATAGAGATTAATAGAGGCGCTCATGAAATCCACACACCATGTTTTCACAGGTTCAATAACAAAAGGTTGTTATTGAACCTGTGAAAACATGGTGTGTGGATTTCATGAGCGCCTCTATTAATCTCTGTATTTGGCTAATCCTTTAGGAGTATCGCATTATCTCCTTATAGTGGCGAACGTGTTCCCACACTATCAGTTCCAGGTTCATTCTATTGAGACTGATTAGTTTCTTGTTAAACACAGGCGCAGCAAAAGATTTCTTCTTGTCCTTTTGCTGGGCATTTAGTTCACAAGGGTGCACTTTAACAAAGCAAAAGCATCCAAATCAGCACTACTGCAGCACCTCTCTCCACTCTGCAGGTTACCAAAATGGTGCTAGGAGCACGCAGCAAACAGCCCTTTTAACAGATCCCCAGTGGCGGTAAGCCAACAGCAATCCACTCACAATCCGACTGATTGGCCATATTCTGACAAGGGGAGTGTCGGAATGCAAATGTACTGAATAGACCGCAATCGGTGACGTGCGTCACTGATTCCGACTGTCGGGTCCTGTAAGAACGGCAACCTGTCGGAAACGGTGCCGTTTCCAACAGCAACTGAATAAACCCCATAATCAGACTGTCACAACTGAGGGTTTAGGCTGACAGGAGGAAGCCTCAGTTGTAGGGGCTGGAATGAAATTAAACCTGGAAGGTTTAATCAGACCCCTGGACATGTAAGTGTAGAAGGATTACCCAAAGGTGTGACCATGACAACCAGGTTAAAAGTCAATAAAAGGTTTTATTAACAGACTCTGTGTATAAACAACAGTATTCACAGTTGATAAAAGCAAATGGCAAATAATACAGTTCCTGGATCACTATAACCATGAGAGGTATCACAGAGCACTGGTAGGTTGAGGAATGGATGTTAAAGTCCTTTGATGGAATAACCTTACCAGGCCTGGCTGTAGTAGTGAAGATAGCCGAGCAACACGCCAGTAGAAGTATAGATGTAGTTGGTAACTTGAACAGACTGTTGTAGATACTGGATGGAACCAGCCAGGTGGTAGAAACACGGAGTGGATGCTGAATGGAATCAGCCAGGTGATGAAGACACGGAGTGGATGCTGGATGGAACCAGACAGGTGATGAAGACACGGAGTGGATGCTGGATGGAACCAGACAGGTGATGAAGACACGGAGTAGATACTGTAAGATGCTAGGGAGCGTGGAAACAGAAGAGTTGAGAAGAGGTTACCGGTGGTAGTGGATACTGCTGGTAAGTAGGGATCCGCTGGAATAACACCGGCACTTTGAAGAAACTGGATACTGCTGGAAGCTGACCGCTGGAAGCAGATGGGTTAATAGCTGGAAGCTGGAATAGCCACGGAGGGCTGCAGAGTCAGGCTGCACCGCAGGATGGTAGGCAGGTGCGGGTCTCGTAGTGGATGCTGGAGACAGGAGCTGGAACCTGGAGAAACAACCACAGGAGAGAGAGACTGGAACAAGGTTTGACGTTCAAAGCACTGACCATTTCCTGGTTCAGGCACAGGATACTTATACCTGCTGCATGGCAGGCATTGGCTGGCCAATCATGCAGATTCACAGTGCAGCAGATTGGTGGAGACTGAACATGTGACTGGAACAAACATGGCTGCACCCATGTTAGTACTTGGAGGGAAAGTTGGTTTGGAAAACCATGTGGAAACATAGCAGCAATGGCGGCGCCGGGCGCGGAGGACAGGAGACGCCAAACTGACAACTGCACACTGAGACACATGGATGATAGCGGAGGCCGCGGCAGGCATGGGGCACCACTCTGACAACCTGCATACTGGAACACAGGAGCGGCGGCGCAGGCCGCGGAGGACGGGAGACGCCATGCTAGATTCAAACATGGCGTCGCTGTAACAGCGTCTCAGAGTGACAGGAGGGATATGCAGAATGTGGACATCAGTAACACAGATGAGATCCGGCCCTGGAACGCTGAGCCAGCCTCAGAAGGCATCTAAAAGGCAAGTAATGGCGTCCAGATACCCGGATCGTGACAGCACCCCCCACTTTAGGAGTGGCCCCAGGACACTTCTTCGGCTTTTGAGGAAACTTAGAGGGGAAATTACGGACCAAGGCAGGAGCATGGACATCCGAAGCATTGGTCCAAGAGCGTTCTTCAGGACCATAGCCCTTCCAATCAATAAGATACTGCAATTGACCGTAACGGAAACGTGAGTCCAGAATCTTGGCCACTTCATACTCAACTCCCCGTTGAGTTTGGACTTTCGGAGCTGAAGGAAGTGCAGAATGAAACCGATTCAGGATCAGCGGTTTCAACAGGGACACATGGAATGTCCTGGGTATCTTCAGGAAGGGAGGTAACTGGAGTTTGTAGGCAACAGGATTGATGACTTGTTCAATTTTGAAAGGACCGATGTAACGAGGTGCAAATTTCATGCTGGGAACTCTCAACCTCAAATTCTTCGTGGACAACCACACACGATCACCCACCTTGAGAGCAGGAACTGCTCTACGCTTCCTATCAGCAAACTTCTTATACCTGAACGAGGCTTTGAGCAGGGCCGCTCGCACACTCTTCCAGTTGTTAGAAAACTGACGCAAGGTGACATCCACTGCTGGAACTGAAGTTGCTGGAAGCGGTTGGAATTCTGGAACTTTAGGGTGGAATCCATAGTTGATGAAGAATGGTGTTGAAGAAGATGAGGAATGGTATTGATTGTTGTGGCTGAACTCGGCCCAAGGAAGGAGTTGAACCCAGTCATCTTGAGAGGAAGACACATAAATGCGGAGGAAGGCCTCCAAGTTCCGATTCACCCTCTCGGTTTGACCATTGGTCTGAGGATGATAAGCTGTAGAAAACTTTAACTTGACTTGGAGGGCTTGACATAAACGTCGCCAGAACTTGGCTACAAATTGTACACCACGATCGGAGATGATCTCTTCAGGAAGACCGTGGAGTCGGAAGATCTCTTGAATAAACACTTGAGCCAGCTTGGAAGCTGACGGAAGACCGGTGAGAGGTATGAAATGTGCCATCTTGGTGAACCAGTCAACTACCACCCAGATGGTATTAAACTTGTTGCACATAGGCAGATCTGTAACGAAGTCCATCGACAAATGGGTCCACGGTCGACGGGCAACAGATAATGGAACCAGTTGCCCAGCAGGCGACTGGCGGGAGACTTTGTGTTGGGCACACTTTGGGCAAGAGGCAATAAACTCCATGACGTCCTTCTTCAAAGTTGGCCACCAATAAGACCTAGAGATAAACTCAACGGTTTTCTGGATACCTGTATGTCCGGCAAAACGGGAAGCATGGGCCCAATGCATGAGCTTCTTCCTTAACACCGGCTTCACAAAACTTTTCCCTGGTGGAGGCGTAGAGTCCATCCCTACCGTGGAGAATGCCAACGGATTAATAATAGGATGCTTGTCCGAAGACTCTGACTCATTTTCTTGCTCCCATGAGCGGGAAAGGGCATCGGCCTTGCGATTCTGAGAACCCGGACAGAACTGGAGTTTAAAGTCGAACCTGGAAAAGAAAAGTGCCCATCTGGCTTGACGAGGGTTAAGACATTGTGCGCCTTTCAGATATAAAAGATTTTTGTGGTCGGTAAGTATAGTAACTGAATGGGAAGCTCCCTCTAACAGATATCTCCATTCTTCCAGAGCGAGCTTGATGGCTAGCAACTCCTGGTCACCAATGGAATAGTTGCGCTCAGCTGGGGAGAACTTCCGGGAGAAGAAACTGCAAGGATGTAGATGACCATCTTTAGCCCTCTGGGATAACACCGCTCCTACTCCAACGGAGGAGGCATCTACCTCAAGGATGAAAGGAGAGTCGATGTCGGGCTGTTTCAGAACTGGTGCAGAGATGAAGCGTTGCTTTAATAGATAAAAAGCTTGCGTAGCTTCTTCAGACCACTTGGACGGGTTAGCACCCTTCTTGGTAAAAGCAGTGATAGGCGCCACAATGGTGGAAAAGTCTCGTATAAACTTTCTGTAGTAATTGGCGAACCCTAAGAACCTCTGGACCCCTTTGAGGGTTAGGGGAATTGGCCAATTCTGAATTGCTTGTAGTTTCTCAGGATCCATCTCTAGTCCGGAACCGGACACAATGTAACCTAGAAACGGAATGGATTTAACTTCAAAAACACATTTCTCTAATTTGCAATAGAGATGATTGACACGGAGACGGGACAGAACCTCCTTTACCCAGAAGCGATGTTCCTCTAGATTATTGGCAAAGATAAGGATATCATCTAGATAAACTACGACATGGCGGTACAGGATGTATCTGAAGATTTCATTTACAAAATGCTGGAAAACAGCTGGAGCGTTGCTCAATCCGAAGGGCATGACGAGGTACTCATAGTGTCCATCCCGGGTGTTAAAGGCGGTCTTCCACTCGTCACCCTCACGGATCCAGATGAGATTGTAGGCACCCCTCAAATCCAACTTTGTAAAGATGGTTGCTCCGCTAACTCTATCGAAGAGCTCTGTAATCAAGGGTAAAGGATAACGGTTCTTAATGGTAATGTCGTTCAAACATCTGTAGTCGATGCACGGACGCAGGCCACCGTCCTTCTTTTTAACGAAAAAGAAGCCTGCGCCAGCTGGAGAAGAGGAAGGTCGAATAAAACCCTTTGCCAGGTTCTCTTTGATGTACTCCTCCATGGAATGCGTCTCTGGAAGGGACAACGGATAAGTTCGGCCTCGAGGTGGAACCTTCCCTGGGATGAGATCAATTGGACAGTCCCATTCTCTATGAGGAGGAAGGATATCAGCGGAGGCTTTACTGAACACATCTGTGTAGTCTTGATATGGAGGAGGTGGAACATCAGACGACCTGGGGGAGGAAGAACAAACAGGAAGGACTTTGGACAAACAGGTCTCAGCACAGGAGGGACCCCATGCTAGTATCTGCGTGGTCGTCCAGTCAATCGATGGATTGTGAAGACGGAGCCATGGAAGGCCCAAAACCACTGGATGTGTGGCTCTTGGAATCACTAGAAAGGAAATTAATTCTGAATGAATAACTCCTACTCTTAGATGAACTGGTAGAGTCCTTAAAGAAATAACTGCGTCAAAAATCTTACTGCCATCCACGGCAGTCAAGGAAATAGACGTAGGAAGTCTCTCGGTGGGTAGGGACCACCGTTTAACATAAGCTTCGGTTATGAAATTCCCTGCTGCTCCGGAATCAAGGAGGGCAATGACGTTCCTATAACGTTGAGCAATTTGAAGCGAGACTGGGAGATTACAATCATGAGGAGATGGAGAGGAGATTATTACTCCTAGCCGGCCCTCTCCATGGCGAGCTAGGATTTGGAGTTTCCCGGACGTTTGGGACAGGCATTGATAGCGTGAGACGGAGCTGCACAGTAGAGACAGAGAGACTCAGAGAGACGTCTTTGGCGCTCAGCGGGAGATAGACGGGAACGGCCAATTTGCATGGGCTCATCTTTGGATGGAGACGGTTGACGAGGAGGAGGAGCAGAAGACTTTGGAATAGATGATCTTCCTCGCTCAGTTGCTCTTTCTCTAAAACGAAGATCAACCTTTGTGCATAGTGAAATTAGCTCATCCAACTTAGAAGGCAAGTCTCTGGTAGCTAATTCATCCTTGATGCGTTCTGATAAGCCATGCCAGAATGCAGCATACAGGGCCTCGTCATTCCATGCCAGGATTTTGAACTGTATGAGATATTGTCCCACAGCACGTGTTCACTGGCGTAAACGGAGAATCTCAGATGAAGCAGAGGTTACCCGGCCTGGCTCGTCGAAGATGCGCCTGAATGTAGCTATAAAATCAGTATAGGAAGACAACAGGGTATCAGACTTCTCCCATAAAGGTGATGCCCAGTCAAGGGCTGAGCCACTGAGAAGAGAAATAATATAGGCAATTTTAGTACGGTCACTGGGGAAATTGCCAGGTTGTAGCTCAAAATGGATTTCACATTGGTTGAGAAATCCCCTGCAGAATCTTGGAGATCCGTCAAATTTTGCTGGTGTTGGAAGATGAAGACGTGGAGTAGAAATGGGTAAGGTGGGTGGGGTTACAACTGGTGTCACTGTTGTGGACGCACCAGACGTGCCAGGTCCACGGAGGGTCGTTTGAATCCCATCCAGTCGGGTAGAGAGATCCTGGAGACAGCGGATGATGTGGCCTTGTGCAGCCTCCTGATGTTCGAGTCTGGCTGCCAGTTCTTGCATCGGCCTGGCCGCTTAATCCTGGTCTCCGACTGGATTCATAGGGTCAGTGCTTACTGTCACAACTGAGGGTTTAGGCTGACAGGAGGAAGCCTCAGTTGTAGGGGCTGGAATGAAATTAAACCTGGAAGGTTTAATCAGACCCCTGGACATGTAAGTGTAGAAGGATTACCCGAAGGTGTGACCATGACAACCAGGTTAAAAGTCAATAAAAGGTTTTATTAACAGACTCCGTGTATAAACAACAGTATTCACAGTTGATAAAAGCAAATGGCAAATAATACAGTTCCTGGATCACTATAACCATGAGAGGTATCACAGAGCACTGGTAGGTTGAGGAATGGATGTTAAAGTCCTTTGATGGAATAATTTTACCAGGCCTGGCTGTAGTAGTGAAGATAGCCGAGGAACACGCCAGTAGAAGTATAGATGTAGTTGGTAACTTGAACAGACTGTTGTAGATACTGGATGGAACCAGCCAGGTGGTAGAAACACGGAGTGGATGCTGAATGGAACCAGACAGGTGATGAAGACACGGAGTGGATGCTGGATGGAACCAGACAGGTGATGAAGACACGGAGTAGATACTGTAAGATGCTAGGGAGCGTGGAAACAGAAGAGTTGAGAAGAGGTTACCGGTGGTAGTGGATACTGCTGGTAAGTAGGGATACGCTGGAATAACACCGGCACTTTGAAGAAACTGGATACTGCTGGAAGCTGACCGCTGGAGGCAGATGGGTTAATAGCTGGAAGCTGGAATAGCCACCAGGTTGGTGCAAGTGTACTCTGATGATGATTATATCAGAGGCAGAACTCTGGGAGGCAACGGAGTCATCTGCCGCCGGGCTCCTGCTCCTGCACCTTTCCTCCCATTCTGTGACACCATTGAATTAAGTTAATTGATAGCTGCTGCTATCTTTTCAGTGGCCGACTTCCTCACTGGTACCTGCACCTTACACATCACACCCTTTTCATTATACTGTAGGTACACATTTTACAAGTGTCACACCCAAGATTTGAAACCACGACCTATTACACTGGAAGCAGACGCCTTACTAATGGAGCTATTTGCTCCTGTATAGGAAATATGAGAATTTTAAGTATATGAAGATACTTCTCTGACAATTACACGTAACTTCATATAGTTAGAATTATCATGCTTCCTCTACAGGAGCAAATAGCTCCATCAGTAAAGTGTCTGCTGTCAGTGTAACAGGCCATGGGTTCTAATCCTGGGTATGACTGCTAAGAAATGTGTGATTTAAAATAAAAACAATTAAATGTAAAAATACAGTATATACATTTTTTTCAGAAAACACACACACACACACACACACACACACACACATATATACGCACACATACATACATACATATATTTATCTTAATATAGGAAATAGGGGGGCACCAATATTTATCTTGCCTCCGGGCAACTGTGATGAAGTTACGCCACTGGATGATATGCCCAAGGTTGGTGCAAGTGTGCCCTGATGCTGATGCCATCCTGGCTGGTGCAAGCGTGCTTTAATACTGATAATGGCTGTCAACCTAAACATAATGTTCAGCATTTGGGTAAAAGTACACATCTATTCACCCCCAGAAGCTATGCCTCACCCTGAGTCACCTGCCCTGCAGGGCATCACTCATGACGTCTTCTCTCTGATTATTATCTGCAGAAATTCGCCTACAGTCTTGCTGTTGTTTCCTCCTGGTGCGACTCATTACTCAGCAGATTCCCCTGAATGCAGGAGTGGCATGCATTGAGATATTGCTGAAGAGGGAATTTCCTGATGCCCTGGTGGCCACTACTCTTTGGGGGTCATTCAGATTTGTTAGCAAACCAAAAAAAGCACACTAATGTGCAAACCATGCTGCAGTGCAGGTGGGGCAGATATAACATGTGCAGAGAGAGTTAGATTTGGGTGGGTTATATTTGTTTCTGTGCAGGGTAAATACTGGCTGCTTTTATGTTTACACTGCAATTTAGATTTTAATTTGAACACACCCCACCCAAATCTAACTCTCTCTGCACATGTTACATGCAGTGAAGCATGGTGTTGCCCATTAGTGTGCTTTTTTTTTGTTTGCTAACAAACCTGAATAATACCTACGATGAAGGGGTCAAGGGCTGTGAAAGGAACTATCACTGTGTGTAAAAAGCTGACAAAGTGTAATTACGCAACAATTCATTAATGAAAGTACTGTAAAAATGTATTATTGTAATCAATATAATGTAAATTTTTTGTTGCATTTCACATATATAACTTATGTATCACTAGTAGATAAGTTATGTGACTTAGGGGCCTATTCATCATCCATTATAAGCTAGTTTATGCTTGTTTTATGTTACAGGCTCATTCATTACACTATGGCCTCCTAATATTCAGCAAACTCCGAAATCTCAAAGTTTTCGGAGTTTGCCTACTGAAAAGAACTTCACTATTGGAAAGAAAGAACTTCTGGTAATGAATGTTACTATGAAAGAATGGCGTCATGTCCTTGAGGGATATCGCTTCCCGATTATACTGATCTTAAAATTCTATTATAGCCTCATGTTGCCCAATGTTTCAATCCTTGCCAAGCCCGATGGCCTATAATGTTTTCACTGTTCCATCTTCATATCAGTTTTGGATATGGCAGCAAAAAAAAAAAAAGCAGATGTCCTTCTCTCTCCTTAGAACAGCTGACACCGAGGACTCCTTAGAAAGTCTTCCTACTGTATATTATATTCCAAGTGTTTGCTGGCAGATACTATTATTCCTTGTGTCATACCTTCCTCCATGAACCAGAAAACTTTAATTTCTACTTCTTTTTGACTGCTACAGTATCGGATATATGCTAGTGATCGATCATTGAGGGTCTTATCCAGTGACTTTAACCATCTGCGAGTGGTGTCCTAGCCAACACTGTGGGATTACAAGTAATATATACAGGCTTACATGTGGCTAATATATTGATTTTATTGACTGGGTGATATTTTATATGGTATTAAATGTGTTCATTTTATATACAAGCCTCTCTGAGTTTTTAAATTAATTTATATCATGAGCAACTAGCGCTGTTTTTTTCTGCTTTCTTGCATTTGAGAGTAGTCCAAAGAAGCATCCTTACAATAAAAAAATAGGGAAGTTGTTCTTTCTTTTACACTATACCACAAAATTTCCCAAATTATTGGTAAAATTTTAGCAGAAATGTCATTATATCCTGGTTAGTGGTAAATTCCATCCTGCACCGCTCAAGTCTATTCTTCTCTGCCATTCTGGATGACCCTAAAGGGCCCTACACACGTAAAGATTTTCTGCCCAATCTGGTTAATTGGAAATAAAATCTGGCAATGTCTGGGAGAAAATGACAATCAACCATTTGCTTCCAAAATCCGGAAAATGGACAAAAACGGTTGTTCAGAGAAATTGGTTTAATGAAACAAAGTTAGCCAATATGTCTGAACGTCCAGTTTTGTCTGTTTTCCAGTGTTTGAGAGCAAATGGTAGATTGTCATTTGCTGCCATACATTACCAGATTTTTGATCCAACCAGAAAGATTGGACAGATAATCTTTAAGTGTGTAGGGCCAATTACCTAAGTCTCTAAAATTGATCAAATGTTAGGGAGGTTACCATGAGTGAAATTACCCAAGCTATGATATTCCTAGAGGCGGGAATAGTCCCAGGATCGAATGGCTTCTTGGCTGCATATTATAAAACTTTTCAGCACATTCAGAAGCATTTATATAATCTTTTAATTAGAGATGTGCGGTTCGGTTCTCCAAAAATCCGAACTCGCCAAAATGTTGTGGATCCAAACTGCACTAAAAGCCAGTCTGGATCTCTGAAGAAGTCCGAACCGAACTGAGTCCCATTTTTAGATCTTCCTGCAATTTTAAATCTGAATTTCAGGTTTTGGATTCGATTTGGATTTAAAAAACCAGTGAGATAGTTTTGGCAAGACCAAAACCCTCTGATGAATTATAACCACAACCAAAAGCAAAACCAGCAACAAAAGGCCGGTGCACATCTCTACTTTTAATGAAGGTTTCTTTTCCTTCCCAAATTTTTTTTATCTCCAATAACCCTCATACATAATCTCAGTAAGGACCACAACTCTGTTGCAAGTTACAATTCTGTATCACTAATAAATTATGACATTAAACTATTTTCAAACATTCTCAGCAAATAACTCATTCAAGTCCTCCGTTTCCTAATTAGAGATGAGCGGGTTCAGTTCTCTGAGAACCGAGCACTACCGAACATCCAAGTATGGCTTGGGACTTCCTGCCAGACTCTGAAACCAGAACGAGGCACAACGTCATAATCCCACTGTCGGATTCTCGCGGGTTTTGGATTCCATATAAGGAGCCATTTTCACTCCAGTCCTGGAGAGTGTAGCGAAAGGATGTGTCTCTCTCCTCAGTGTCTGTCTGTGTGGGAAAGTGGTGTGGTGACATGCTCTGTCTTATATGTGTCATTCCAGTGCTGCCTTGTGCTGCATCAGTCCAGTGGTGGTGTCTTGTGCTGCATCAGTCCAGTCACAGTGGTGGTGTCCTCTGCTGCCATATGTCCAGTGCTGCTGTATAAGTCCAGTCCAGTAGTGCTGTGTTGTCCTGCATCAGTCCAGTGGTGGTGTCTAGTGCTGCATAAGTCCAGTCACAGTGGTGGTGTCCTCTGCTGCCATATGTCCAGTGCTGCTGTATAAGTCCATCCAGTGGTGCTGTGTTGTGCTGCCTCAGTCCAGTGATGGTGTCCCTGTGCTGCCGTATAAGGCCAGTGGAACTGCCGTATAATTCCAGTGGTACTGCCGTATAAGTCCAGTGGTACTGCCATATAAGTCCAGTGGTACTGCCGTATAAATCCAGTCCAGTGGTACTGCCGTATAAATCCAGTGATACTGCCATATAAATCCAGTCCAGTGGTACTGCCGTATAAATCCAGTATATATACTGTATAAACTGCCGTATAAATCCCGTACAGTGATACTGCCATATAAGTCCAGTGATACTGCCATATAAATCCAGTCCAGTGGTACTGCCGTATAAATCCTGTGATACTGCCGTATAAATCCAGTCCAGTGGTACTGCCATATAAATCCAGTCCAGTGGTACTACCATATAAGTCCAGTTATACTGCCGCATATGTCCAGTGTTACTGCCGTATATGTCCAGTGATACTGCCGTATATGTCCAGTGGTACTGCCGTATATGTCCAGTGATACTGCCGTATATGTCCAGTGGTACTGCCGTATATGTCCAGTGATACTGCCGTATATGTCCAGTGGTACTGCCGTATAAATCCAGTGGTACTGCCGTATATGTCCAGTGATACTGCCGTATATGTCCAGTGGTACTGCCGTATAAATCCAGTGGTACTGCCGTATATGTCCAGTGATACTGCCGTATATGTCCAGTGGTACTGCCGTATAAATCCAGTGGTACTGCCGTATAAGTCCAGTCCAGTGGTGATGCAATGGAAGGTCAGTGGTGCTGTCCTGTGCTGTATATTATTTACTCCAAATAAAGGAGTTATTAATACTTAATCCAAATATTTTTTACAGGGCTTGCCCTGTGTGGTGTAGAGGTACACTCTCCTGTGCTGCATTTTGTTATATAACTCCAGAAAAATAATGGAGAACAAAAATTTGTAGGATAAAATAGGGAAAGATCAAGAAGCACTTCCTCCTACTGCTGCTGCTACTGCTGCTGTTGTTGCTGCTGGGAGTCGATCGTCATCCCAGAGGGAAAGTTGGAAGACCACTTGTACTACTTCAACTAAGCAAATGACTGTCCAACAGTCCTTCGCGAAGAAGATGAAATATGACAGCAGTCATCCTGTTGCAAAGCAGATAACTGAGGCTTTGACAGCTATGTTGGTGTTAGACGTGCGTCCGGTATCCGCCATTAGTGCAATGGAACTGCAGTGCCACTCCTAGATGAGCCGGGTGTTTGTGCCGCACACTTGTGTCGCTTAGCTTAGTCATACAGCTACCTCATTGCACCTCTTATTTATTTGCATGGTGTGCTGTTTGGGGACTAGTTTTTTTCAAGTGCCATCCTGTCTGCCAATGCAGTGCCACTCCTAGATGGGCCAGGTGTTTGTGCCGCACACTTGGGTCACTTAGCTTAGTCATAAAGCTACCTCGGTGCAAATTTTAGGCCTAAAAACAATATTGTGATGTGTTCAGAATAGACTGGAAATGAGTGGAAAGGAATGTTATTGAGGTTAATAATATCAAAGGATCAAAATTATCCCCAAATTCTGTGATTTTAGATATTTTTATGGGGTTTTTAAAAAAATCATCCAGATCCAAAACCAAAACCCAAAAAGGTGGTTTTGGCAAAACCAATCCAGATCCAAAACACAAGCTGGGATCCAGATCCAAAACCAAAACACAAAACACGAAAAGTGCCGGTCACACATTTCTATTCCTAATGCTCCCAAAGTGTGCGCTACAGGGGCATGTCCACACCTATTTTTCGGGTAGAACAGAGGGAGTACTCAAAGGCGTAGCTACCATGGGTGCAGGGAGTGCAGTTGCTACGGGGCTCATCCCAATGGGGCCTACCTTCCCCCTGTACCCAGTCACACTGGAGACTAAAGCATCCACTGCCTATTCTCTTCCTTTAACAAATCACACTGCAGAGAGGCCCTTGATAGCCCGCCTTCCTTACTTCAGCCAAACACATTGCAGAGAGATCCTCGCTCCCTGTCCTGCTGCGATAGATGGGGTGGTCCGTAAGGATAAGCCTTAAAGAGGAGCAAGGACAGGAGAGACTGGTGAAATCACAGAGGCTGTATTGAGCAGTGCAGGACCACAGTATTATAGGGGTCAGGCTGCACTGAAGCTGCCCATGAGGTAGCATCAACTAACTGTTTAATGTGACTATGAAGTGGCAGCAAACTACCCTTACCTTTGCTCTCTGGTGGCCCCTCCTCCCCACATGCAGCAGCAGTCCGGACCCTCTTCCTCCTTGCCGGATCCTGGTGGCCACACTGCGTGGGAGCAATGAGCAGCACACTGAGTACTGACGGGCAAGTGACCCTCTGGCAGGGTTCATGAAGTGAGACAGTTTTAATCATCACCTCCCAGCACACATTAATATGTTGCATTATTATTTCAGAAGAACTGTACCATATTATATGAGGAGGGTATAGTACAGATCCCAGCACATACTGATATGTGGTATTGTTATATAGGGGAGAAAGGACTGTACAGTGAAAAACAAAGAGGAATAACACAGTTCCTTGGAGCACACAACGATACTGTATGTGGGATAAATTGCTTTAGCCTATGGTAGCATGTTTGCAGGAGAGGGTTCTTCCAATCCCTCTCCTGCAGCCACCATCTGGCTCTGGACACTGTATGCAGGTGCAGTGTCACATTCCCCCCACAAATGTGTGAGACTCATCCAAAATGCCAGGGAAGTAACTAACGCTGTCCCTGCGTGTTACACTTAAGCCATAGCAGGATATTTTCATTAAAAACTAAAATGACCGTCTGGAAATATACTATTAATAATCTTAGTACAGTTCCTGTGAACTTTTGGGGAGGTGGTTAATAGATAGACAGTCAAAAGGTTGACAGTCAAAAGGTCGACAGCTTAAGGTCGACAGTCAAAAGGTTAGCAGGGTCAAAAGGTCCAAAAAAATGGTCAAAAGGTCGACTTATTGTCGTCACGTGTTTTTTTATGTTTTTTCACATTTGTACAACTTTTGCTGCATTTACTATCCATGTCACAAACTATTACCTGTAGTAACTTTGTGGCCAAGAAGCGGAGCAAGCCACAGAGCACAAAGCATGGCAAGTGAAAAGCAAGTTCGCGAGGGGACGCATTTCATCAAATTTACTACCCATGTCACAAACTATTACCTGTAGTAACCTTGTGGTGAGCCACCGAGCCCGAAGTGTGGCGAGTGAAGCGCATTTCAACAATTTGGGGTAAAAAATGTTTAAAAACACAAAAAGCCCACATTTTTTTTAGTGATGTGCACCGGAAATTTTTTCGGGTTTTGTGTTTCGGTTTTGGATTCGGTTCCGCGGCCGTGTTTTGGATTCGGACGCGTTTTGGCAAAACCTCCCTGAAATTTTTTTGTCGGATTCAGGTGTGTTTTGGATTCAGGTGTTTTTTACAAAAAACCCTCAAAAACAGCTTAAATCATAGAATTTGGGGGTCATTTTGATCCCATAGTATTATTAACCTCAATAACCATAATTTCCACTCATTTTCAGTCTATTCTGAACACCTCACAATATTATTTTTAGTCCTAAAATTTGCACCGAGGTCGCTGAATGACTAAGCTAAGCGACCCAAGTGGCCGACACAAACACGTTGGCCCATCTAGGAGTGGCACTGCAGTGTCAGACAGGATGGCACTTCAAAAAAATAGTCCCCAAACAGCACATGATGCAAACAATAAAAGAGGCGCAATGAGGTAGCTGTGTGACTAAGCTAAGCGACCCAATTGGCCGACACAAACACTTGGCCCATCTAGGAGTGGCACTGCAGTGTCAGACAGGATGGCAGATTTAAAAAATAGTCCCCAAACAGCACATGATGCAAAGAAAAAAAGAGGTGCACCAAGGTCGCTGGATGGCTAAGCTAAGCGACACAAGTGGCCGACACAAACACCTGGCCCATCTAGGAGTGGCACTGCAGTGTAAGGCAGGATGGCACTTCAAAAAAATAGTCCCCAAACAGCACATGATGCAAAGAAAAAAAGAGGCGCAATGAGGTAGCTGTGTGACTAAGCTAAGCGACCCAAGTGGCCGACACAAACACCTGGCCCATCTAGGAGTAGCACTGCAGTTTTCTAGCGGGAGGATGAGTGCTTCCATCCTCATGTGAAGCTGAACCACTAGCCATGAACATAGGCCAGGGCCTCAGCCGTTCCTTGCCACTCCGTGTCGTAAATGGCATATTGGCAAGTTTACGCTTCTCCTCAGACGCTTTTAATTTTGATTTTTGGGTCATTTTACTGAACTTTTGTTTTTTGGATTTTACATGCTCTCTACTATGACATTGGGCATCGGCCTTGGCAGACGACGTTGATGGCATTTCATCGTCTCGGCCATGACTAGTGGCAGCAGCTGTAGCACGGGGTGGAAGTGGATCTTGATCTTTTTACCTATTTTACCCTCCACATTTTTGTTCTCCATTTTTTAATGTGTGGAATTATATGCCAGTATCAATAGCAATGGCCTACTACTATATATACTGCGCACAACTGAAATGCACCACAGGTATGGATGGATGGTATAATTGACGACACAGAGGTAGGTAGAGCAGTGGCCTACTGTACCGTACTGCTATATACTATATACTGGTGGTCAGGAAACTGTGCAAAACTGAAATGCACTACAGGTATGAATGGATAGTATACTTGACGACACAGAGGTAGGTAGAGCAGTGGCCTACTGTACCGTACTGCTATATACTATATACTGGTGGTCAGCAAACTGTGCAAAACTGAAATGCACCACAGGTATGGATGGATAGTATACTTGACGACACAGAGGTAGGTAGAGCAGTGGCCTACTGTACCGTACTGCTATATACTATATACTGGTGGTCAGCAAACTGTGCAAAACTGAAATGCACCACAGGTATGGATGGATAGTATACTTGATGACACAGAGGTAGGTAGAGCAGTGGCCTACTGTACCGTACTGCTATATACTATATACTGGTGGTCAGCAAACTGTGCAAAACTGAAATGCACCACAGGTATGGATGGATAGTATACTTGACGAAACAGAGGTAGGTAGAGCAGTGGCCTTCTGTACCGTACTGCTATATATTATATACTGGTGGTCAGCAAACTGTGCAAAACTGAAATGCACCACAGGTATGGATGGATAGTATACTTGACGACACAGAGGTAGGTAGAGCAGTGGCCTTCTGTACCGTACTGCTATATATTATATACTGGTGGTCAGCAAAATTATGCACTGTACTCCTACTATATACTACAATGCAGCACAGATATGGAGCGTTTTTCAGGCAGAGAACGTATAATACTGGTGGTCACTGGTCAGCAAAACTCTGCACTGTACTCCTCCTATATAATACTGGTGGTCCCCAGTCCCCACAATAAAGAAGTGTGAGCACAGATATATGCAACACACTGAGCACAGATATGGAGCGTTTTTCAGGCAGAGAACGTATAATACTGGTGGTCACTGGTCAGCAAAACCTTGCACTGTACTCCTCCTATATAATACTGGTGGTCCCCAGTCCCCACAATAAAGCAGTGTGAGCACAGATATATGCAGCACACTGAGCACAGATATGGAGCGTTTTTCAGGCAGAGAACATATAATACTGGTGGTCACTGGTCAGCAAAACTCTGCACTGTACTCCTCCTATATAATACTGGTGGTCCCCAGTCCCCACAATAAAGCAGTGTGAGCACAGATATATGCAGCACACTGAGCACAGATATGGAGCGTTTTTCAGGCAGAGAACGTATAATACTGGTGGTCACTGGTCAGCAAAACTCTGCACTGTACTCCTCCTATATAATACTGCTGGTACCCAGTCCCCACAATAAAGCAGTGTGAGCACAGATATATGCAGCACACTGAGCACAGATATGGAGCGTTTTTCAGGCAGAGAACGTATAATACTGGTGGTCACTGGTCAGCAAAACTCTGCACTGTACTCCTCCTATATAATACTGCTGGTCCCCAGTCCCCACAATAAAGCAGTGAGCACAGGTATTTGCAGCCACCTGAATAAAACTGAGAGGACGCCAGCCACGTCCTCTCACTATCATTTCCAATGCAGGAGTGAAAAATGGCGGCGACGCGCGGCTCCTTCTATAGAATCCGAATCTCGCGAGAATCCGACAGTGGGATGATGACGTTCGGGCGCGCTCGGTTAACCGAGCAAGGCGGGAAGATTCGAATCTGCCTCGGAACCGTGTAAAAAGGGTGAAGTTTGGGGGGGTTCGGATTCCGACGAACTGAACCCGCTCATCGCTAATTTTTTTGTGTTGACCTTTTGACTGTCGACATTTTAACCCTGTCGACTTGTTGACCTAATGACTGTCTATTTTTTTATCGTCTATCTTCTGTATCTCACCCGAACTTTGGGTGGAGGACCTTTCAAAATGCTGCTATGGAGCCCATAAAGTTCTAGCTACACCCCCGCTGTCTGTGTGCCCTTAGTGTGTGAAGCAAAGCGGAGGCCATGCTAATGCCCTGCTCCTCAGCGCACCATGGGAATGACATCACCGCGTCTTATTCATGGCCGGCCGTTGGAGGTGTTAGGTTCCTGGTGCTCAGAACAAGGGAGATGTTATGAAGTGAGTCCAGAGCACCAGGACATAATGCTGGGAAAGGGGAATGGAAAGGGAATAGCCCCTGGCGCCCTGTCTCCGTTGTCTCGCCCATGCTGTCAGTACACTCTTGCGAGACTATGGTTGCTTGAGCCCATGGCAGCCGCGTTTGAAGGGCGGATTACGTCTGCCCAACTTCGATGCCCCCTCAGGTCTTAATGAGAGACAAAGAGTGAACCGAGACAGGGTGATAACAAGGGGCCCTCTAACTAAACAACAAGGCCAGGGGCTACTAACAAACCTAAAACCAAAGTATGTGCGGCTTGCCGCCAAAGGAAAAGAACAACAAAGGAAATGCTGACCAAACGCCGACACAATACTTTTGTGTACCGGCGGTGACAGCATAAGCAGAACCCTCTGCAAAACACCAGTGACAGAAATAATAACGGAATACAGCGGCCTAGGCCGACGGACGCGGCAGAGCCGCTACTCACGGAACCGGTACGAATACTGGCAAACGGACAGGAACCCCCAATGCTGCCGACACAGACTCTCAGAACTGGAGGACAGGCAGAATCCCAAACGACAGACCGGTGGACACCAAGAAGCCAGAAACTCGACCAGGCATAGGCAAAGCCACAGGACTTCTGGACAGGAATGCTTCACGGCAGGACACGGGATCGACACAGGAAGCAGCTAGACCGACACTGCTACACAGGAGCTCAGGAACTGGCAGGAACAAGCTCAGAACTCAAGCAGACTGGAAACCAAGAAATATCACCAGCGTCTGTGAATTGCACTCAGCCAGCATATAACAGAGAGGCCTAATTAATAATGTCATGCAGCTGCCCTGTTGCATGACTCCAAACTGACAAGATGCAATTAGCAGCCAGGTGAAGCTGAACACATGGGAACAAGCTGCAATTACACAGACTCACCACCGGCAGCAACAAGAGTATTCTTAAACAGAGCAACGGGAAATCCTAGCCTGCAAGACAACTTATAAACATAATATAGGAATGAACCACTACCTGTGGTTCATAACAGTATCCTCTCCTTAAGGGTGAGATCCGAGCACCCCATGACACCCACGGGGAACATAAACAGAAGTTTAACATAAAATACATAACCAAAATGCAAAATGGAAATGAGCCACAGCCGTGGCTCATAACATTACCTCCCCCCCCCCCCTTGAGGAGGGGTCAAAGGACCCCAAAATTCAGACTATCCGACACAAGGGATACAAAAAAAACCTGACACACTGGTCTAACAGACAAGAAAACAGAAACAAGCTGTAACAACAGCCTGTAACAGTGCCCTCCCCTTGACGGTGGCCACTGGACACAAGACAAGGAAAAAAAATCTTTTTTTTTTCTTCTTTTTTTTTATCAAGGCAAGAGTCAAAAATTATTTCTTTTTCTTCTTCTTCTTTTTACAAAGCTCTTTAGGTCTGACCAAGGTAATTCCCCAAACATTGTCTGAACTGATAGTACCACCCAGCAAGGCTGCGTTCAAATCAGAGATAGGTTTCTTACCCTTGGGAGCTGAACTTTCAGGCAAAGTACTCCTATTAGAAGAAGAAGTCAGAAAAGCACATCCTGCAGTCAAAACAACGGGCTGAGACTCTTGTGCCGAGTTTACAGTATTTGGTGGACTCTCAGCAGACAAGACGGGTGACTTAGAGGAACCTGAACCAATTTCTTTGGAACCATATCTTTTAATAATTGCATCACTGAATGCTGGGGGATCCTGAAGAATGGGATCTTCAGCTTTCATTAGGCTGGTCGCCCACTCAAAAGGCTCTCCTCTAAAAGAATAAATCAGATAGAGCACAAGGTTCTCTGAAGTGATGCCCAGAAATGGTCTAGACAACATAATAATGTAATAGTGTTTGTAAAGCGCCAGAAATTGGGCTAAGTCCCCATCAAAGATTATGGATGTTGAGATATCAACAGAGTCAGGATCTGTTTCCTTCCCATCTGACTGACTGGAGTGCTTTGCTAGGACCTGGTCACTATTGACCTTACTCGAGGCTGAGACTCTCTGAACCCCACCCGGGGCAGTGACTTTCTGAACCCCACCCGGGGCAGTGACTTTCTGAACCCCACCTGGGGCAGTGACTTTCTGAACCCCACCCGGGGCAGTGACTTTCTGAACCCCACCCAGGGCAGTGACTTTCTGAACACCACCCGGGGCAGTGACTTTCTGAACCCCACCCGGGGCAGTGGCCTTCGGGAACCCCGCTGGGGCAGTGGCCTCCGGGAACTCCGCTGGGGCAGTGGCCCCCGGGAACCCCGCTGGGGTCAGCACCTCGGATTCTTTTACTGGGACCGAGCCGTCGGCCTCCCCCACTGGGACCGAGCCATCGGCCTCCCTCACTGGGACCGAGCCATCGGCTTTCCTCACTGGGAGTGAGTCATTGGCCTCCCTCTCTGAGTCGATAATTATCGAAACTTCTCCCGGGACTATGACTTCCGGGACTTTTGCTGAAGCTATAACCTTCAGAACCTCCACAAATGCTATGCCTCTTAAGTTCTTTCCTGGGGAAGCGACCTCTAGACCCTTCTTTGAGGCTGCGTCTCTCGAGACCCCACTTGGGGATATTACTTCAAAGATCCCTTCTGGGGTTTTGCTTCTCGAGTTCTCTTCTAGAACTATGGTTTTAGATACCCTTTCAGGGGTTGCGCTCTTCAAGTCCTTACCTGGGGTAACAGCTTCTGAGACCCCTTCTGGTATGGAAACCTGAGCTATAATATTTGATGTCCCTCTATAAGCTAGAGCATCGGGTACCGCTCCAGCGCTCTGGGCATCGGGTACCGTTCCAGCAGTCTGGGCATCGGGCACCGCTCCAGCACTCTGGGCATCGGGCACCGCTCTAGTACTTTGGGCATTGGGTACCGCACCAAGATCCTGAGCATCGGGCACCTCTCCAGGACCCTGGGCAATGGGCACCACTCCAGGACCCTGGGCAACGGGCACCACTCCAGGACCCTGGGCAACGGGCACCACTCCAGGACCCTGGGCAACGGGCACCACCCCAGGAACCTGGGCAATGGGCACCACCCCAGGAACCTGGGCAATGGGCACCACTCCAGGAACCTGGGCATCGGGCACCACTCCAGGAACTTGCAACTCTGCTTCAACAGGAACCTCAAGAGAGGAGAGAAACATTCTCTTTTGATTCCTGAATCTATAATGGGGCTCCCTTGCCCAAGGACCCCAATTATAGGACAGAGAGCTTTTTAGTGTGGGTTGTGTGACAAGTACCTCTGCCACAGTAGAGACAGGAGTAGGTCTTGTATCCTGACTCAACTTGGCCAGAGGGCAAGACTCGTCACCACACTTTGGCTTGCGCAACTCACAGGTCTGCAGATAGTGGCCTAAACCCCCACAATATAGGCATAAGTTTAAGTTTCTGCGACGCAGACGCTCCTCTTATGAGAGCCTGGGCCGCAGAAAACTTTTAAACCTTTTCTCTTCAATTAAACCAGAGGATTCTCTTGTCACCATACTGTGAACAAGAGTCTCTTTAGAGATAGATGTACTCTCAACGACTTCTGGCAAGATGAGCAAGATTTTAGTCAGAAGGTTTTGCAGTTGCTTTAAGGATTGCTGCAAAACTTCTAGTCGCTCTGGTCTCAAAGCACTGAAAGCAGAGTTCAGGGCTGAGAGAGATGCCTGCAGGGCTTGCATAGTAGACATAGGAGGATTTAAAACTAGGCAAGACTAGACAAGGCAAGACTAGATAAGGCAAGACTGAATTTTTAAACTAGACAAAACAAGACTGGGGTTTTTTTTTTAAACACCGGACTGGATTCTAAACACCGGACTGGATTCTAAACACCGGACTGGATTCTAGACTAGACACTGGACTGGGCCAAAAAAGAAAAAAGTTTTATTTCTTTTTTGTGGTATGGCTGGTGATAATGTTAGGTTCCTGGTGCTCAGAACAAGGGAGATGTTATGAAGTGAGTCCAGAGCACCAGGACGTAATGCTGGGAAAGGGGAATGGAAAGGGAATAGCCCCTGGCGCCCTGTCTCCGTTGTCTCGCCCGTGCTGTCAGTACACTCTTGAGAGACTATGGTTGCTTGAGCCCATGGCAGCCGCGTTTGAAGGGCGGATTACGTCTGCCCAACTTCGATGCCCCCTCAGGTCTTAATTAGAGACAAAGAGTGAACCGAGACAGGGTGATAACAAGGGGCCCTCTAACTAAACAACAAGGCCAGGGGCTACTAACAAACCTAAAACCAAAGTATGTGCGGCTTGCCGCCAAAGGAAAAGAACAACAAAGGAAATGCTGACCACACGCCGACACAATACTTTTGTGTACCGGCGGTGACAGCATAAGCAGAACCCTCTGCAAAACACCAGTGACAGAAATAATAACGGAATACAGCGGCCTAGGCCGACGGACGCGGCAGAGCCGCTACTCACGGAACCGGTACGAATACTGGCAAACGGACAGGAACCCCCAATGCTGCCGACACAGACTCTCAGAACTGGAGGACAGGCAGAATCCCAAAAGACAGACTGGTGGACACCAAGAAGCCAGAAACTCGACCAGGCATAGGCAAAGCCACAGGACTTCTGGACAGGAACGCTTCACGGCAGGACACGGGATCAGACACAGGAATCGACACAGGAAGCAGCTCGACCGACACTGCTACACAGGAGCTCAGGAACTGGCAGGAACAAGCTCAGAACTCAAGCAGACTGGAAACCTAGAAATATCACCAGCGTCTGTGAATTGCACTCAGCCAGCATATAACAGAGAGGCCTAATTCATAATGTCATGCAGCTGCCCTGTTGCATGACTCCAAACTGACAGGATACAATTAGCAGCCAGGTGAGGCTGAACACATGGGAACAAGCTGCAATTACACAGACTCACCACCGGCAGCAACAAGAGTATTCTTAAACAGAGCAACGGGAAATCCTGGCCTGCAAGACAACTTATAAACATAAAATAGGAATGAACCACTACCTGTGGTTCATAACAATATCCTCTCCTTAAGGGTGAGATCCGAGCACCCCATGACACCCACGGGGAACATAAACAGAAGTATAACATAAAATACATAACCAAAATGCAAAATGGAAATGAGCCACTGCCGTGGTTCATAACAGGAGGGGAGAGGTGGGCCATGTCCCTGCAGCACCGCCTGCATGCCTCACTTATGATATGAGAGGCGCGACGGACTCTCAGGGTGGACAGAAACCTCCCATGAAGCAGAAGGGCAGCACTACCTGTACTGGTGGTAAGCGACTTGCCTATACAGGCCGGCCAAGGTGGTCTACGTTCTGCCTCCAAGTATAACTGACGGAACGCAGTTCCACCACATTCTGGCCCAGATTCTAATGTGCAGATAGATTTCTGATTTGGGTGGGGCTTATCCAAGCTCAAGTCTAAACTGCAGTGTAAAAATTAAGCTGCCCAGCATTTGTGGACTGCATGCAGGGACAGCCAGTATTAACCCTGCATGCAAAAAAAAGTACTGTATTTGCACCCCTTGCATTGCAACATGGTTTGTCCTGGTGCACAGTTACTTGTTCTTTTTTGCTTTACTCAGATTCTGGACGGACCATTGTCTGGAATACTCTATTTAAGTGTCATATGAAATACAGAGAAATGTGTTGATACTTGTAGGGGTAGATTACTTGCACAAGCTACTGTACAGTATATTGTGGCACTAGTAAGTTCAGCCATAATGTACTTGTAACACCTTTTTAGCTCCCTATGTATTCTAGGCTGGTGGATCTGGCAGATATACATTCCTGGCATTCCTCTACAGGATAAACTCACTTTATGCCTCAGGATATCATTTATCTCACTATTCTGTATCAAAAGAAGACAGTTGTATAACAGGACAGACACGTTCTTTCACTTGTGACGAAAAAATAAAATATTGAAATAGCTGAAAATACCACAACCCAATTTATTTAACTTTTACAGTGAACTTTGCATCCCGTCTAAATCACACTGCTATAGGTGACACCACTCATAATAAATGTATAACTCAGTCAGCCTTTTACTATGCCCTATAATAATAATTATTTCATTAAATATAACTACCTTCCAGTTGTGACACTGACAAGAAGGTGACACGCTGGATTCAACTGATGGGTAAGTAAGACAGGCTCCTCGCGTTTTCTGAAGCGTGACCTGAGACTCAACCCACTTACCGTGGTTGCTGGTAAGGTAGTTGTCATGGTACTGTATGACTTGGGAAATAATTAAATGTTCAACATACCATTTGTGCAAACATTAATGACAACATTTAAAATTTGCGTTTTATTTAACTGGAACGCTTCCTTCACTGTGAAAACTTAGAAGCAGTTAAACCATAAGCAGAGTTTACAACTCACTCAACATATGATACTGACATAAAATACATTACAATGCACAATATAGAGTAAATAACAATCTTATTGCGCTAAAGTCTTGGGATTGCCATGGCATACATGTTCACATTTATTGTTCAATTGAGGCCCCCTTTTTTGTAACGGCGGTATCATGTGGTCAAGTTTTATATATATATATATATATATATATATATATATACTGCTCAAAAAAATAAAGGGAACACTAAAATAACACATCCTCGATCTGAATGAATGAAATATTCTTATTAAATACTTTGTTCTTTACATAGTTGAATGTGCTGACAACAAAATCACACAAAAATTATCAATGGAAATCAAATTTATTACCCATGGAGGTCTGGATTTGGAGTCGCACTCAAAATTAAAGTGGAAAAACACACTACAGGCTGATCCAACTTTGATGTAATGTCCTTAAAACAAGTAGTGTGTGTGGCCTCCACGTGCCTGTATGACCTCCCTACAATGCCTGGGCATGCTCCTGATGAGGTGGCGGATGGTCTCCTGAGGGATCTCCTCCCAGACCTGGACTAAAGCATCCGCCAACTCCTGGACAGTCTGTGGTGCAACGTGGCGTTGGTGGATGGAGCGAGACATGATGTCCCAGATGTGCTCAATTGGATTCAGGTCTGGGGAATGGGCGGGCCAGTCCATAGCATCAATGCCTTTGTCTTGCAGGAACTGCTGACACACTCCAGCCACATGGGGTCTAGCATTGTCTTGCATTAGGAGGAACCCAGGGCCAACCGCACCAGCATATGGTCTCACAAGGGGTCTGAGGATTTCATCTCGGTACCTAATGGCAGTCAGGCTACCTCTGGCGAGCACATGGAGGGCTGTGCGGCCCCCCAAAGAAATGCCACCCCACACCATTACTGACCCACTGCCAAACCGATCATGCTGGAGGATGTAGCAGGCAGCAGAACGTTCTCCTTGGCGTCTCCAGACTCTGTCACGTCTGTCACATGTGCTCAGTGAGAACCTGCTTTCATCTGTGAAGAGCACAGGGCGCCAGTGGCGAATTTGCCAATCTTGGTGTTCTCTGGCAAATGCCAAACGTCCTGCACGGTGTTGGGCTGTAAGCACAACCCCCACCTGTGGACATCGGGCCCTCATACCACCCTCATGGAGTCTGTTTCTGATCGTTTGAGTCAGGGCCGGCTCCAGGCCTACTAGCACCCTGTGCGAGAAAATGTAAAAACGCCCCCTCCCATACTCTATGCGAGCACCGAATGCGCGCGCTCCTGGAAAAGTGGGCGTGGCCTCTGGAAAAGTGGGCAGGGCCTCGACTTCATATGCGCTCCTGGGAAAGTGGGCGTGGCCTCTGAAAAAGTGGGCAGGGCCTCGACTTCATATCACACTATAAATAAATAAATATATTTTCACACCCCCTCTACGCACACAATTAGCAGCATTACACATAACAGCTACAGTAGTGTTCCTTACACACAATGTCTCCAGTATAGTGCCAGCTACACATAATGTCTACAGTAGTGCAGTGCCAGATAGACATGACATGCCCCGCAGCAGTGCCAGCTACACATGACATGCCCCCAGCAGTGCCAGCTACACGACATGCCCCCCAGCAGTGCCAGATAGACATGATATACCCCCCAGCAGTGCCAGATAGACAGGACATGCCCTGCTGCAGTGCCAGCTACACATGATATGCCCCCCAGCAGTGCCAGCTACACATGATAGTGTTCACTCTAGGATTTTTTTAGGGCAGGGGTGCTGATCACGGGGAGGGCACATTTTGCATTTGGGAGGGCACATATTTAAGTTAGAAGGGCAAAATTATGTACATACTGTAATGCTTGTTGCTCCGTTCAAAATCATGGACCTTGCGCGCCGAAGGCGCGCATCAAAAATTTAGGGGCGTTGCTTCGTGGGGAAGGGGCGCGGCCACATAATAGTGGCAATTCGCATTACACCACACAGTAGTGCAGCTAATACACATTGCACCAGGTAGAACCTCCTATACACACTGCGACAGGTAGAGCACGTTAAGACACTTTGTGCCAGGCAGAGCACGTTAGACACTTTGCGCCAGGTATTGCACTGAGACATGGGAACACTACATGATATGCCCCCAGCCATGCCAGCTAGACATGACATGCCCCCCAGCCGTGCCAAATGCACATGACATGCCCCCCCCAGCAGTGCCAGATGCACATGACATGCCCCCCAGCAGTGCCAAATGCACATGACATGCCCCCCCAGCAGTGCCAAATGCACATGACTTCCCCCCCAGCAGTGCGAGAAACATAATTGCCCCCACAGTGCCAGATACATAAATGCCCCCCACAGTGCCAGATATATTAATGCCCCCTCACAGTGCCAGATAAATGCCCCCACAGTGCCAGATACATTAATACCCCCTCACAGTGCCAGATAAATGCCGCCACAGTGCCAGATACATCAATGCCCTCCCCCCAGTGCAAGATATGCCCCCACAGACCCAGATAGATACATGACCCCAGAGTGCCAGAAATGCCCCCACAGTGTCAGATACATTAATGCCCCCTCACAGTGCACAGATAAATGCCCCCACAGTGCCAGATAAATGCACCCCCACAGTGCCAGATACATTAATGCCCCCCCACAGTGCCAGATAAATGAATGCCCCCCCACAGTGCCAGATAAATGCCCCCCACAGTGCCAGATACATTAATGCCCCCCCCAGTGCCAGATATGCCCCCACAGTCCCAGATAGATACATGACCCCACAGTGCCAGAAATGCCCCCACAGTGCCAGATACATTAATGCCCCCTCACAGTGCACAGATAAATGCCCCCCCCCACAGTGGCAGATAAATGAATGCCCCCCACAGTGCCAGATAAATAAATGCCCCCCACAGTGCCAGATAAATGCCCCCCACAGTGCCAGATAAATGCCCCCCACAGTGCCACATATGCCCCCAGTACCTGCTGTGCCGAGGGAGGGGGAGTGCTGCTGTGCGCGCCGCTGCGGCCGCTGTCTGTGCTGTCTGCCGCTGTCTGTGCGGCGCCGGTGTCTGACATCAGACGCCGGCGGCGCACACAGTGTGAGGACAGCAGGGGAGATCAGGGCCGGCTCCAGGCTCCGACATGGCGGCGCCAGCGCGCGGCGCCCTTTAAGGGTGGCGCCCTGCGCGGCCGCTCGAGTCGAACATGCCTCGAGCTGGCCCTGGTTTGAGTAGACACATGCACATTTGTGGCTTGCTGGAGGTCATTTTGCAGGGCTCTAGCCGTGCTCCTCCTGTTCCTCCTTGCACAAAGGCGGAGGTAGCGGTCCTGCTGCTGGGTTGTTGCCCTCCTACGGCCTCCTCCACATCTCCTGATGTACTGGCCTGTCTCCTGGTAGCGCCTCCATGCTCTGGACACTACATTGACAGACACAGCAAACCTTCTTGCCACAGCTCGCATTGATGTGCCATCCTGGATGAGCTGCACTACCTAAACCACTTGTGTGGGTTGTAGACTCCGTCTCATGCTACCACTAGAGTGAAAGCACCGCCAGCTTTCAAAAGTGACCAAAACATCAGCCAGAAAGCATAGGAGCTGAGAAGTGGTCTGTGGTCACCACCTGCAGAACTACTCCTTTATTGGGGGTGTCTTGCTAATTGCCTATAATTTCCACCTGTTGTCTATTCCATTTGCACAACAGCATGTGAAATTGATTGTCAATCAGTGTTGCTTCCTAAGTGGACAGTTTGATTTCACAGAAGTGTGATTGACTTGGAGTTACATTGTGTTGTTTAAGTGTTCCCTTTATTTTTTTTAGCAGTGTATGTATATATATATATATATATATATATATATATATATATATATATATGTTTATGTTTATAGTGCACTTTCTATAGTTAGTTAATATCCTAATTTCCTGGAGATAGTCACTGAATTCGGGCTTTAGTAAAAGTTGTAACACGAAAGTCACGCAAATAGAAGCAAAGCTGATCCTAACTAGTCGCAGGGATTTATACTATAATCCTGTCTGTGGCTGTTTGCTACAATGTATCCTCATATGTAGATGTGGTACTATTGAAGTGTCTGTATCCCTTTTCACCCTACCCTGGGTGGTCTCAGAGGGCGAAAAGTTCTAGCCAGTTATAGCTTACTCCGGTAGAGGAAGGCACTATGTCTATGAAGAAACTGATTTGTTTAGCAGAGGGTGACCTTTGCGCTGGGGAAACCGGCTGCTCCTCGTAGTTGCAATTAATAACTATTTGCACAGTACAACTTGTCTGAACTAACTTATGACATCATGTCTCTGAAACAACTTCAGCAGGTAAACTTTCTCTATTGTGTTTGCATGGGTGCCCTTGTGTCTTGTTATCACGGTGGCGGCTGATACTGGGTGGCTAATGGGGGTACTAGCTATCACTGCGCTGTCCAACTTCGCTCAGCCCAGGAATTAATGGACTGCAGTACTAGGAGACTTATTAGCTAGTGCAGAAAGGAAGGGGTTAAATGCTGACAATCTGCTCTGAGTGGGCACAAATGGGTATGAGGGAGATAATAATTTTACAGATCCTCACAACTTGAAGTTTAACAGGTCTCCCCGATCTCTGCCTCTGGAGGTGATGTCCCCAGCCTCTGCTGTAAGCCGCCTGTCAACCTGGAGCCACGTCCAGTTGCCCCGATGCTGTTGCTTTCACTCAGGCTGGGATGGGGCTGGCCCTTCTTTCAAGATCCCAGGTACCGCCCCTCCCTATGCAGTCATAGGGAATATCTCCTTTGCTCCACCCCAGCCACTGTCAAATTTAGAAACTGGAGCCGCCTCTGGGGACGCCTTTATGGGAGGGGTTTTGTGGTTACCTCACCTCATGTAGCTCGATCCTCGACCAGGGCCGTCTGTCTGAACTCCGCCCTGGGGTGGGAAGACAGCCACGTCCATGCCTCCACTCTACCCCCTTCAACCCGGCTTGATCTTTAGCTGCACCATGCTATGCACTGCTGCAGGAACCAGGCTACCGCTCCCCTGTTTGCTAACTCCAGGGACCAGGAGCACATGGACAAGCTTCCCTGCACCTCCAGTAAGTTCAGATCCTTCTCTGCTGCTCTTTCCTCTCCTAAAGATGGCCACACAACACATCAAACACACCTGAACCTGCCCTGCCATCACCTGAAGCAAGAGGTGGTAACGAGGTGGAATTCAACACTCTCTATGCTTCAGAGGATGGAGGAGCAGCAAAAGGCTATTCAAGCCTATACATCCACCCACGATATAGGCAAAGGAGGGGGAATGCACCTGACTCAAGCGCAGTGGAGAATGATTTCCGTCTTGTACAAGGTTCTCCAACCTTTCGAACTTGCCACACGTGCAGTCAGTTCAGACACTGCCAGCTTGAGTCAGGTAATTCCCCTCATCCGGCTTTTGCAGAAGCAGCTGGAGAAATTGAAGGAGGAGCTAAGACAGAGCGATTCCGCTAAGTATGTGGGACTTGTGGATGGAGCCCTTCATTCGCTTTGCCAGGATTCAAGGGTGGTCAATCTGTTGAAATCAGATCACTACTTTTTGGCCTCCGTGCTCGATCCTAGGTTTAAAGCCTACGTTGTATCTCTCTTTCCGGCAGACACAAGTCTGCAGAGGTTCAGAGACCTGCTGGTTAGAAAATTGGCAACTGAAGCAGAACGTGACCCATCAACAGCTCCTCCTTCACTTTCTCCCGCAACTGGGGCTGCGAGGAAAAGGATAAGATTTCCTAGCCCACCTGCTGGCGTTGATACAGGGCAGTCAGGAGCGAATGCTGACATCTGGTCCGGACTGAAGGACCTGCCAACGATTACTGACATGTCTACTGTCACTGCATATGATTATGTCACCATTGAAAGAATGGTGGAGGATTATATGAGTGACATCATCCAAGTAGGCATGTCAGTACGGGATCCGGTCTGAAGATCGACAGTATCTAGGTCGACAATGTTTAGGTCGACCACTATAGGTCGACAGTCACTAGGTCGACATGGATGGAAGGTCGACAGGGTTTCTAGGTCGACATGTGCTAGGTCTAAAGGTCTAAAGGTCGACATGAGTTTTTCAAATTTTTTTTCTTTTTTTGAATTTTTTCATACTTAACGATCCACGTGGACTACGATTGGAACGGTAAAGTGTGCCGAGCGAAGCGGTAGCGGAGCGAAGGCACCATGCCCGAAGCCTGGCGAGTGAAGCGAGCCATGCGAGGGGACGCGGTGCACTAATTTGGGATCCCGGTCACTCTACGAAGAAAACAACAACAACAAAAAAAACCTCATGTCGACCTTTAGACCTGTCGACCTAGCACATGTCGACCTAGAAACCCTGTCGACCTTCCATCCATGTCGGCCTAGTGACTGTCGACCTATAGTGGTCGACCTAAACATTGTCGACCTAGATACTGTCGATTTGATGAACCACACCCGTCAGTACATATACTGGCAGGAAAAAGAGGCAATTTGGATGCCCCTGCACAAACTGTCTTTATGTTACCTAAGTTGCCCCCCCCTCTCCAGTGTGTACTACAAAAGAGTGTTTAGTGCAGCCGGTAACCTTGTTAGCAATCGGCGTAGGAGGTTACTTCCACAAAATGTGGAGAAGAGGATGTTCATCAAAATGAATTATAAATTCCTCCGGGAAGACCTTGACCAGCAATTGCCTACAGAAAGTACACAGGAACCTGTAATGGTGGATTCCAGTGGGGACAAATTAATACTCTGTGAGGAGGAGGATGTACACACTGAAAGGGGTGAGGAATCGGAGGATGAGGATGAGGTCAACATCTTGCCTCTGTAGAGCCAGTTTGTGCAAGGAGAGATTGATTGCTTCTTTTTTGGTGGGGGCCCAAACAAACCAGTCATTTCAGCCACAGTCGTGTGGCAGACCCTGTCACTAAAATGATTGGTTTGTTAAAGTGTGCATGTCCTGTTTATACAACATAAGGGTGAGTGGGAGAGCCCAAGGACAATTCTATCTTGCACCTCTTTTTCTTCTTTGCATCATGTGCTGTTTGGGGCCGAGTTTTTTTTTTTAAGTGCCATCCTGTCTGCCACTGCAGTGCCACTTCAAGATGGGCCAGGTGTTTGTGCCGCACACTTGTGTTGCTTAGCTTAGTCATACAGCCACCTCGGTGCAACCTCTTGGCCTGAAAACAATATTGTGAGGTGTTCAGAATATACTGGAAATGAGTGGAAATGAATGTTATTGAGGTTAATATTACTGTAGGATCAAAATTACCCCCAAATTCTGTGATTTTAGCTATTTTTATGGGGGGTTTTCAAAAATCATCCAGATCCAAAACCAAAACACAAAAGGGTGGTTTTGTCAAGACCAACCTAAAACCAAAACACAAGCGGGGAATTAGAACCAAAACACAAAAGGTGCCAACCACACATCTTTAGTAATACCCCATTAATATAATAGACATATATGGTAGTGTCCTCATTACAATAGAACTACATAGTAATGCCCCCATAATAATAGACATACAGTATATGGTAGTGTCCCATATTACAATAGAAATATATAGTAATGCCCCATAATAATAGAAATATATAGTAGTGTCCCATATTACAATAGAATTATATAGTAATGCCCCAATAAAATAGACATACAGTATATTGTCGTGTCCTCTTTACAATAGAAATATGTAGTAGAGTCCACATTACAATAGAATTATATACAGCAGTAATGCCCCCATAATAATAGACATATATAGTAGTGCCCACATTACAATAGAAATATATAGTAATGCCCCCATAATAATAGACATATATAGTAGAGATGAGCGGGTTCGGTTTCTCTGAATCCGAACCCGCACGAACTTCATGTTTTTTTTCACGGGTCCGAGCGACTCGGATCTTCCCGCCTTGCTCGGTTAACCCGAGCGCGCCCGAACGTCATCATGACGCTGTCGGATTCTCGCGAGACTCGGATTCTATATAAGGAGCCGCGCGTCGCCGCCATTTTCACACGTGCATTGAGATTGATAGGGAGAGGACGTGGCTGGCGTCCTCTCCATTTAGATGAGGAGAGAGAGAGAGAGATTGACCTGAGGCTGATACTGTAGAAGAGAGTGCAGAGTTTAGTGACTGACCACAGTGACCACCAGCAGTGCAGTTGTTTTATTTAATATATCCGTTCTCTGCCTGAAAAAAACGGTACACACAGTGACTCAGTCACATTACCATATCTGTGTGCACTGCTCAGCCCAGTGTGCTGCATGCCTGCATCATCTATGTATATATTATATATCTGACTGTGCTCAGCTCACACAGCTTATAATTGTGGGGGAGACTGGGGAGCACTGCAGTGCCAGTTATAGGTTATAGCAGGAGCCAGGAGTACAAGACAGTCACATACCATATCTGTGTGCACTGCTCAGCCCAGTGTGCTGCATCATCTACGTATATATTATATATCTGACTGTGCTCAGCTCACACAGCTTATAATTGTGGGGGAGACTGGGGAGCACTGCAGTGCCAGTTATAGGTTATAGCAGGAGCCAGGAGTACATATTATATTAAAATTAAACAGTGCACACTTTTGCTGCAGGAGTGCCACTGCCAGTGTGACTGACCAGTGACCTGACCACACTGACCACCAGTATAGTTAGTAGTATACTATATTGTGATTGCCTGAAAAAGTTAAACACTCGTCGTGTGACTTCACTTGTGTGGTGTTTTTTTTTTTATTCTATAAAAAACTCATTCTGCTGACAGACAGTGTCCAGCAGGTCCGTCATTATATAATATATATACCTGTCCGGCTGCAGTAGTGATATATATATATTTTTTATATCATTATTTATCATCCAGTCGCAGCAGACACAGTACGGTAGTTCACGGCTGTAGCTACCTCTGTGTCGGCACTCGGCAGTCCATCCATAATTGTATACCACCTACCCGTGGTTTTTTTTTCTTTCTTCTTTATACATACATACTACTACATCTCTTTATCAACCAGTCTATATTAGCAGCAGACACAGTACAGTACGGTAGTTCACGGCTGTGGCTACCTCTGTGTCGGCACTCGGCAGTCCGTCCATAATTGTATACCACCTAACCGTGGTTTTTTTTTCTTTCTTCTTTATACATACATACTACGACATCTCTTTATCAACCAGTCTATATTAGCAGCAGACACAGTACAGTACGGTAGTTCACGGCTGTGGCTACCTCTGTGTCGGCACTCGGCAGTCCGTCCATAATTGTATACCACCTAACCGTGGTTTTTTTTTCTTTCTTCTTCATACATACATACTACGACATCTCTTTATCAACCAGTCTATATTAGCAGCAGACACAGTACAGTACGGTAGTTCACGGCTGTGGCTACCTCTGTGTCGGCACTCGGCAGTCCGTCCATAATTGTATACCACCTAACCGTGGTTTTTTTTTTTCTATCTTCTTTATACATACATACTACGACATCTCTTTATCAACCAGTCTATATTAGCAGCAGACACAGTACAGTACGGTAGTTCACGGCTGTGGCTACCTCTGTGTCGGCACTCGGCAGTCCGTCCATAATTGTATACCACCTACCCGTGGTTTTTTTTTCTTTCTTCTTTATACATACATACTACTACATCTCTTTATCAACCAGTCTATATTAGCAGCAGACACAGTACAGTACGGTAGTTCACGGCTGTGGCTACCTCTGTGTCGGCACTCGGCAGTCCGTCCATAATTGTATACCACCTACCCGTGGTTTTTTTTTCTTTCTTCTTCATACATACATACTACGACATCTCTTTATCAACCAGTCTATATTAGCAGCAGACACAGTACAGTACGGTAGTTCACGGCTGTGGCTACCTCTGTGTCGGCACTCGGCAGTCCGTCCATAATTGTATACCACCTAACCGTGGTTTTTTTTTCTTTCTTCTTCATACATACATACTACGACATCTCTTTATCAACCAGTCTATATTAGCAGCAGACACAGTACAGTACGGTAGTTCACGGCTGTGGCTACCTCTGTGTCGGCACTCGGCAGTCCGTCCATAATTGTATACCACCTAACCGTGGTTTTTTCTTTCTTCTTTATACATACATACTACGACATCTCTTTATCAACCAGTCTATATTAGCAGCAGACACAGTACAGTACGGTAGTTCACGGCTGTGGCTACCTCTGTGTCGGCACTCGGCAGTCCGTCCATAATTGTATACCACCTACCCGTGGTTTTTTTTTTCTTTCTTCTTTATACATACATACTACTACATCTCTTTATCAACCAGTCTATATTAGCAGCAGACACAGTACAGTACGGTAGTTCACGGCTGTGGCTACCTCTGTGTCGGCACTCGGCAGTCCGTCCATAATTGTATACCACCTAACCGTGGTTTTTTTTTCTTTCTTCTTTATACATACATACTACGACATCTCTTTATCAACCAGTCTATATTAGCAGCAGACACAGTACAGTACGGTAGTTCACGGCTGTGGCTACCTCTGTGTCGGCACTCGGCAGTCCGTCCATAATTGTATACCACCTACCCGTGGTTTTTTTTTCTTTCTTCTTCATACATACATACTACGACATCTCTTTATCAACCAGTCTATATTAGCAGCAGACACAGTACAGTACGGTAGTTCACGGCTGTGGCTACCTCTGTGTCGGCACTCGGCAGTCCGTCCATAATTGTATACCACCTAACCGTGGTTTTTTTTTCTTTCTTCTTCATACATACATACTACGACATCTCTTTATCAACCAGTCTATATTAGCAGCAGACACAGTACAGTACGGTAGTTCACGGCTGTGGCTACCTCTGTGTCGGCACTCGGCAGTCCGTCCATAATTGTATACTAGTATCCATCCATCTCCATTGTTTACCTGAGGTGCCTTTTAGTTGTGCCTATTAAAATATGGAGAACAAAAATGTTGAGGTTCCAAAATTAGGGAAAGATCAAGATCCACTTCCACCTCGTGCTGAAGCTGCTGCCACTAGTCATGGCCGAGACGATGAAATGCCAGCAACGTCGTCTGCCAAGGCCGATGCCCAATGTCATAGTACAGAGCATGTCAAATCCAAAACACCAAATATCAGTAAAAAAAGGACTCCAAAACCTAAAATAAAATTGTCGGAGGAGAAGCGTAAACTTGCCAATATGCCATTTACCACACGGAGTGGCAAGGAACGGCTGAGGCCCTGGCCTATGTTCATGGCTAGTGGTTCAGCTTCACATGAGGATGGAAGCACTCAGCCTCTCGCTAGAAAAATGAAAAGACTCAAGCTGGCAAAAGCACAGCAAAGAACTGTGCATTCTTCGAAATCCCAAATCCACAAGGAGAGTCCAATTGTGTCGGTTGCGATGCCTGACCTTCCCAACACTGGACGTGAAGAGCATGCGCCTTCCACCATTTGCACGCCCCCTGCAAGTGCTGGAAGGAGCACCCGCAGTCCAGTTCCTGATAGTCAGATTGAAGATGTCAGTGTTGAAGTACACCAGGATGAGGAGGATATGGGTGTTGCTGGCGCTGGGGAGGAAATTTACCAGGAGGATTCTGATGGTGAGGTGGTTTGTTTAAGTCAGGCACCCGGGGAGACACCTGTTGTCGGTGGGAGGAATATGGCCGTTGACATGCCAGGTGAAAATACCAAAAAAATCAGCTCTTCGGTGTGGAGGTATTTCAACAGAAATGCGGACAACAGGTGTCAAGACGTGTGTTCCCTTTGTCAAGCTGTAATAAGTAGGGGTAAGGACGTTAACCACCTCGGAACATCCTCCCTTATACGTCACCTGCAGCGCATTCATAATAAGACAGTGACAAGTTCAAAAACTTTGGGTGACAGCGGAAGCAGTCCACTGACCAGTAAATCCCTTCCTCTTGTAACCAAGCTCACGCAAACCACCCCACCAACTCCCTCAGTGTCAATTTCCTCCTTCCCCAGGAATGCCAATAGTCCTGCAGGCCATGTCACTGGCAATTCTGACGATTCCTCTCCTGCCTGGGATTCCTCCGATGCATCCTTGCGTGTAACGCCTACTGCTGCTGGCGCTGCTGTTGTTGCTGCTGGGAGTCGATGGTCATCCCAGAGGGGAAGTCGTAAGCCCACTTGTACTACTTCCAGTAAGCAATTGACTGTTCAACAGTCCTTTGCGAGGAAGATGAAATATCACAGCAGTCATCCTGCTGCAAAGCGGATAACTGAGGCCTTGACAACTATGTTGGTGTTAGACGTGCGTCCGGTATCCGCCGTTAGTTCACAGGGAACTAGACAATTTATTGAGGCAGTGTGCCCCCGTTACCAAATACCATCTAGGTTCCACTTCTCTAGGCAGGCGATACCGAGAATGTACACGGACGTCAGAAAAAGACTCACCAGTGTCCTAAAAAATGCAGTTGTACCCAATGTCCACTTAACCACGGACATGTGGACAAGTGGAGCAGGGCAGGGTCAGGACTATATGACTGTGACAGCCCACTGGGTAGATGTATGGACTCCCGCCGCAAGAACAGCAGCGGCGGCACCAGTAGCAGCATCTCGCAAACGCCAACTCTTTCCTAGGCAGGCTACGCTTTGTATCACCGGTTTCCAGAATACGCACACAGCTGAAAACCTCTTACGGCAACTGAGGAAGATCATCGCGGAATGGCTTACCCCAATTGGACTCTCCTGTGGATTTGTGGCATCGGACAACGCCAGCAATATTGTGTGTGCATTAAATATGGGCAAATTCCAGCACGTCCCATGTTTTGCACATACCTTGAATTTGGTGGTGCAGAATTATTTAAAAAACGACAGGGGCGTGCAAGAGATGCTGTCGGTGGCCAGAAAAATTGCGGGACACTTTCGGCGTACAGGCACCACGTACAGAAGACTGGAGCACCACCAAAAACTACTGAACCTGCCCTGCCATCATCTGAAGCAAGAAGTGGTAACGAGGTGGAATTCAACCCTCTATATGCTTCAGAGGTTGGAGGAGCAGCAAAAGGCCATTCAAGCCTATACAATTGAGCACGATATAGGAGGTGGAATGCACCTGTCTCAAGCGCAGTGGAGAATGATTTCAACGTTGTGCAAGGTTCTGATGCCCTTTGAACTTGCCACACGTGAAGTCAGTTCAGACACTGCCAGCCTGAGTCAGGTCATTCCCCTCATCAGGCTTTTGCAGAAGAAGCTGGAGACATTGAAGGAGGAGCTAACACGGAGCGATTCCGCTAGGCATGTGGGACTTGTGGATGGAGCCCTTAATTCGCTTAACAAGGATTCACGGGTGGTCAATCTGTTGAAATCAGAGCACTACATTTTGGCCACCGTGCTCGATCCTAGATTTAAAGCCTACCTTGGATCTCTCTTTCCGGCAGACACAAGTCTGCTGGGGTTGAAAGACCTGCTGGTGAGAAAATTGTCAAGTCAAGCGGAACGCGACCTGTCAACATCTCCTCCTTCACATTCTCCCGCAACTGGGGGTGCGAGGAAAAGGCTCAGAATTCCGAGCCCACCCGCTGGCGGTGATGCAGGGCAGTCTGGAGCGACTGCTGATGCTGACATCTGGTCCGGACTGAAGGACCTGACAACGATTACGGACATGTCGTCTACTGTCACTGCATATGATTCTCTCACCATTGAAAGAATGGTGGAGGATTATATGAGTGACCGCATCCAAGTAGGCACGTCACACAGTCCATACTTATACTGGCAGGAAAAAGAGGCAATTTGGAGGCCATTGCACAAACTGGCTTTATTCTACCTAAGTTGCCCTCCCACAAGTGTGTACTCCGAAAGAGTGTTTAGTGCCGCCGCTCACCTTGTCAGCAATCGGCGTACGAGGTTACATCCAGAAAATGTGGAGAAGATGATGTTCATTAAAATGAATTATAATCAATTCCTCCGCGGAGACATTGACCAGCAGCAATTGCCTCCACAAAGTACACAGGGAGCTGAGATGGTGGATTCCAGTGGGGACGAATTGATAATCTGTGAGGAGGGGGATGTACACGGTGATATATCGGAGGGTGATGATGAGGTGGACATCTTGCCTCTGTAGAGCCAGTTTGTGCAAGGAGAGATTAATTGCTTCTTTTTTGGGGGGGGGTCCAAACCAACCCGTCATATCAGTCACAGTCGTGTGGCAGACCCTGTCACTGAAATGATGGGTTGGTTAAAGTGTGCATGTCCTGTTTTGTTTATACAACATAAGGGTGGGTGGGAGGGCCCAAGGACAATTCCATCTTGCACCTCTTTTTTCTTTTATTTTTCTTTGCGTCATGTGCTGTTTGGGGAGGGTTTTTTGGAAGGGACATCCTGCGTGACACTGCAGTGCCACTCCTAAATGGGCCCGGTGTTTGTGTCGGCCACTAGGGTCGCTAATCTTACTCACACAGTCAGCTACCTCATTGCGCCTCTTTTTTTCTTTGCGTCATGTGCTGATTGGGGAGGGTTTTTTGGAAGGGACATCCTGCGTGACACTGCAGTGCCACTCCTAAATGGGCCCGGTGTTTGTGTCGGCCACTAGGGTCGCTAATCTTACTCACACAGTCAGCTACCTCATTGCGCCTCTTTTTTTCTTTGCGTCATGTGCTGATTGGGGAGGGTTTTTTGGAAGGGACATCCTGCGTGACACTGCAGTGCCACTCCTAAATGGGCCCGGTGTTTGTGTCGGCCACTAAGGTCGCTAATCTTACTCACACAGTCAGCTACCTCATTGCGCCTCTTTTTTTCTTTGCGTCATGTGTTGATTGGGGAGGGTTTTTTGGAAGGGACATCCTGCGTGACACTGCAGTGCCACTCCTAAATGGGCCCGGTGTTTGTGTCGGCCACTAGGGTCGCTTATCTTACTCACACAGTCAGCTACCTCATTGCGCCTCTTTTTTTCTTTGCGTCATGTGCTGATTGGGGAGGGTTTTTTGGAAGGGACATCCTGCGTGACACTGCAGTGCCACTCCTAAATGGGCCCGGTGTTTGTGTCGGCCACTAGGGTCGCTAATCTTACTCACACAGTCAGCTACCTCATTGCGCCTCTTTTTTTCTTTGCGTCATGTGCTGATTGGGGAGGGTTTTTTGGAAGGGACATCCTGCGTGACACTGCAGTGCCACTCCTAAATGGGCCCGGTGTTTGTGTCGGCCACTAGGGTCGCTTATCTTACTCACACAGTCAGCTACCTCATTGCGCCTCTTTTTTTCTTTGCGTCATGTGCTGATTGGGGAGGGTTTTTTGGAAGGGACATCCTGCGTGACACTGCAGTGCCACTCCTAGATGGGCCAGGTGTTTGTGTCGGCCACTAGTGTCGCTTAGCTTAGTCATCCAGCGACCTTGGTGCAAATTTTAGGACTAAAAATAATATTGTGAGGTGTGAGGTATTCAGAATAGACTGAAAATGAGTGGAAATTATGGTTTTTGAGGTTAATAATAATATGGGATCAAAATGACCCCCAAATTCTATGATTTAAGCTGTTTTTTAGTGCTTTTTTAAAAAAACACCCGAATCCAAAACACACCCGAATCCGACAAAAAAAATTCGGTGAGGTTTTGCCAAAACGCGGTCGAACCCAAAACACGGCCGCGGAACCGAACCCAAAACCAAAACACAAAACCCGAAAAATTTCAGGCGCTCATCTCTAATATATAGTAGTGTCCCACATTTACAATAGAAATATATAGTAATGCCCCATAATAATAGACATATATAGTATAGATGTTCGGCGGGCATTTTTCGTGTTTTTCATTTTGGTTTTGGATCTGGATCCCCGTCCATTTTTTGGATCTGTATTGGTTTTTTCCAAAACCACACTTTCGGGTTTTGGTTTTGGTTCTGGATGATTAAAAAAAAACCCCAGCTAAAATCACAAATTTTGGGGGTGATTTTGATCCTACGGTATTATTAACCTCAATAACATTCCTTTCCAGTCTATTATGAACACCTCACACCAACAATATTGTTTTTAGGTCAAAAGGTTTCTCCGAGGTCACTGGATGACTAAGCTAAGTGACCCAAGTGGGCGGCACAAACACCTGGCCCATCTAGGAGTGGCACTGCAGTGTCAGACGGGATGGCACTTTTTAAAACTAGGCCTCAAACTGCACATCATGTAAAGAAAAAAAGATGTGCAATGAGGTAGCTGGATGACTTTGCTAAGCGACACAAGTGTGCGGCACAAACACCTAGCCCATCTAGGAGTGGCACTGCAATGTCAGACCGGATGGCACTTTTAAAAACTAGGCCCCAAACAGCACATCATGCAAAGATGAAAAAGAGGTGCAATGAGGTAGCTGGACCCTGACCTTATACGGCTGCACCAGTGGACTGGACTTATACAGCAGTACCCCTGGATTTATACGGCAGTATCCCTGGACTTATATGGCTGCACCACTGTACTGGACTTATACGGCAGTACCCCTGGCCTTGTACAGCAGTAACCCTGGACTTATACGGCACTACCCCTGGACTTATATGTCTGCATTACTGGACTGGACTTATATGGCAGTACCCCTGAACTTATACTGCAGTACCCCTAAACTTATATGGAAGCACCACTGGACTGGACTTATATGGCAGTACCCCAGGACTTATACGGCAGTACCACTGGACTTATACGGCAGTACCACTGGACTGGACTTATACTGCAGTACCCGTGGACTTATACTTCAGTATCCCTGGAATTATACAGCAGTACCCCATGACTTATACGGCAGTACCCCAGAACTTATATGGAAGCACCACTGGACTGGACTAATACGGCAGTACCACTGTACTTAAATGGCAGTACCACTGGACTTGACTTATAGAGCACTACCCCTGGACTTATACGGCAGTACCCCTGGACTTATACGGCTGCACCACTGGACTTATACAGCAGCACCACTGGACTTATGGCAGCACAGGACACCACCACTGAACTTATGACAGCACAGGACACCACCAATGGACTGATGCAGCACAACACAGCACCACTGGACTGGACTTATACAGCACACCACTGGACTTATGGCAGCACAAGACACCACCACTGGACTGATGCAGCAGAACACAGCACCACTGGACTGGACTTATACAGCAACACTGGACTTATGGCAGCACAAGACACCACCACTGCGACTGGACTGATGCACTTTCCCGCACAGACACTAAGGAGACAAGTCCTCTCACTACACTTTCCAGGACTGGAGTGAAAATGGCAGCGACGTGCGGCTCCTTATAGGATATCCAAAACCCGCAAGAATCCGACAGCGGGATGATGACATTTTGCTTTGTTCTGGTTTCCGAGTCTGGCAGGAAGTCCCAAGCCAGGCTTGGATCCGGGCTTGGGACGTGATGTTGGGGGCTGTTTGGTTCTCAGGGAACCGAACCTGCTCATCCCTAATATATAGTAGTGGAGGGGCGTGGCTTGGCTGGCTGAGGGAGAAGCTGCATCTTACATGGGCTCCAGCCTGCAAGCTTGCAGATAGCCCGATATACCTCCCATCTGTGCCCTGTTCCCCATACTTTTACCCCCCTGCTTCTCACCTAGTGTTCCTGACCCAGGTGGAGCGTGCCGCGGAGTCGGGAGGCAGCTCCGGCTGTCTTTGCGGATTGCGGCCCTCCCCCGCACGTGAAGCCGGGACCTCGATTTTAGAGCTGCTCCAGGACCGGGGACGGAGCTGCGGACGGGCGCCGGACATCGTCCCCCCCTCCCGCCAGATCGCTTGGCTGAAGCCTGCTGCCCTGTTCCTCCGTGCGGCCCATCAACTTGCCCGGCGGCTGGAAGCGGAAGACGCCGCACTATCCTTCTCCGACAGTGAGTAACAGACGCCGGCGGCCATCTTCCCTCCCCACACTGCTCCACAAACAGCTTGCCTGGCTAGTGTCCTACAAATAACCCCTTATAGGACACTTGGGGTCACCTACCCACAACTTCTTATCTCCCCCACTGCTATCCCACTGGCTTTGAATACCCTGGGGAGGTGCCACGGAATCGGGGAGTACTTCTCAGTGCTCCAGCGGGTTGCGGCCCTCTCCCCAGACTGAAGTCGGGGCCTAGAGTGACCACGGAGCCCGGCCTGAACTCCCGGAGCTGCGCCGGCGCTCAGATCCGCTTGTAGAAGCTTCCGGAGCCCTGCGCAGGGTTGGTGAAGTCCACACCACCGTCAGATTGCCCTTTTACACACCCGGCGGTCTGGAAGGCTGGCCCCCGGAGCCCCGAGCAGCAAGGTTCCACGAGGAGGGCGGCCACCATCTTGCCGCGGCTTTCCCTGAGGCCCCAGGCGAGCGGCCCGGAGCGCCTGCCAGCGGCCTGCAACACCCGAAGCCGATACCCTCTCCCTCACAGCCACGACCTCCAGCTGTCTGAGCACCGGTGGTGACTTAATGGTGAGACGGGACGGGGGCTGGCTATACTTCCCGAGGCCGGGGGGCTGTGAGTGTGCTGAGCTCCATACCGCGGCGCCCTGGATTTCCTGCAGCCCTCCCTCATATCATATAATATCTTATTGGAATGCTTTTCTACCCCTCTGAGACACCCCAGCGGTCTAGTGCTACAGATGTGTGCTAAGCCAGGCTGCCGTTGCCACTGATGCCGTAATGAACTGCTGATGCCAACCCATAGGGAGCTACACCGCTGAAGGCATTCTCATGTGAGTTATGCAACATTATTTCACCTCGTTACCTTGACCTTAAGGAATCTAAGCTTCTCGATGCTGATTGAGTGATGCCCAGGAACAAGAAATCTTCTCAGAAGTCCGGCACATCAACTCCGCGGGGGAACATGTCACAGTCCGCTATGAGATCATTTTTACAATCCACCTCGCCCGCTTTAACAGAAAACCCTTCTGCTGCAAACCCCCCCTTCCTCCCCTCATGCCCCCCACCCAACCTCTCCAAGTGCGGACGTACCACATGCCTGCCCTCCAGGAGGTAGGGATCTACAAGATATCTTAGTCTACATTAAAAACCTACCCACTAAACAGGATCTGCAGGACACAGTGAGACGTGAACTGGCCACCATGAGACAAGACATTTCTCACATCTCTGACCGGGTGACGAGCGTGGAAGATTACCAGGTCTCTTCCGACACATTCCTGAAGTCATTGACGAATGTCATTGAAGCCCAGTCGGCAGAGATCCGCTCCCTCCAAACACGGTTAACAGATTTGGATAACAGAGGGAGGAGAAATAACATCCGTGTGCGGGGTTTGCCGGAAGACGTCCCTCAAACAGGCCTGATTGACGCTCTTACGAAAATCTTCAACTAGATATTAGGTAACGATCCCAACGATACTATCACCTTCGATAGGGCCCATCGTGCTCTGAAACCAAGAGGTCTCTCCACAGACAGACCACGTGATGTCATCTGCAGATTGCATTATTTCACCCAGAAGGATGACATCATTCGCAAGGTACGCCAACTCGATGGAATCGATTTCAACGGTTCACTGATTCATATCTACCAAGACTTGTCCTGGCACACCGTCCAACAACGGAAGGCCCTCAAGTTCCTAACGGACGAGCTCCGTAAACGCCAATTGAAATACCGTTGGGGCTTTCCCTTTAACCTCCAAGTCTCCTCATCGGGGAAAACTCACATCCTCAACTCCTACCCAGATCTCCCTGTGTTCTGTAAAGTTCTTGGCATACCGAAACTTGACTTACGCGACTGGGACTTCCCTACTCCAACGTTGCCATCTCTCCAACCCCCGAGTACAGGAACCCCCTGGCAGGTGGTGCGGAAGGCCAGGAGGAAAAGCTCCAACGAATCCCCCTCTGACAATGACTCAAATGCTACCTGATTGATAACCTGAGATCTTTTGTTTGTCTTTGTTCTCCCTAACCTATCTCTCTAGGTTACAGCATGATACTATTTTCTCACCACTGATGAACCTTCATTCAATATTTTGCTGTCACTGGGGCTATGCCCCTCCCATTATATATTGGGCCGTTGATTGTCAGCTCCTGTTTCCTGACTATGAGATTTCTCACATCCTACTACTCGAAGATTTCTTCATGTTAACGAGGTTTACAGTTTACAGTTTACAATTAGTTAAAACGAAGTATGTGTAATGATTACTGCATTATTTTTTCCCATTTTTCAATATGCCTCTGGCGGTAGCTCCCTCACCCGCCCCTCACCCGCTCCTGGCTGTTTTGCCTCTTGGGTTCCCGATCCTTAGATGGACCGGCTACCCCATTGCGGGTTTTGTGATTGTTATTGTTGTTTTTTCTACATGCTCTTTTCCTTTCTTTTTTCCCCCTGTTCCTTCCTCTTTCCTCTTGTTGACCACCCTGGGCCCACCACCTTCCATCATGACTTATGCCTCCTATGACATCCCCTGGTAGAGTTAAAATAACATCGATCAACGCGAAGGGCCTTAACGTACCGGAGAAAAGAACCTCCCTTTTACGGTCTCTTTGGGCCGATAGAGTAGATGTTGCGCTGGTCCAAGAGACGCATTTTTAAATCTCAGCTAAGAACCCCTCCTTGACTAACTATCGTTTCCCTCAGGCCTTTTATAATAATAACCCAGACTCTAAATCAAAAGGTGTAGCGATATTATTCTCCAGGACCCTTCAGCTGTCAGACATATCAGTTCATAAGCTGATCCCAGGTCGTCTCCTGATAGTGCGTTGTAAAATATGTATGTGCCCATACACATTTGTTGCACTTTATGCCCCAAACAGGGACCAGGTCCCATTTTTGCGCTCTGCCCTTTCCCAAATGGAACCTCTCCTTTCAGGGGTTGTTGTATTGGGGGGTGAATTGAATTGTATAATGGATCCATCCTTAGACTCATCCTCTAATGCCCCCCGGACCTCCCAACATCAATACCGACAGGTTAGACGACTGTTCCATGACCTCCAGCTGGCTGACTTCTGGAGGGTCCTTCATCCCTCTGAAAGAGATTACTCCTTCTATTCATCCCCACACAAAGCTTACTCCCATCTCGATTACCTATTCCTTAGTCATAGACATCTCCCTTTACTAATAGACTCCTCCATTGGCTCGATAACCTGGTCTGACCACGCCCCGGTATCTATGACTCTTTCAACCCCCCAGGCTACCCCGGGTCAATGGAACTGGCGTCTTAATGAGTCATTGCTACAGGACCAATATTGCAGGGGAGAAATAGAAAAGGCCTTGACTGAACTCTTCTTCATGAATGATACCGACGATGTCTCTAAGATTATCCTGTGGGAAGCGCATAAATGCACCATAAGGGGTAAACTTATACAGTTGGGAACATTTATGAAGAAACAGAGGTCAGCACTAATCACCAAACTATTGCAACGACTCCACCATCTTGAGTCCTCGCACAAAACGTCTCTAGCAGAGTCTGACTACCTAGAATTACCTGACACGCGGGCCCAACTAAAGAAAACCCTTACTGATAGTATCCAGCTTTCAGTCCGTAAATGCAACTCCAAATACTACCAGTGGGGTAACAAACCTGGTCGCCTCCTGGCCCAGGCACTTAAAGCCCAACGCTCCTCTTTGTTTATTAATAACGTGAAGGATCCTGGTGGCGCTCTCCGTTTCAAAACCCCTGAAATAGCTGCATGCTCCAAACAGTATTATTCCCTTTTATATAACCTGGAGAACCGATCCGATGGCACTACCCCCCCTTATGACTTTCTACAGGCGAAGGCATATTTAGTAAAGGTGTCTTACCCCGTCCTATCTTCTTCAGATAGGGAAGCTTTGGAACTTTTACCCAGCAAGAGCTGGAAAGCGCTATGACCTCGACACCTTCTGGCAAGAGTCCAGGGCCGGACGGCTTCACGCTTACCTACTATAAACAATTTAAAGGTCTCCTCTCCTCTTATCTCCTCCAGGCCTTTAATTCTATCTCCGCAGATACCCATTTCTCAGGCCAGTCCTTAGAAGCCCACATTTCCGTTCTTCCTAAACCCGGCAAAGACCCCTCGGTGTGCCCCAGTTATAGGCCCATATCTCTTCTAAATGTCGATGTCAAACTTTTTGCAAAACTAATGGCAAACAGACTGAATGTTTTCCTGCCTTCCCTAATTCACAACGACCAGGTGGGCTTCGTTCCGAACCGCGAGGCTAAGGACAATACCACCAAGGTATTGAGCCTAATCCACATAGCATCCCAGGGTAGCTCTCCCACTGTGCTGCTATCCACTGATGCCGAAAAGGCCTTTGATAGAGTCAGTTGGGGTTTTATGAAGTCTGTACTGGGGCACATCGGACTGGGTCCCCTAGCACTTGGCAGGATTACGGGACTTTATAGATCACCCACAGCTCGGGTCCGAGTTAACGGATCCTTATCCGACCCCTTTTCCATAGGCAACGGGAGACGACAGGGCTGCCCACTATCTCCCTTACTCTTTGTCCTTTGTATCGAAGCTCTTGCTAGAGCTATCAGGGCCAATGATTGCATTACTGGTCTGAAGGTCGGTGATACAGAGCACAAACTTTCCCTGTTTGCTGATGATTTATTAGCTACAATAACGCACCCGGTTTCCTCCCTCCCTCATCTTATGAAGGAGCTGTCCAATTTCGGGTCACTTTCCAACTTCAAGATCAATATGTCCAAATCCTGCGCCCTGAACATTTCCACCCCCCCCCCCCACCCCCACCCCCGACACAGTGGCTAAACTTAAACAATCCTTCCCCTTTACTTGGAATACCTCCCATCTGCCCTACTTGGGAATACAACTGCCGAGCGATCTGTCCCATTTGGTCTCATTGAATTTTGTGCCCCTTCTCCGAACTTTCAGGGCGAATTACAGCAGATGGTACCTCAAACCACTCTCTTGGCTGGGGAGGGTGAATGTTGTGAAGATGAATACTCTCCCTAAGCTACTTTACAAACTTCAGGCTCTTCCCATACGGATCCCAGACTCCTGGTTCAAGTCCATCCAACTCTTGATACAACAATTTATCTGGTCTCGGAAACGGCCTAGAATTAGCCGGTCCACTATGATTCGCTCCACCCAATGTGGTGGTTTCCAGTTACCTGATATCAGAGGCTATTATTGGGCAATCTTGCTTAATAGGGTTTTGGATTGGACGAGGAGTCGGGACACAAAGCAGTGGGTGGTTCTGGAGGGGCATTACATGCAACAATTCCCAGAGATTTTCCCTTGGCTCCCTTCCCTCCCCAAGCCTCCCTCCCCTCACCCAACTGTCACCGCGACCCTCTCCTTTTGGAAAAAAGACCGCCGCTGGCCCTTCCTCTCTTCCGATTTCGGCCCGTTGACCTCTTTTCTAGCCAACCCCGACTTCCTACCCGGCTTAACACTCTCTCACTTTCGTGATTGGGCCCTTGAGGGTCTCTTCAGGGTAGGCCAGCTGGCGACTTCCTCAGGAGTTAGACAGTTTTCGGAAGTACGATCTAAATGAGAAATCCCACAACACGATTTCTGGAAATATTTACAGCTTAGACATTTCCTGCATTCCAAACACAGATATCTTCAAACCTCTAGGGAACTAACACAGTTTGAGAGGCTGTGCATCTCTACGTGCACCCCCCAGCACACTGTTTCCACACTTTACAAATTATTACAGAGCCCCGGTGCTCAGACGCCCCCACCCTTCCAGTTATCTTGGGAGAGGGATCTCGGTATTCAACTATCAGACAAAGACTGGCGGATGATATTCCTCAAATCCCATAATAGTTCAGTCTGTATACAAGTTAGGGAAACCCAATATAAACTTTTAATGAGATGGTACAGACACCCCTCCCTCCTCCACTACATGTATCCTGGAGTCACAGATAGGTGCTGGAGATGTCTTAATGCCACTGGTTCCCTATTGCACATCTGGTGGAACTGCCCCCTACTCCGACCATTCTGGGTTGATGTCATCTCCATTTCCCAAGACATACTTCATACCCCTGTCCCTACTGACCCGGCCTTTTGGTTGCTTTCCCACTCTTCTATATCACTGGCTCAGCACAAAACATCATTACTCCGCCACCTGTCTAATGCAGCACGGGCAGTTATTCCCACTCTATGGAGGTCTCCATCTCCACCCACAAGGAAAATATGGTTCACTAGAATCAATTATTACATGAATATGGAGAACATCCTCCTGGTTTCCAGAGATAAACTCCTAGAGTTCATGGCCACTTGGTTACCTTGGATAGAATATATGTCCTCCAAAGAATACAAAGACTACATTTGCGCCACTAAATGATTTAGTTCCGCAGATGATCGATTAAAGAGATTGCACTACACTCCCCCCTCAGTTCGAGGGCCCCCAGGCTTGGTCACACTATGTTTTTTCTTCTATCCTTTCCTTCATTTCATATTTCGCTCTTTTCTATAGCTTTTCTATTACGTTACTTTTGTTACCACGATTACACTCACTATTTAGATAAATAGCGTGTAGGTACTACGATGATTCCATAGAACACCCTACTAATGCCTGCATTTGCACCGACCTCCAGTGTCTAGGGTGGTACGCTACCCTGCTCCTTATGGCAATACTGCAATTGACTTTAATTGTATGTTTTGAAGCTCTTTTGTCTAATGTGATGTAATCTTTATATTTTCCTAAATAAAAACAGATTATACAAAAAATAATATATAGTAGTGTCCACATTACAATAGAATTATATAGTAATACCCCATAATAATAAAAATATATAGTAGTGTCCACATTACAATAGAAATACATAGTAATGCCCCCATAATAATAGAAATATACTGTATAGTAGTGCCCACATTACAATAGAAGTATATAGTAATTACCCCTTAATAATAGACATATATAATAGAGATGATCGGGTTCGGTTCATTGAGATCTGAACCCCCCCAAACTTCACATGGTTTACACCGGTCCGAGGCAGCCTCGGTTCTTCCCGCCTAACACGCAAAACCCGAACGGGGGAAAACGCCATTATCCCGCTGTCAAATTCTCGTGAGATTTGGATTCCATATAAAGAGCCACGCGTCGCCGCCATTTTCACTCATGCATTGTTGAGATAGCGAGAGGATGTGGCTATATTCTCTGCCTGAATAGCCCAATATAAGCTAAATCTCAGCTCAATATCTGTGCTCAATATCAGTGCTGCATTGTGGTGACCAGTATAAAAAAATAAAATAAGAATTTACTTACCGATAATTCTATTTCTCATAGTCCGTAGTGGATGCTGGGGACTCCGTAAGGACCATGGGGAATAGCGGCTCCGCAGGAGACTGGGCACATCTAAAGAAAGCTTTAGGACTATCTGGTGTGCACTGGCTCCTCCCCCTATGACCCTCCTCCAAGCCTCAGTTAGGATACTGTGCCCGGACGAGCGTACACAATAAGGAAGGATTTTGAATCCCGGGTAAGACTCATACCAGCCACACCAATCACACCGTATAACCTGTGATCTGAACCCAGTTAACAGCATGATAACAGAGGAGCCTCTGAAAGATGGCTCACAACAATAATAACCCGATTTTTGTAACAATAACTATGTACAAGTATTGCAGACAATCCGCACTTGGGATGGGCGCCCAGCATCCACTACGGACTATGAGAAATAGAATTATCAGTAAGTAAATTCTTATTTTCTCTAACGTCCTAAGTGGATGCTGGGGACTCCGTAAGGACCATGGGGATTATACCAAAGCTCCCAAACGGGCGGGAGAGTGCGGATGACTCTGCAGCACCAAATGAGAGAACTCCAGGTCCTCCTCAGCCAGGATATCAATTTTGTAGAATTTTACAAACGTATTTGCTCCTGACCAAGTAGCTGCTCGGCAAAGTTGTAAAGCCGAGACCCCTCGGGCAGCCGCCCAAGATGAGCCCACCTTCCTTGTGGAGTGGGCATTTACAGATTTTAGGCTGTGGCAGGCCTGCCACAGAATGTGCAAGCTGAATTGTACTACAAATCCAACGAGCAATAGTCTGCTTAGAAGCAGGAGCACCCAGCTTGTTGGGTGCATACAGGATAAACAGCGAGTCAGATTTCCTGACTCCAGTCCTCCTGGAAACATATATTTTCAGGGCCCTGACAACGTCTAGCAACTTGGAGTCCTCCAAGTCCCTAGTAGCCGCAGGCACCACAAATAGGTTGGTTCAGGTGAAACGCTGAAAACACCTTAGGGAGAAACTGAGGACGAGTCCTCAATTCCGCCCTGTCCGAATGGAACATCAGATAAGGGCTTTTTCAGGATAAAGCCGCCAATTCTGACACGCGCCTGGCCCAGGCCAGGGCCAACAGCATGACCACTTTCCATGTGAGATATTTTAACTCCACAGATTTAAGTGGTTCAAACCAATGTGACATTTGGAACCCAAAACTACATTGAGATCCCAAAGTGCCACTGGAGGCACAAAAGGAGGCTGTATATGCAGTACCCCTTTTACAAACGTCTGAACTTCAGGGACTAAAGCTAGTTCTTTTTGGAAGAAAATTGACAGGGCCGAAATTTGAACCTTAATGGACCCCAATTTCAGGCCCATAGACACTCCTGTTTGCAGGAAATGTAGGAATCGACCCAGTTGAATTTCCACCGTCGGGCCTTACTGGCCTCGCACCACGCAACATATTTTCGCCAATTGCGGTGATAATGTTTTTGCGGATACATCCTTCCTGGCTTTGATCAGGATAGGGATGACTTCATCCGGAATGCCTTTTTTCCTTCAGGATCCGGCGTTCAACCGCCATGCCGTCAAACGCAGCCGCGGTAAGTCTTGGAACAGACAGGGTCCTTGCTGGAGCAGGTCCCTTCTTAGAGGTAGAGGCCACGGATCCTCCGTGAGCATCTCTTGAAGTTCCGGTTACCAAGTCCTTCTTGGCCAATCCGGAGCCACGAATATAGTGCTTACTCCTCTCCATCTTATCAATCTCAGTACCTTGGGTATGAGAGGCAGAGGAGGGAACACATACCCTGACTGGTACACCCACGGTGTTACCAGAGCGTCTACAGCTATTGCCTGAGGGTCCCTGGACCTGGCGCAATACCTGTCGAGTTTTTCCCAACAGTTTATAATCATGTGGACGACTTCTGGGTGAAGTCCCCACTCTCCCGAGTGGAGGTCGTGCTGAGGAAGTCTGCTTCCCAGTTGTCCACTCCCGGAATGAATACTGCTGACAGTGCTATCACATGATTTTCCGCCCAGCGAAGAATCCTTGCAGCTTCTGCCATTGCCCTCCTGCTTCTTGTGCCACCCTGTCTGTTTACGTGGGTGACTGCCGTGATGTTGTCCGACTGGATCAACACCGGCTGACCTTGAAGCAGAGGTCTTGCTAAGCTTAGAGCATTGTAAATGTCCCTTAGCTTCAGGATATTTATGTGAAGTGATGTCTCCAGGCTTGACCATAAGTCCTGGATATTCCTTCCCTGTGTGACTGCTCCCCAGCCTCGCAGGCTGGCATCCGTGGTTACCAGGACCCAGTCCTGAATGCCGAATCTGCGGCCCTCTAGAAGATGAGCACTCTGCAACCACCACAGGAGGGACCCCTTGTCCTTGGTGACAGGGTTATCCGCTGATGCATCTGAAGATGCGACCCGGACCATTTGTCCAGCAGGTCCCACTGGAAAGTTCTTGCGTGGAATCTGCCGAATGGGATTGCTTCGCAGGAAGCCACCATTTTACCCAGAACCCTTGTGCATTGATGCACTGAGACTTGGCTCGGTTTTAGGAGGTTCCTGACTAGCTCGGATAACTCCCTGGATTTCTCCTCCGGGAGAAACACCTTTTTCTGGACTGTGTCCAGGATCATCCCTAGGAACAGAAGACAAGTCGTCGGAACCAGCTGCGATTTTGGAATATTGAGAATCCAACCGTGCTGCAGCAACACTACCTGAGATAGTGCTACACCGACCTCCAACTGTTCCCTGGATCTTACCCTTATCAGGGAATTGTCCAAGTAAGGGATAACTAAAATTCCCTTCCTTTGAAGGAATATCATCATTTCGGCCATTACCTTGGTAAAGACTCGGGGTGCCGTGGACCATCCATACGGCAGCGTCTGAACTGATAGTGACAGTTCTGTACCATAAACCTGAGGTACCCTTGGTGAGAAGGGTAAATTTTGACATGAAGGTAAGCATCCTTGATGTCCCGAGACATCATGTAGTCCCCTTCTTCCAGGTTCGCAATCACTGCTCTGAGTGACTCAATCTTGAATTTGAACCTCTGTATGTAAGTGTTCAAAGATTTTAGATTTAGAATCGGTCTCACCGAGCCGTCCGGCTTCGGTACCACAACAGTGTGGAATAATACCCCGTTCCCTGTTGCAGGAGGGGTATCTTGATTATCACCTGCTGGGAATACAGCTTGTGAATGGCTTCCAAAACTGTCTCCCTGTCAGAAGGAGACATCGGTAAAGCCGACTTTAGGAAACGGCGAGGGGGAGACGTCTCGAATTCTAATTTGTACCCCTGAGATATCACCTGAAGGATCCAGGGGTCTACTTGCGAGTGAGCCCACTGCGCGCTGAAATTCATTGAGACGGGCCCCCCACCGTGCCTGATTCTGCTTGTAAAGCCCCAGCGTATACTGAGGGCTTGGCAGAGGCGGGAGAGGGTTTCTGTTCCTGGGAACTGGCTGATTTCTGCAGCCTTTTTCCTCTCCCTCTGTCACGGGGCAGAAATGAGTAACCTTTTGCCCGCTTATCCACGAAAAGACTGCGCCTGATAATACGGCGTCTTCTCATGTTGAGAGGCGACCTGGGGTACAAACGTGGATTTCCCAGCTGTTGCCGTGGCCACCAGGTCTGAAAGACCGACCCCAAATAACTCCTCCCCTTAATAAGGCAATACTTCCAAATGCCGTTTGGAATACGCATCACCTGACCACTGACGTGTCCATAACCCTCTACTGGTAGAAATGGACAACGCACTTAAACTTGATGCCAGTCGGCAAATATTCCGCTGTGCATCACGCATATATAGAAATGCATCTTTCAAATGCTCTATAGGCAAAAATATACTGTCCCTATCTAGGGTATCAATATTTTCAGTCAGGGAATCCGACCACGCCAACCCAGCACTGCACATCCAGGCTGAGGCGATTGCTGGTCGCAGTATAACACCAGTATGTGTGTAAATACATTTTAGGATACCCTCCTGCTTTCTATCAGCAGGATCCTTGAGGGCGGCCATCTCAGGAGAGGATAGAGCCCTTACAAGCGTGTGAGCGCTTTATCCACCCTAGGGGGTGTTTCCCAACGCACCCTAACCTCTGGCGGGAAAGGATATAATGCCAATAACATTTTAGAAATTATCAGTTGTTATCGGGGGAAACCCACGCATCATCACACACCTCATTTAATTTCTCAGATTCAGGAAAACTACAGGTAGTTTTTCCTCACCGAACATAATACCCCTTTTTGGTGGTACTCGTATTATCAGAAATGTGTAAAACATTTTTCATTGCCTCAATCATGTAACGTGTGGCCCTACTGGAAGTCACATTTGTCTCTTCACCGTCGACACTGGAGTCAGTATCCGTGTCGGCGTCTATATCTGCCATCTGAGGTAACGGGCGCTTTAGAGCCCCTGACGGCCTATGAGACGTCTGGACAGGCACAAGCTGAGTAGCCGGCTGTCTCATGTCAACCACTGTCTTTTATACAGAGCTGACACTGTCACGTAATTCTTCCAACAGTTCATCCACTCAGGTGTCGACCCCCTAGGGGGTGACATCACTATTACAGGCAATCTGCTCCGTCTCCACATCATTTTTCTCCTCATACATGTCGACACAAAAGTACCGACATACAGCACACACACAGGGAATGCTCTGATAGAGGACAGGACCCCACTAGCCCTTTGGGGAGACAGAGGGAGAGTTTGCCAGCACACACCAGAGCGCTATATATATACAGGGATAACCTTATATAAGTGTTTTTCCCCTTATAGCTGCTGTATAGTTAATATTGCGCCTAATTTGTGCCCCCCTCTCTTTTTTAACCCTTTCTGTAGTGTAGTGACTGCAGGGGAGAGCCAGGGAGCTTCCCTCCAACGGAGCTGTGAGGGAAAATGGCGCCAGTGTGCTGAGGAGATAGGCTCCGCCCCCTTATCAGCGGCCTTATCTCCCGTTTTTTTATGTATTTTGGCAGGGGTTAAATGCATCCATATAGCCCAGGAGCTATATGTGATGCATTTTTTTGCCATCCAAGGTGTTTATTATTGCGTCTCAGGGCGCCCCCCCAGCGCCCTGCACCCTCAGTGACCGGAGTGTGAAGTGTGCTGAGAGCAATGGCGCACAGCTGCAGTGCTGTGCACTACCTTGTTGAAGACAGGACGTCTTCTGCCGCCGATTTTCCGGACCTCTTCTGCCTTCTGGCTCTGTAAGGGGGCCGGCAGCGCGGCTCTGGGACCCATCCAAGCTGGGCCTGTGATCGTCCCTCTGGAGCTAATGTCCAGTAGCCTAAGAAGCCCAATCCACTCTGCACGCAGGTGAGTTCGCTTCTTCTCCCCTTAGTCCCTCGATGCAGTGAGCCTGTTGCCAGCAGGTCTCACTGAAAATAAAAAACCTAAACTAAAACTTTCACTAAGAAGCTCAGGAGAGCCCCTAGTGTGCACCCTTCTCGTTCGGGCACAGAGATCTAACTGAGGCTTGGAGGAGGGTCATAGGGGGAGGAGCCAGTGCACACCAGATAGTCCTAAAGCTTTCTTTAGATGTGCCCAGTCTCCTGCGGAGCCGCTATTCCCCATGGTCCTTACGGAGTCCCCAGCATCCACTTAGGACGTTAGAGAAATATTGGATACCTATGCAGGCAGACCTATAGGACAACTGCTGGAAAATTAAAGGGATATTTTTATCCTAAGTTTACAAGTGGATCCCTTCTGTTGGACTTCACTGATACTTTGAAAAACTGAGGAAATGCCAACCCAATGAGCCAAGGAAAATGAATGAAATATATATCTACATGCTGGAGAAGAATATAATTCATTAGGTGGCTTATAATAAGGAATCCCAATAAACGCTATCATATTCTGGGAATAATTTTCTTCAAGTTTTTTCAACTTGGTAATAAATATTTTTCAGTACAACTTTGGTTCAATTAGAACTTCATACCTTTTGAATACTACAGTTATTCCAATATAAACAGAGAGCTGTTATTTAGAAAACACCCCTGAAGAAGTCGATATAGACGAAACGCGTTGGATGAAAGCTCATTATATTGTTGTTTTTTTCCTTATACAAATAATGTTGAAATATACAATTGTATCTCCAATGTAAAAGAAAAGGAAAAGTTTTATAATAAGTTTTAAATCAAAATCTTTTAATAAAGAGATATATGTGATTCTAATATGGGTGTATAAATGTGTAAGGTCATCCTCTCTTTATATAACATCCACCAACAGTCATCTAATTATATCAGATTATAGAATAAGCGCGCTCCATAGAGATATTTCTTCTTTTATCTATTTTTGATCCTTACCGACAAAGGATTCTCTCTGTGTTGAAGCTTGCTTTCCCATTTGGAAATATAATAGTATTTATGTTAGTAAACTCAGACACTAACTGACATAAAGTAATTAGACATTTCAGTAGTGTATAATAAGAGCGCACTAAGGGAACATACTAATTTATACTGTAATGCTTGTTGCTCCGTTCAAAATCATGGACCTTGCGCGCCGAAGGCGCGCATCAAAAATTTAGGGGCGTTGCTTCGTGGGGAAGGGGCGCGGCCACATAATAGTGGCAATTCGCATTACGCCACACAGTAGTGCAGCTAATACACATTGCACCAGGTAGAACCCCCTATACACACTGCGACAGGTAGAGCACGTTAAGACACTTTGTGCCAGGCAGAGCACGTTAGACACTTTGCGCCACGCAGAGCACGTTAAGACACTTTGCGCCAGGCAGACCACGTTAGACACTTTGCGCCAGGCAGAGCACGTTAGACACTTTGCGCCAGGCAGAGCACGTTAGACACTTTGCGCCAGGCAGAGCACGTTAGACACTTTGCGCCAGGCAGAGCACGTTAGACACTTTGCGCCAGGCAGAGCACGTTAGACACTTTGCGCCAGGCAGAGCACGTTAGACACTTTGCGCCAGGCAGAGCACGTTAGACACTTTGCGCCAGGCAGAGCACGTTAGACACTTTGCGCCAGGTATTGCACTGAGACATGGGAACACTACATGATATGCCCCCCAGCCGTGCCAGCTAGACACGACATGCCCCCCAGCCGTGCCAGATGCACATGACATGCCCCCCAGCAGTGCCAAATGCACATGACATGCCCCCCCAGCAGTGCCAAATGCACATGACATGCCCCCCCAGCAGTGCGAGAAACATAATTGCCCCCACAGTGCCAGATACATAAATGCCCCCCACAGTGCCAGATACATAAATGCCCCCCACAGTGCCAGATACATAAATGCCCCCCACAGTGCCAGATATATAAATGCCCCCCACAGTGCCAGATACATAAATGCCCCCCACAGTGCCAGATACATAAATGCCCCCCACAGTGCCAGATACATTAATGCCTCTTCACAGTGCCAGATAAATGCCCCCACAGTGCCAGATACATTAATGCCCCCTCACAGTGCCAGATAAATGCCGCCACATTGCCAGATACATCAATGCCCCCCCCAGTGCCAGATATGCCCCCACAGACCCAGATAGATACATGACCCCACAGTGCCAGAAAAGCCCCCACAGTGCCAGATACATTAATGCCCCCTCGCAGTGCCAGATAAATGCCGCCACAGTGCCAGATACATCAATGCCCCCCCCCACCCAGTGCCAGATATGCCCCCACAGACCCAGATAGATACATGACCCCACAGTGCCAGAAATGCCCCCACAGTGCCAGATACATTAATGCCCCCTCACAGTGCACAGATAAATGCCCCCACAGTGCCAGATAAATGCCCCCCCCACAGTGCCAGATAAATGAATGCCCCCCACAGTGCCAGATAAATGCCCCCCACAGTGCCAGATAAATGCCCCCCACAGTGCCAGATAAATGCCCCCCACAGTGCCACATATGCCCCCAGTACCTGCTGTGCCGAGGGAGGGGGAGTGCTGCTGTGCGCGCCGCTGACCAACACAACTGTGCGCGCTGTGCGGTGCCGGTGTCTGACATCAGACGCCAGCGCCGCATAGCGCACACAGCGCACACAGCGGGAGGGAGGACAGCAGGGGAGATCAGGGCCGGCTCCAGGCTCCGACATGGCGGTGCCAGCGCGCGGCGCCCTTTAAGGGTGGCGCCCTGCGCGGCCGCTCGAGTCGAACATGCCTCGAGCCGGCCCTGTATATATATATAGTAGTACAGTACAGTAGTCCATTGCTGTATTTTGCTGCTCCATGTCAGTTCTATTATCCAGAACAGTGCTCAGTATCTGTTCTCATTATTATCATTGCTGCATTGTGGTGACCACTGACCAGTATATAGTAGTTTAGTACAGTAGTCCATTGCTGTATTTTGCTGCCCCGTGTCAGTTCTATTATCCTGAACAGTGCTCAAAATCTGTGCTCAGTATCAGTGCTGCATTGTGGTGACTAAAAGTCCAGTGTCTTGTGCTGCATCTTGCTGCTGTAGGGTGCTGTGGTAGTGTCCTGTCACTGTGCATAGGTCATCATCATTCCAGTCACAGTGGTATATGGTATCTATCTAGTGGCATCTAATTCCATATATTACTGCCGTCTAATTCCAGATATAATACTGGCATATAATTCCACACATTAAAAAATGGAGAACAAAAATGTGGAGGGTAAAATAGAGAAAGATCAAGATCCACTTCCACCTAGTGCTGAAGCTGCTGCCACTAGTCATGGCAGAGATGATGAAATGTCATCAACGTCGTTTGCCAAGGCCGATGCCCAATGTCATAGTAGAGAGCATGTAAAATCCAAAAAACAAAATTTCACTAAAATGACCCAAAAACCTAAATTAAAAGCGTCTGAAGAGAAGCGTTAACTTGCCAATATGCCATTTACGACACGGAGTGGCAAGGAACGGCTGAGGCCCTGGCCTATGTTCATGGCTAGTGGTTCAGCTTCACATGAGGATGGAAGCACTCATCCTCCCACTAGAAAAATGAAAAGAGTTAAGTTGGCAAAAGCCCAGCAAAGAACTGTGCGTTCTTCTAAATCACAAATCCCCAAGGAGAGTCCAATTGCGTCGGTTGCGATGCCTGACCTTCCCAACACTGGACGGGAAGAGGTGGCTCCTTCCACCATTTGCACGCCCCCTGCAAGTGCTGGAAGGAGCACCCACAGTCCAGTTTCTGATAGTCAAATTAAAGATGTCACTGTTGAAGTACACCAGGATGAGGATATGGGTGTTGCTGGCGCTGAGGAGGAAATTGACAAGGAGGATTCTGATGGAGAGGTGGTTTGTTTAAGTCAGGCACACGGGGAGACACCTGTTGTCCATTGGATGAATAAGGCCATTGACATGCCTGGTCAAAATACAAAAAAAATCACCACTTCGGTGTGGAATTATTTCAACAGAAATGCGGACAACTGGTGTCAAGCCGTGTGTTGCCTTTGTCAAGCTGTAATAAGTAGGGTAAGGACGTTACCCACCTAGGAACATCCTCCCTTATACGTCACCTGGAGCGCATTCATCAGAAGTCATTGACAAGTTCAAAAACTTTGGGTGACAGCGGAAGCAGTCCACTGACAACTAAATCCCAGTTAGTCCGACGAGTCCTCTCCTAACTGGGATTCCTCTGATGGATCCTTGAGTGGAATGCCTACTGCTGCTGGCGCTGCTGTTGTTGCTGCTGGGAGTCGATCGTCATCCCAGAGAGGAAGTCGGAAGACCACTTGTACTACTTCCAGTAAGCAACTGACTGTCCAACAGTCCTTTGCGAGGAAGATGAAATATCACAGCAGTCATCCTGTTGCAAAGCGGATAACTCAGGCCTTGACAACTATGTTGGTGTTATACATGCGTCCGGTATCCGCCCTTTTTTCACAGGGACTTAGAGAATTTCTTGAGGTAGTATGTCCTCGGTATAAAACACCATCTAGGTTCCACTTCTCTAGGCAGGCGATACCGAGAATGCACACAGACCTAAGAAAAAGAGTCACCAGTGTCCTAAAAAATGCAGTTGTACCCAATGTCCACTTAACCACGGACATGTGGATAAGTGGAGCAGGGCAGACTCAGGACTATATGACTGTGACAGCCCACTGGGTAGATGTATTGCCTCCCGCAGCAACAACAGCAGCGGTGGCATCAGTAGCAGCATCTCGCAAACTCCAACTCGTTCCTAGGCAGGCTACGCTTTGTATCACCGCTTTCCATAAGAGGCACACAGCTGACAACCTCTTACGGAAACTGAGGAACATCATCGCAGATTGGCTTACCCCAATTGGACTCTCCTGGGGATTTGTGACATCGGACAACGCCACCAATATTGCGCGTGCGTTGCATGTGGGCAAATTCCAGCACGTCCCATGTTTTGCACATACAATGAATTTGGTGGTGCAGAATTTTTTAAAAAACAACAGGGGCGTGAAAGTGATGCTGTTGGTGGCCCGAAGAATTGCGGGCCACTTTCGGCATTCAGCCACCGCGTGCCGAAGACTGGAGCACCAGCAAACACTCCTGAACATGCCCCGCCATCAGCTGAAGCAAGAGGTGGTAACGAGGTGGAATTCAACACTCTATATGCTTCAGAGGATGGAGGAGCAGCAAAAGGCCATTCAAGCCTATACATCTGCCTACGATATAGGCAAAGAAGAGGGAATGCACCTGACTCAAGCGCAGTGGAGAATGATTTCAACATTGTGCAAGGTTCTGCAACCCTTTGAACTTGCCACACGTGAAGTCAGTTCAGACACTGCCAGCCTGAGTCAGGTCATTCCCCTCATCAGGCTTTTGCAGAAGCAGCTGGAGAGATTGAATGAGGAGCTAAAACAAAGCGATTCCGCTAGGCATGTGGGACTTGTGGATGGAGCACTTCATTCGCTTAACCAGGATTCACTGGTAGTCAATCTGTTGAAATCAGAGCACTACATTTTGGCCACCGTGCTCGATCCTAGGTTTAAAGCCTACGTTGCATCTCTCTTTCCGGCAGACACAAGTCTGCAGATGTTCAAAGACCTGCTGTTGAGACAATTGTCAAGTCAAGCGGAATGTGACCCGCCAACAGCTCCTCCTTCATTTTCTCACGCCACTGGAGCTGCCAGGAAAAGGATAACATTTCCAAAACCACCCGCTGGCGGTGATGGAGGGCAGTCAGGAACGATAGCTGACATCTGGTCCGAACTGAAGGACCTGCCAACGATTACTGACATGTCGTCTACTGTCACTGCATATGATTCTGTCACCACTGAAAGAATGGTGGAGGATTATATGAGTGACAGCATCCAAGTAGGCATGTCAGAAGGTCCGTTCGTATACTGGCAGGAAAAAGAGGCAATTTGGAGGCCCTTGCACATACTGGCTTTATTTTACCTAAGTTGCACTCCCTCCAGTGTGTACTCCGAAAGAGTGTTTAGTGCAGCCGGTAACCTTGTCAGCTATCGGCGTAGGAGATTACTTCCAGAAAATGTGGAGAAGATGATGTTCATCAAAATGAATTATAATCAATTCCTCCATGGAGACATTTACCAGCAATTGCCTACAGAAAGTACACAGGGACCTGTGATGGTGGATTCCAGTGGGGACGAAATAATACTCTGTGAGGAGGGGATGTACACAGTGAAAGGGGTGAGGAATCAGACGATGAGGAGGAGGTGGACATCTTGCCTCTGTAGATCTAGTTTGTGCAAGGAGAGATTGATTGCTTTTTTTTTTTTGGTGGGGGCCCAAACCAACCAGTCATTTCAGCAACAGTCATGTGGCAGACCCTGTCGCTGAAATGATGGGTTTGTTAAAGTGTGCATGTCCTGTTTATACAACATAAGGGTGGGTGGGAGGGCCCAAGGACAATTCCATCTTGCACTTCTTATTTATTTTATTTATCTTTGCATCATGTGATGTTTGGGGACAATTTTTTAAGTGCCATCCTGTCTGACACTTCAGTCCCACTCCTAGATGGGCCAGGTGTTTGTGCCGCCCACTTGGGTTGCTTAGCTTAGTCATCCAGTGACCTCGGTGCAAATTTTAGGACTAAAAATAATATTGTGAGGTGTGAGGTGTTCAGAATAGACTGGAAATGAGTGGAAATTATGGTTATTGAGTCTAATAATACTATAGGATCAAAATTACCCCCAAATTCTATGATTTAAGCTGTTTTTGAAAAAAACACCCGAATCCGACAAAAATTCTTGTGGGAGGTTTTGCCAAAACGCGTCCGAATCCAAAACACGGCCGCGGAACCGAATACAAAACCAAAACACAAAACCCGAAAAATGTCCGGTGCACATCTCTATAGTAGTGTCGACATTACAATCTATATATATAAAAAAGGATGTGTGTGCGTGCGTGCGTGCGTGCGTGTGTATGTAAGTATGTATGTTCCAGCATAACTCTGGAATGCCCAGGGCAGTCAAGACCCGGGCTGGGCCCAGGTACTTTTCAGGGGCATAGTCTAATCACAGGAGGTGTGGTCATGTACCCTTAGAAAAAAATACTGAAAAAATTGTATTTTAAGTACCTCCATGGCCACACTGCAGCCCAGTACACATCAGCGTGTGCTGGACTGAGGAGAAGAGCTGCAGCTGCTGCTGCCAGGTAAGGGGGAGGGGCTCTGGGCCCCTACTGGACCCTTCCATCAGACCTAGGCCCGGGTAATTTGTAACTAATAAACAACAAATGGTCTCTGGCACTGAGGTGAATAGCGTAAATTTTAAATCTGTATATCAGCAGCCACCCAGAGCTGGAGATGCCAATTCCAGACAAAGAAAACCAACACAAAAAAGTATTCCTGGAGATGCCAATTCCAGACAAAGAAAACCAACACAAAAAAGTATTCCTGGAGATGCCAATTCCAGACAAAGAAAACCAACACAAAAAAGTATTCCAAGTGACGCTTAATAATACATAAAGGATATGTTTAAAAAATATTTAGTGTTTTATTTTTAATAAAAAATGATATTATACAATAATATCACAAAACTCCTGGGAGTCAGTAATCATGTAACAAACAATATATATGCACTTCAATAAAAATGTATATATTAATAAAACTGAGCAACCTTAATGACCATACCACATCAATGAGCCTGATTAGGGCTCAATAAGTCATGTACTAGCTGTGCTGTGCTTATAGTGAATTGAAAGTGATGGTGTAGCACAGCGTGTAGATCACCTGGGGTAGGTGGTAATAGGAGCCGGACACTGGTGTGAAGCTCGGTGTCTGGAGCCTCGTGTCTCACACCCAGCAGGACCGGGATAAGCAGTGCTGATGCGGCGGTCACTGTGACTTACTGTCAGCGCCCCAGTGATGTACCTCCGATGTGCCAGCAGAGGCAAAGGATGATCATGGCTGCTGGGCACACTCAGAGATGGTGAACTCGTGTGATGTCTGTGGCACTGCTGCGAGCGGGGTATCGGTGAAAGCCGGACCGGACCAAGTTCCGGAACGCCGGACGAGACCCGCTCGCTGCAGCGACCCCTGTCGCTGAGGAGCTTTGTAAGCGCGTGTCCGTGCGGGGGGCGTGTACCTAACAGGCAGTCAGCGGGGAGAAGGGGAGCGAGAGCTTAGAGCCGGCTTCCCTCACGAAGCTGCGGCTGCTGCTCCCGTGAGACTGTCAGCCCTGCACACACAGCGGACGGGTCCGTGCGCTGCTGTGTGCGGGGAGACATAAGAGCCTCCTGCCCCGCTGCTGCTGTGCCCGCACAGACGGAGAGAGGGAGGGGGAAGCAGCACAGGGAGATGCTGGTGCTGTGCTGCATACATATACTGTATACAGGGGGGGGGCATGTAGTAAGGCATTATATATAATAAACAATGAATTGCCAGTTGAAGCAGCGGGGCAGGAGGCTGTTATGTCTCTCCGCACACAGCAGCGCACGGACCCGTCCGCCCGTCCGCTGTGTGTGCAGGGCTGACAGTCTCACGGGAGCAGCAGCCGCAGCTTCGTGAGGGAAGCCGGCTCTAAGCTCTCGCTCCCCTTCTCCCCGCTGACTGCCTGTTAGGTACACGCCCCCCGCACGGACACGCGCTTACAAAGCTCCTCAGCGACAGGGGTCGCTGCAGGGAGCGGGTCTCGTCCGGCGTTCCGGAACTTGGTCCGGTCCGGCTTTCACCGAATCCCCTGCGAGCGCTTGTCCCCGTATTACGAGCGCTCAGGTGGAAAGGCCGGTTCTGTTAAATACAGCTCATGTCGAGTGTCAGAGGTGAAAGCGGCTGGGAGTCAGAGAGGTGCCGCTCTCTCCATTAGTGACAGATGGCGCCCTGTTGTGCGTTGAAACACGTTAAGGACACAGAACCAACTTGCAATTCTCCCCGGCAGAACCTTCTCCCATACCTAACATAAGCCTGCCTGCTTCACCGCAAATAGCAGCGCAGCTCTGGGGGTGCATTCGGCACAGCCGAGAACATCTGTCACTAATGCCGAGAGCGGCAGCTCTCTGACTCCCAGCCGCTTTCACCTCTGACACTCGACATGAGCTGTAGGTAACGGATCCGGCCTTTCCACCTGAGCGCTCCTAAGTCTCACAGGTATAATTGATGTGGATATCCTTATTGCACCAGAGAGTTCTGTTGCCAGCGGTATGCTTATAATACTGTGGCTCTTAGCGTCTGGCAGCCATATCAGCTGGAATGATTGCTTTCTTGGCTCCAAATGGCTAGTTGGCTGAAGGTATAGATCACAGCCAACTATACCAATTATAACTGTGAGACTAAACAAATCATATGAGATGGAAGCATATTAAACACAAATGTGGATGGTGAGAATATGCCTACAGAATACCATTGATTTTATTGAGGTATATGTTTTAAACCATTGTGTTAACTAACAAATTGATGAGCGCTCTCTAATTGAGTAACCTGTACTACTTTATTTTTTATGTTTATTATCTTTATTTCTCTAACGTCCTAGTGGATGCTGGGGACTCCGTCAGGACCATGGGGAATAGCGGCTCCGCAGGAGACAGGGCACAAAAGTAAAAGCTTTAGGATCAGGTGGTGTGCACTGGCTCCTCCCCCTATGACCCTCCTCCAAGCCTCAGTTAGTTAGATTTTTGTGCCCGGCCGAGAAGGGTGCAATCTAGGTGGCTCTCCTAAAGAGCTGCTTAGAGTAAAAGTTTTGTTAGGTTTTTTTATTTTCAGTGAGTCCTGCTGGCAACAGGCTCACTGCATCGAGGGACTTAGGGGAGAGAAGTGAACTCACCTGCGTGCAGGATGGATTGGCTTCTTAGGCTACTGGACACCATTAGCTCCAGAGGGAGTCGGAACACAGGTCTCACCCTGGGGTTCGTCCCGGAGCCGCGCCGCCGACCCCCTTGCAGATGCCGAAAAATGAAGAGGTCCAGAAACCGGCGGCAGAAGACTTTTCAGTCTTCATAAGGTAGCGCACAGCACTGCAGCTGTGCGCCATTGTTGTCAGCACACTTCATAACAGCGGTCACTGAGGGTGCAGGGTGCTGGGGGGGGCGCCCTGGGCAGCAATGATAGTACCTTATTCTGGCTAAAAATACATCACATATAGCCCCTGGGGGCTATATGGATGTATTTAACCCCTGCCAGGTCTCAGAAAAACGGGAGAAGAAGCCCGCCGAAAAGGGGGCGGGGCCTATTCTCCTCAGCACACAGCGCCATTTTCCCTCACAGAAATGCTGGTGGGAAGGCTCCCAGGCTCTCCCCTGCACTGCACTACAGAAACAGGGTTAAAACAGAGAGGGGGGGCACTGATTTGGCGATATGACTACATATATTAAAATGCTATAAGGGAAAAGCACTTATATAAAGGTTGTCCCTGTATAATTATAGCGTTTTTGGTGTGTGCTGGCAAACTCTCCCTCTGTCTCCCCAAAGGGCTAGTGGGTCCTGTCCTCTATCAGAGCATTCCCTGTGTGTGTGCTGTGTGTCGGTACGTGTGTGTCGACATGTATGAGGACGATGTTGGGAGGCGGAGCAAATTGCCTGTAATGGTGATGTCACTCTCTAGGGAGTCGACACCGGAATAGATGGCTTATTTAAGGAATTACGTGATAATGTCAACACGCTGCAAGTCGGTTGACGACATGAGACGGCCGGCAAACATATTAGTATCTGTCCAGGCGTCTAAAACACCGTCAGGGACGTTATAATGCCCATTTTACCTCAGTCGGTCGACACAGACACAGACACGGACACTGACTCCAGTGTCGACGGTGAAGAAACAAACGTATTTTCCTTTAGGGCCACACGTTACTTGTTAAGGGCAATGAAGGAGGTGTTACATATTTCTGATACTACAAGTACCACAAAAAAGGGTATTATGTGGGGTGTGGAAAAACTACCTATAGTTTTTCCTGAATCAGATAAATTAAATGAAGTGTGTGATGAGGCGCGGGGTTCCCCCGATAGAAAATTATTGGCGGTATACCCTTTCCCGCCAGAAGTTAGGGCGCGTTGGGAAACACCCCTTAGGGTGGATAAGGCGCTCACACGCTTATCAAAACAAGTGGCGGTACCGTCTCCAGATACGGCCGCCCTCAAGGAGCCAGCTGATAGGAGGCTGGAAAATATCCTAAAAAGTATATACACACATACTGGTGTTATACTGCGACCAGCGATCGCCTCAGCCTGGATGTGCAGCGCGGGGGTGGCTTGGTCGGATTCCCTGACTGAAAATATTGATACCCTTGACAGGGACAGTATTTTATTTACTATAGAGCATTTAAAGAATGCATTTCTATATATGCGAGATGCACAGAGGGATATTTGCACTCTGGCATCAAGAGTAAGTGCGATGTCCATATCTGCCAAAAGATGTTTATGGACACGACAGTGGTCAGGTGATGCAGATTCCAAACGGCACAAAGATGTATTGCCGTATAAAGGGGAGGAATTATTTGGGGTCGGTCCATCGGACCTGGTGGCCACGGCAACTGCTGGGAAATCCACCGTTTTTACCCTAAGTCACATCTATGCAGAAAAAGACACCGTCTTTTCAGCCTCAGTCCTTTCGTCCCCATAAGCATATCTGCCCAGGGATAGAGGAAAGGGAAGAAGACTGCAGCAGGCAGCCCATTCCCAGGAACAGAAGCCTTCCACCGCTTCTGCCAAGTTCTCAGCATGACGCTGGAGCCGTACAGGACCCCTGGATCCTACAAGTAGTATCCCAGGGGTACAGATTGGAAAGTCGAGACGTTTCCCCTCGCAGGTTCCTGAAGTCTGCTTTACCAACGTCTCCCTCCGACAGGGAGGCAGTATTGGAAACAATTCACAAGCTGTATTCCCAGCAGGTGATAATCAAAGTACCCCTCCTACAACAAGGAAAGGGGTATTATTCCACACTATATTGTGGTACTGAAACCAGAAGGCTCGGTGAGACCTATTCTAAATCTGAAATATTTGAACACTTACAAAGGTTCAAATCAAGATGGAGTCACTCAGAGCAGTGATAGCGAACCAGGAAGAAGGGGACTATATGGTGTCCCGGGACATCAGGGATGCTTACCTCCATGTCCCAATTTGCCCTTCTCACCAAGGGTATCTCAGGTTCGTGGTACAGAACTGTCACTATCAGTTTCAGACGCTGCCGTTTGGATTGTCCACGGCACTCCGGGTCTTTACCAAGGTAATGCCCGAAATGATGATTCTTCTTCGAAGAAAATGGACGACCTCATGATAAGAGCAAGGTCCAGAGAACAGTTGGAGGTCGGAGTAGCACTATCTCAAGTAGTTCTACGACAGCACGGGTGGATTCTAAATATTCCAAAACCGCAGTTGTTTCCGACGACACGTCTGCTGTTCCTAGGGATGATTCTGGACACAGTCCAGAAAAAGGTGTTTCTCCCGGAGGAGAAAGCCAGGGAGTTATCCGAGCTAGTCAGGAACCTCCTAAAACCAGGAAAAGAGTCAGTGCATCATTGCACAAGAGTCCTGGGAAAAATGGTGGCTTATTACGAAGCGATTCCATTCGGCAGATTCCACGCAAGAACTTTTCAGTGGGATCTGCTGGACAAATGGTCCGGATCGCATCTTCAGATGCATCAGCGGATAACCCTATCTCCAAGGACAAGGGTGTCTCTCCTGTGGTGGTTACAGAGTGCTCATCTTCTAGAGGGCCGCAGATTCGGCATTCAGGATTGGATGCTGGTGACCACGGAGGCCAGCCTGAGAGGCTGGGGAGCAGTCACACAGGGAAAAAATTTCCAGGGAGTGTGATCAAGTCTGGAGACTTTTCTCCACATAAATATACTGGAGCTAAGGGCAATTTATAATGCTCTAAGCTTAGCAAGACCTCTGCTTCAAGGTCAGCCGGTATTGATCCAGTGGGACAACATCACGGCAGTCGCCCACGTAAATAGACAGGGCGGCACAAGAAGCAGGAGGGCAATGGCAAAAACTGCAAGGATTTTTCGCTGGGCGGAAAATCATGTGATAGCACTGTCAGCAGTGTTCATTCCGGGAGTGGACAACTGGGAAGCAGACTTCCTCAGCAGGCACGACCTCCACCCGGGAGAGTGGGGACTTCATCGGGAAGTTTTCCACATGATTGTGAACCGTTGGGAAAGACCAAAGGTGTACATGATGGCGTCCCGCCTGAACAAAAAACTGGACAGGTATTGCGCCAGGTCAAGAGACTTTCAGGCAATAGCTGTGGACGTTCTGGTAACACCGTGGGCGTACCAGTCGGTGTATGTGTTTCCTCCTCTGCTTCTCATACCCAAGGTATTGAAAATTATAAGACGTAGAGGAGTAAGAACTATACTCGTGGCTCCGGATTGGCCAAGAAGGACTTGGTACCCGGAACTTCAAGAGATACTCACAGAGGACTCATGACCTCTGCCGCTAAGAAGGGACTTGCTTCAGCACGTACCATGTCTGTTCCAAGACTTACCGCGGCTGCGTTTGACGGCATGGCGGTTGAACGCCGGATCCTAAGGGAAAAAGGCATTCCGGAAGAGGTCATTCCTACCCTGGTCAAAGCCAGGAAGGACGTGACCGCACAACATTATCACCACATGTGGCGAAAATATGTTGCGTGGTGTGAGGCCAGGAAGGCTCCACGAAGAAATTTCAACTCGGTCGATTCCTGCATTTCCTGCAAACAGGAGTGTCTATGGGCCTCAGATTGGGGTCCATTAAGGTTCAAATTTCGGCCCTGTCGATTTTCTTCCAGAAAGAATTGGCTTCAGTTCCTGAAGTCCAGAAGTTTGTCAAGGGAGTACTGCATATACAACCCCCTTTTGTGCCTCCAGTGGCACTGTGGGATCTCAACGTAGTGCTGGGATTCCTCAAATCACATTGGTTTAAACCGCTCAAATCTGTGGATTTGAAATATCTCACATGGAAAGTGACCATGATGTTGGCCCTGGCCTCGGCCAGGCGAGTGTCAGAATTGGCGGCTTTGTCTCACAAAAGCCCATATCTGATTGTCCATTCGGACAGGGCAGAGCTGCGGACTCGTCCCCAGTTTCTCCCTAAGGTGGTGTCAGCGTTTCACCTGAACCAGCTTATTGTGGTACCTGCGGCTACTAGGGACTTGGAGGACTCCAAGTTGCTAGATGTTGTCAGGGCCCTGAAAATACCGTTTTCCAGGACGGCTGGAGTCAGGAAAACTGACTTGCTGTTATCCTGTATGCACCCAACAAACTGGGTGCTCTTGCTTCTAAGCAGACGATTGCTAGTTGGATGTGTAGTACAATTCAGCTTGCACATTCTGTGGCAGGCCAGCCACAGCCAAAATAATAAGATTTTACTTACCGATAAATCTATTTCTCATAGTCCGTAGTGGATGCTGGGGACTCCGTCAGGACCATGGGGATAGCGGCTCCGCAGGAGACAGGGCACAAAAGCAAGCTTTTAGGATCACATGGTGCGTACTGGCTCCTCCCCCTATGACCCTCCTCCAAGCCTCAGTTAGGTACTGTGCCCGGACGAGCGTACACAATAAGGAAGGATCTTGAATCCCGGGTAAGACTCATACCAGCCACACCAATCACACCGTACAACTTGTGATTTGAACCCAGTTAACAGTATGATAACAATGAAGTAGCCTCTAAAAAAGATGGCTCACAACAATAATAACCCGATTTTTTTTTGTAACAATAACTATGTACAAGTAATGCAGACAATCCGCACTTGGGATGGGCGCCCAGCATCCACTACGGACTATGAGAAATAGATTTATCGGTAAGTAAAATCTTATTTTCTCTAACGTCCTAGTGGATGCTGGGGACTCCGTCAGGACCATGGGGATTATACCAAAGCTCCCAAACGGGCGGGAGAGTGCGGATGACTCTGCAGCACCGAATGAGAGAACTCCAGGTCCTCCTCAGCCAGGGTATCAAATTTGTAGAATTTAGCAAACGTGTTTGCCCCTGACCAAGTAGCTGCTCGGCAAAGTTGTAAAGCCGAGACCCCTCGGGCAGCCGCCCAGGATGAGCCCACCTTCCTTGTGGAATGGGCATTTACAGATTTTGGCTGTGGCAGGCCTGCCACAGAATGTGCAAGCTGAATTGTAGTACAAATCCAACGAGCAATAGTCTGCTTAGAAGCAGGAGCACCCAGCTTTTTTTGGGTGCCTACAATATAAACAGCAAGTCAGACTTTCTGACTCCAGCCGTCCTGGAATTATATATATATATATATATATATATATATATATATATATATTTTCAGGGCCCTGACAACGTCTAGCCACTTGGAGTCCTCCCAGTCCCTAGTAGCCGCAGGCACCACAATAGGTTGTTTCAGGTGAAACGCTGACACCACCTTAGGAAGAAACTGGGGACGAGTCCGCAGTTCTGCCCTGTCCGAATGGAAAATCAAATATGGGCTTTTGTAAGATAAAGCCGCCAATTTTGACAATCGCCTGGCCGAGGCCAGGGCCAACAGCATGGTCACTTTCCATGTGAGATATTTCAAATCCACAGATTTGAGTGGTTCAAACCAATATGATTTGAGGAATCCCAACACTACGTTGAGATCCCACGGTGCCACTGGAGGCACACAAGGGCTGTATATGCAATACTCCCTTGACAAACGTCTGGACTTCAGGAACTGAAGCCAATTCTTTCTGGAAGAAAATCTATAGGGCCGAAACTTGAACCTTAATGGACCCCAATTTGAGGCTCATAGACACTCCTGTTTGCAGGAAGTGCAGAAATCGACCTAGTTGAAATTTTTTCGTGGGGCCTTCCTGGCCTCACCCACGCAACATATTTTTACCACATGTGGTGATAACGTTGTGCGGTCACCTCCTTCCTGGCTTTGACCAGGGTAGGTATGACCTCTTCCGGAATGCCTTTTCCCTTAGGATCCGGCGTTCAAACCGCCATGCCGTCAAACGCAGTCGCGGTAAGTCTTGGAACAGACAAGGTCCCTGCTGGAGCAGGTCCTTTCTTAAAGGCCGATGCCACGGTTCCTCTTGGAACAGACATGGTACTTGCTGAAAGCAAATCCCTTCTTAGCTCCCGAGGCCATTAGTCCTCTGTGAGCATCTCTTGAAGTTCCGGTTACCAAGTCCCTCTTGGCCAATCCGGAGCCACGAGTATAGTTCTTACTCCTCTATGTCTTATAATTCTCAATACCTTGGTTATGAGAAGCAGAGGAGGGAACACATACACCGACTGTTACACCCACGGTGTTACCAGGACGTCCACAGCTATCGCCTGAAGGTCTCGTGACCTGGCGCAATACCTGTCCCATTTTTTGTTCGGGCGGGACGCCATCATGTCCACCTTTGGTCTTTCCCAACGGTTCACAATCATGGGGAAAACTTCCCGATGAAGTTCCCACTCTCCCGGGTGGAGGTCGTGCCTGCTGAGGAAGTCTGCTTCCCAGTCGTCCACTCCCGGAATGAACACTGCTGACAGTGCTATCACATGATTTTCCGCCTAGCGAAAAATCCTTGCAGTTTTGCCACTGCCCTCCTGCTTCTTGTGCCGCCCTTTCTGTTTACGTGGGCGACTGCCGTGATGTTGTCCCACTGGATCAATACCGGCTGACCTTGAAGCAGAGGTCTTGCTAAGCTTAGAGCATTATAAATTTGCTCTTAGCTCCAGTATATTTATGTGGAGAGAATTCTCCAGACTTGATCACACTCCTTGTGTGACTGCTCCCCAGCCTCTCAGGCTGGCCTCCGTGGTCACGAGCATCCAATCCTGAATGCCGAATCTGCGGCCCTCTAGAAGATGAGCACTCTGTAATCACCACAGGAGAGACACCCTTGTCCTTGGATATAGGGTTATCCGCTGATGCATCTGAAGATGCGATCCGGACCATTTGTCCAGCAGATCCCACTGAAGAGTTCTTGCGTGAAATCTGCCGAATGGAAGCGCTTCGTAATAAGCCACCATTTTTACCAGGACTCTTGTGCAATGATGCACTGACACTTTTCCTGGTTTTAGGAGGATCCCGATTAGCTCGGATAACTCCCTGGCTTTCTCCTCTGGGAGAAACACCTTTTCCTGGACTGTGTCCAGAATCATCCCTAGGACCAGCAGACGTGTCGTCGGAACAACTGCGGTTTTGGAATATTTAGAATCCACCCGTGCTGTCGTAGAACTACTTGAGATAGTGCTACTCCGACCTCCAACTGTTCTCTGGACCTTGTTCTTATCAGGAGGTCGTCCATTTTCTTTGAAGACGAATCCTCCTTTCGGTCATTACCTTGGTAAGGACCCGGGGTGCCTTGGACAATCCAACGGCATCATCTTGAAAGTACTGATAGTGACAGTTCTGTACCACGAACCTGAGGTACCCTTGGTGAGAAAAGGCAAATTTTGGGACATGGAGGTAAGCATCCCTGATGTCCCGGGACACCATATAGTCCCCTTGTTCTTTGCTATCACTGCTCTGAGTGACTCCATCTGGATTTGAACCCTTGTAAGTGTCAAATTTTTCAGATTTAGAATAGGTCTCACCTAGCCTTCAGTACCACCATATAGTGTGGAGTAATACCCCTTTCCTTGTTGTCGGAGGGGTAATTTTATTATCACCTGCTGGGAATACAGCTTGTGAATTGTTTTCAATACTGCCTCCCTGTCGGAGGGAGACATTGGTACAGCAGACTACAGGAACCTGCGAGGGGGGAAACCTCTCGACATTCCAATCTGTACCCCTTGGATACTACTTGTAGGATCCAGGGGTCCTGTACGGTCCCAGCGTCATGCTGAGAACTTGGTAGAAGCGGTGGAGGGCTTCTGTTCCTGGGAATGGGCTGCCTGCTGCAGTCTTCTTCCCTTTCCTCTATCCCTGGGCAGATATGACTCTTATAGGGACGAAAGGACTGAGGCTGAAAAGACGGTGTCTTTTTCTGCAGAGATGTGACTTAGGGTAAAAAACGGTGGATTTTCCAGCAGTTGCCCTGGCCACCAGGTCCCATGGACCGACCCCAAATAACTCCTCCCCTTTATACGGCAATACATCTTTGTGCCGTTTGGAATCTGCATCACCTGACCACTGTCGTGTCCATAAACATCTTCTTGCAGATATGGACATCGCATTTACTCTTGATGCCAGAGTGCAAATATCCCTCTGCGCATCTCGCATATATAGAAATGCATCCTTTAAATGCTCTATAGTCAATAAAATACTGTCCCTGTCAAAGGTATCAATATTTTTAGTCAGGGAATCCGACCAAGCCACCTCAGCTCTGCACATCCAGGCTGAGGCGATTGCTGGTCGCAGTATAACACCAGCATGTGTGTGTATACTTTTTAGGATATTTTTCAGCCTCCTATCAGCTGGCTCCTTAAGTACGGCCCTATCCGTAGATGGTACCGCTACTTGTTCTGATAAGCGTGTGAGCGCCTTATCCACCCTGAGGGGTGTTTCCCACCGCGCCTTAACTTCTGGCGGGAAAGGGTATACCGCCAATAATTTTCTATCGGGGGAAACCCACGCATCATCACACACTTCATTTAATTTATCTGATTCAGGAAAAACTACAGGTAGTTTTTTCACCTCACACATAATACCCTTTTTTGTGGTACTTGGAGTATCAGAAATATGTAACACCTCCTTCATTGCCCTTAACGTGTGGCCCTAAAAGAAAATACGTTTGTTTCTTCACCGTCGACACTGAAATCAGTGTCTGGGTCTGTGTCGACCGACTGAGGTAAATGGGCATTTTACAGCCCCTGACGGTGTTTGAGACGCCTGGACAGATACTAATTTGTTCGCCGGCCCTCTCATGTCGTCAACCGGCTTGCAGCGTGTTGACATTGTCACGTAATTTCCATAAATAAGCCATCCATTCCGGTGTCGACTCCCTAGAGAGTGACATCACCATTACAGGCAATTTGCTCCGCCTCCTCACCAATATTTTCCTCATACATGTCGACACACACGTACCGACATACAGCACACACATAGGGAATGCTCTGATAGAGGACAGGACCCACTAGCCCTTTGGGGAGACAGAGGGAGAGTTTGCCAGCACACACCAAAACGCTATAATTATCCAGGGACAACCTTTATATAAGTGTTCCTCCCTTATAGCATTTTAATATATATACATATCGCCAAATCAGTGCCCCCCCTCTCTGTTTTAACCCTGTTTCTGTAGTGCAGTGCAGGGGAGAGCATGGGAGCCTTCCCACCAGCCTTTCTGTGAGGGAAAATGGCGCTGTGTGCTGAGGAGAATAGGCCCCGCCCCCTTTTCGGCGGGCTTCTTCTCCGGAGTTTTAGATATCTGGCAGGGGTTAAATACATCCATATAGCCTCAAGGGCTATATGTGATGTATTTTTCGCCATACAGGTATTATACATTGCTGCCCAGGGCGCCCCCCTCCAGCGCCCTGCACCCTCCGTGACCGCTGTGTGAAGTGTGCTGACAACAATGGCGCACAGCTGCAGTGCTGTGCGCTACCTGATGAAGACTGAGAGTCTTCTGCCGCCTGGTTCCGGACCTCTTCATCTTCAGCGTCTGCAAGGGGGGTCGGCGGCGCGGCTCCGGGACGAACCCCAGGGCGAGCCCTGTGTTCCGACTCCCTCTGGAGCTATGTCCAGTAGCCTAAGAATCCAATCCATCCTGCACGCAGGTGAGTTGAAAATCTCTCCCCTAAGTCCCTCGATGCAGTGAGCCTGTTGCCAGCAGGACTCACTGAAAATAAAGAACCTAAAAACTTTTTCTAAGTAACTCTTTAAGAGAGCCACCTAGATTGCACCCTTCTCGGCCGGGCACAAAAACCTAACTGAGGCTTGGAGGAGGGTCATAGGGGGAGGAGCCAGTACGCACCATGTGATCCTAAAAGCTTGCTTTTGTGCCCTGTCTCCTGCGGAGCCGCTATCCCCATGGTCCTGACGGAGTCCCCAGCATCCACTAGGACGTTAGAGAAATGTAAATGCCCATTCCACAAGGAAGGTGGGCTCATCCTGGGCGGCTGCCCGAGGGGTCTCGGCATTACAACTCTGCCGAGCAGCTACGTGGTCGGGGGGAGAACACGTTTGTAAAATTCTACAAATTTGATACCCTGGCTAAAGAGGACCTGGAGTTCTCTCATTCGGTGCTGCAGAGTCATCCGCACTCTCCCGCCCGTTTGGGAGCTTTGGTATAATCCCCATGGTCCTGACTGAGTCCCCAGCATCCACTAGGACGTTAGAGAAAATAAGATTTTACTTACCGATAAATCTATTTCTCGTAGTCCGTAGTGGATGCTGGGCGCCCATCCCAAGTGCGGATTGTCTGCAATACTTGTACATAGTTATTGGTACAAAAATCGGGTTATTATTGTTGTGAGCCATCTTTTCAGAGGCTCCGCTGTTATCATGCTGTTAACTGGGTTCAGATCACAGGTTGTACAGTGTGATTGGTGTGGCTGGTATGAGTCTTACCCGGGATTCAAGATCCTTCCTTATTGTGTACGCTCGTCCGGGCACAGTATCCTAACTGAGGCTTGGAGGAGGGTCATAGGGGGAGGAGCCAGTGCACACCACCTGATCCTAAAGCTTTTACTTTTGTGCCCTGTCTCCTGCGGAGCCGCTATTCCCCATGGTCCTGACGGAGTCCCCAGCATCCACTACGGACTACGAGAAATAGATTTATCGGTAAGTAAAATCTTATTTTTTTATCTAATTGTATGTTATTGGTTTTTTTAATGTGTGATTTTTGTTCTCTCCTTTGAATTAGCCCCAGGATCTTGGACCTGTTCCACGCACACAACTACATTCCGAATTTATCACCCTGAGTGGCAGAAATGACAAATGCCTGTGGGCAAAAGTTGAAACCTCTAACCAGTACTCCAGCATTGCAGTCACTGTTATGTATGTAGTGTATGATATAACAGCATTGCAGTCACTTGTATGTATGTAGTGCATGATATAATAGCATTGCAGTCACTGTTATATATGTAGTGCATGATCTAATACCAGCTCTGGTTTAAAGGGGCTTTTGCAGGTGCAATGCGAATTAGTCCTCAATCTACTACTAATAGAAGCTATTTGTACAATAATGGGAACTTACTATTAGGTTCATTTGGAGATGGAAGTATTTGCATCAAAGCGCAGGTGTAAAATAGTGGGTGCAATAAAGCTAATTTATTTGATGTTCCTGGTGCCCGCACCTGGAGCTGCGCCTAGTGCTAAATACATTATGCAGCAATTGCACCATGCATATATCAGGAGCAATCAGAGACAACTGTAAGTACATAGCATGCCATGCGTAGCATTGTCCATCTGTAAATAAGAACAATGGGCTGATTCAGAGGTGCGTGCAAGTCGGCCTCAATTACACTTGCACTGCGTGTACAAAGCAACATGTGGGTATATGACTGTATGCTAAGTTGAATGTTTAAAAGAGATGGCACTGTCCCCAATCCATTGGCTGATAGAAATAGCCGCCAGCATTGTCAGCGATCACAGCCCTATCCCTGGGGCAAGAGACCCCCCTGAAATCAGAACGCCACATTTCCTCCCAGTTCAGCTGCATACACATTGGGGGTGATTCAGACCTGATCGCTGGGCTGCTAACTTTGCTGTCCTGCATTTAGATAGTCGCCGTCTCCATGGGGAGTGTAAATTCGCTGTGTAAGTGTGCGATCCCATGTGTACGCCGAGCTGCAAAAATCCACTGTGCAGTTTCTGCGCAGCCCAGGGTTTACTCCTACAGTGCGATCAGAACAGGCTGATCGGGACCGGAGCTGACGTCACACACCCTCTCTGAAAACGCTTGGTAACGCCTACGTTTTTTCCGGACACTCCCAATAAACGATCAGTTACCACCCACAAACGGCTTCCTCCTGTCAATCACCTTGCGAACGCCTGTGAGATCTGGTTTTTAACATCACTCTATCGCTGACAGGTGATGCCCTTTGTTGCTTTCTGAAGCGTGTGCGCATTGCGGCTCAGACTCATGCGCAGTTACTACCTGATCGACAGCTGTGAGAAAATGCACAGCAGCTATCAGGCCTGAATCACTCCCATTGACCGTTGGTATATACACTCAGCTACGGAGAATGAACAGCAAGATCTAAAACTCTGCTGCAGTCCCAAAAAATGTATTCAACTAATGTCATATCATAAGTCATTTATCATGTTATTGTCTGCATAATAGAAAGGATCTGTGTGTTTATTAGCATGATATTTCTTCTGCCTTTGGCCAATATTCCTTTTTATGCTTGCATTGTGCGCAGTTAAGTTGTCTTTCAGCATTGCCAAGTAAGCTGTGTTCTACTGAATGCCAGAATGTAACCTGTTATATTGCAAAGCACAAGTCTGTCCCTGAGGGCTTACAGCACTGAACTGTCTCACCTTTACACTACTCTTCCTTGCAATTGGCCTGATATTGAGTAGGACGCAATGTTAATGTCACACACATCTAAGTTGCCACGCACAGCATCCAGAAAAGAGTACATATGCCCACCATAGCTATTGCAAAGTCCTCAGCAACTGCCTACACATATACGCAGCATTGTTGAAATAATGAGGAACATCGACTCCTTGAGTACTCACTGAGAGCAGCAGGGTCATAATTAGGGTGATGCGACACCGCACGGGGCGCCACAATGCAGGGAGCACTGTTCTGCAGCACCTGTCAATTTTTTGTTTTAATCAATCTCAATTGCAACTTCCTCCTCTGGCATCAGCTGGCCACCACCATCTCCCCCTCACATCCCTAAGCGCCTGCAGTCACACACACCTTTATTTAAGGCACACATTTCAAAATGCTCTCATACTTGAGCAAATAGTTCCGTGAGTAAGGTATCTGACTGCAATATGGAACGTAATGGATTGGAATCCTGGGTATGACACTATCTTTAAATGTGTATTTTAAATAAAGGAAGATGTGACTAAATGTGTGATTTAGAATAAAGGATAATGTATTCTAAATTACTTAAAGAATGGTATGAAAGGATTGGCTTCCATATAAATATCCGTGAGAGTGTTCTGTAAGTATAGATGTTCCATAAATCTATATACCAGAGGACCGCAACGGATCACATTTTAAGTTTATTGGGCATTCCTTGGAGAGGGAAGCACCTGTGTGGACACGTAGAGATGGTCCGTATTATGAGTGTTTTAAGGGAGTGTCGCAGAAGTGTCGCTGAAATGGTTGCATACATAGACGCATAATCATTGACATTGGAGGCCATACTATGTTGGAAATGCTGCTCTTAGCATGGGGCTGGTGTAAGTTTCAGGGTTGCAACTGGTGGTTGTGTCTAAAGATACACCAATCGGTACTTGGGCTCAAAGTGGGCATCTCAGCCATTGCACATTCAGATGCATGCATGTACCCCGGGGATGGCCTTGTAGCGGAAGTCACAGAAGAATTATGATAGGCATGCAACTTGGACAAAGACATTGTTGTACAAGGGGTCCACTAAACAGACTGTGGGGGAATTTGCAACAGATGTAGCATCTGGTGTCATTAATTCTACATTCTATAATGATGAGATAACAACATAGTAACTGTTTGTTTTCCTCTGATGTTGCACATATGCAAGCTTACATACTGTGCAACATTGTGACCTGACTACATACATGTGTCATGCATTTGCATCATAAATAAGCAAACTACTAATGGAAATATTAAATATTGACCATTATGGTTCCGACTCTTCTTGTACTGTAGCATGAAGAGGATCCATGTCTGGGTGTGCCCTTTATGTGGTCTAATAATCTTGTACGGTGGGGTTACACATTAGGCTAGTGGCAAATACTCTCAATGCCCACTTTAACAAGTACATCTCCAGACCTGCTCATTGATGCAAAAATCTAAACAGCCATCATGTGGCAGTAATGCATAAAATCATATGGTCAAGAGGTGTGTCACCTAGCTCCCTTCCCTCTGTTAGATCCTAGTGCCTGCAGTCTCCACCACCGACACCTTCATCATCAATATCCTCAATCATGATGGGAAGTAGTTCTGCATCCAATATTGTAAGCATGACTGACTCCACTCCTATCTGGCCTTCCTCAGAAGGATCCAAGAGTGATACACCTTTTGCTGCTGCTGTGAGTGAATCTTTATTCCAGAAGGGGAACAGGAAGACTACTTATAGTAGTTTAACAAAACAATTGACTGCAAGGGGGAGTAAGTATGACAGCAGTCACCCAGTTACACAGTGGATTACTGACGCTGTCACAGCTATGCTGGTATTAAATGTGTGTCCAGTATCTGCCATTAATGCAGTGGGTTTAAGACAGTTAATTGAGGTCCTGTTTCCACTGCTACTAAATCCCTCGTAGATTCCACTTAACTAGAAAAGCAATTCCTAGTATGTACCAGGACATTATGAAAAAAAGTAATTAGTGTCCTCTGAAATGCCATTGTACCCACTGTCCACTTCACCTTAACAGATATGTGGACAAGCAGAACATGTAATTTAAAGCTTACAGTACATGACTGTGACAGCCCACTGGGTAGGTGTACTGCCTTCAGCAGCATCTCACAAGTGCCAGCTCATTCAGAGGCAGGCTACTCTGTGTACCACAGGTTTTACTAAGAGGCATACCACTAACAACCTCTTAGAAAAACTCAGGGAAATAATTGCAAAATGGCTTACCCTGCTTGGACTCTACTGGTGATTTGTGAATTCGGACAATGCCACCAATATTGTGAGAGCATTACAGCTTGGTGAGCAAGTACTTGTAGAATATTGCAGCACCTGCATGTATTGTTGAATTTGCAATACCATCAACTGAAGCAATAGGTAATAACTAGGTGGAATTCTACCCTTTATATGCTTCAGCAGATGGAAGAGCAGCAAAAGGTCATCCAAGGCTACACAATGACATTTGACATAGGGAAAGGAGAGGCAATGTACCTTACTCAAACACAGAGGAGAATACTTTATGTGTTATGCAAGGTTCTCAAACCCTTTGAAGTTGCCACAGGTGAAGTTAGTTCAGATACTGCCAGCTTGAGACAGGTAATTTCTCTTATTAGACTCTGAGAAAAGCAGCTAGAGAAACTGAAGGAGGAGCTGTAACTAAGCGATTTTGCTAAGCATGTCGGACTTGTAGATTAAGCTCTTCATTTCCTTTGTCGGGATCCAAGGATCATCAATTTCTTGATATCAGATCACTATATTTTAGCAACCATACTTGATCATACATTTAAGGAGGTAATTCAGACCTGATCGCTGGGCAGCGATTTTTGCAGCCCTGCAATCAGATAGTTGCTGCCTACAGGGGAGTGTATTTCACTGTGCAAGTGTGCGATCACATGTGATTTTGTGCAGTCTCTGCACAGGCCAGGACTTAGCCACTGCGATCACATCAGGCTGTTCGGGACCGGATTTGATGTCAGACACCCTCCTTGCAAATGCATGGATAAGCCTGCGTTTTTCCAAATAATCCCTGAAACAGCCAATTGACACCCACAAATGCCCTCTTCCTGTCAATCTGCCTGCGAACGCCCATGCGTATGGATCCTTTGCACAAACCCGTCGCTGACCGGCGATCCGCTTTGCAGCTGAGCAATGCGCCTGAGAATTGCGGTGCATACGCATGCGCAGTTTGTGTCTGATCGTCCGCTGTGCAAAAACGCACTGCTCAGGTCTGAATTACCCCTTAAGTCGTATGTTGTATTTTTCTTTCATACAGACACAAATCTGAAGAGATGCAAAGGGCTGTTGGTGAACAAATTGTCAGCTCAAAAAACAAATTTTTCTTAAGAGACCCACTGGCGGTGATGCAGATGTGTCAGGAAAAATTTTTGATATCTGGTCCGGACTGAAGGAGCTGCCTACAATTACTGACATGTCTACTGTCACTGCATATGATACGATCACCATTCAAGAAATGGTTGACTATTATTTCAGTGATAGCATCCAAATAGGCATGTCAGACAGTCCGTTTCAATACTGGCAGGAAAAAAGGCAATTTGGACGCCCTTGCACAAACCTGCTTTGCTTTACTTAAGTTGCTCACTTTCCAGTGTGTACTCAGAAAGAGTTTTCAGCACAGCCGGGAACCTTGTCAGCGATCGGCGTTGGTGGTTACTTCCCCACATGTGGAAAAAATTATGTTTATCAAAATGAATTACCAATTCCACGAGGAAGACCTTTACTAACAATTGCGTCCACAAAATAAAGAGGCACCTGTAATGGTGGATTCCAGCAGGGATGAATTAATGTTGTGTGAAGATGATGTACACACTGATGGGTGTGAGGAATCAGATGATGACGATGATGATGACGATGGTGACATCTTGCTTATGTAGAGCCAGTTTGTGTATGTAGAGATTATTGGCAGCTTGCTTTGTGGGGGCCCAAACAAACTAATCAGTTCAGCCACAAGTGATAGTCCCTGTCGCTGAAGTGATTGGTTTGTTAAACTGTGTATGTCCTGTTTAATATATACAACATAAGGGTGGGTAGGAGAGCCCAAGGACAATTCCATCTTGCATCTCTTTTCTTTGCAAAGGGGGTCATTCCGAGTTGATCGTAGCTGTGCTAAATTTAGCACAGCTACGATCATGAACTCAGACATGCGGGGGGACTCTCAGCACAGGGCTAGTCCGCCCCGCATGTCATTGCCGCCCCCCCCCCCCCGCACAAATACAAAAGCATTGCACAGCGGCGATGATGCTCTTGTATTTGTGGAGTAACTCCCGGCCAGCGCAGCTCCTGCGGCTGGCCGGGAGTTGTGTGTCGCTGCTGCCGGCCGCAGCGGCTGCGTGACATGTCACGCAGCTGCCGCGGCACGCCCCCCCGATGGTCCGGCACACCTGCATTGGCCGGACTGCGCCTACTAAACGGCAGCTTAATGCCGCCGTACAGCCCCCTCCTGCCCAGCGACCGCCTCTGTCTCGGCGCCGGCGCATGCGCAGTTCCAACCCGACAAACTGCAGCGAGCGATCGGGTCGGAATGACCCCCATTATGCGCTGTTTGGAGCATTGCTGACTGTCTTCTTGTGTGGACGACTAACATTTTCATAGTTTATTAATTTGCCATCTTGTCTCCCACTGCAGTGCCATCCCTAGATGTGCCATGTTGAAAGTTTAAACGCCACATGTTTCTGCCACCCACTGCTGTCACTTAGCTTAGTCATCCAGCTACCTCAGTCCAACCTTTAGCCTAAGTGGATGGAAACAACATTGTGAGCTGTGAGGTGGTCAAAATTGACTGACTGAAAATTAATGTTATTGAGGTTAATAATACTGTAGGGAAAAAAAACAGGTCAAATATTCTGTGACGAGCTGTTTTTATGATTTTTTGACAGAAATACAGATCCAAAACCAACACTAAAACACACAAGGATGGTTTTGGCAAAACCAAATACAGATAAACACGAAGGAGATACAGATCCAACACCAAAACCAAAACACGGGGGTCAGTGCACATCTCTACTGCTTTCTGCCTCACGCTGTGTGAGGGATCCCTCCCAGCATGCCCCATGGCCGCTGTGTCTCTGCGCATGTGCAGAGGGACTCCGGGTCATAAACACGGAAGTCCAGGGACTGGAGTGCATCGCGAAGGACAACTCTTAGCGAAAGAGCTGTCCTTCACAATACTACTCGCATATGTTAGCAACCCTGTGAGTGTTAGTAACGGCGACTAGTTAGCTCCGGTCACCACCTGTGAAAGTGACCTACAGTACATGTTTATGTTAAGATGGTTGAAAAGTGACATCAAAGAACATATGCCATGTGAGAATAACAATAGTCCTTTATAATTTACCTTGATATCCTGTCATGTAAGAATCTCAACTACTCTCAGTTTGAACATACATGCGCATCACAGTTCTGTTGTTACTATATTAATCCAATACACCTACAGTCACTATTGTATATTGTTTGTTTCGCAGGACAGAAAGCAGCAGGAGCGGATATCTCAGCCCAGATGAACAGGGGAGGGAGATTGGCCACTGTGACACTTGTGCAGAGTCCATCGGACGAGGAGCAGAAGGAAAGGCCAAAGGTAAGTCAGGTGCAGGTAAAAAAATACAGTGGGTTATATATATTATAGAACACTATTGGCCTTTCATGTGTCCATGTTGTGTTTCACTTTTTACAACACAAACTTTGCTTTAATGCCGTATTAATGCAATATTATTCCTTCATCTTTTTACCCCCATTCTCCGTCACTGTCTGTGGTTGCTTCCAGCGACAAGTGTGTGAGACGTATATGTTTGCAAAGTGTATTCCCGACAATCTGTAAATTAGAACAGTACAGAACGAAAAAAAAGGGCCTGCTGCCTAAAATGAAGACTGAAAATCGTGTCTGTGTAACGATGCAATGATTAGCAATTTGGGACAAAAAAAAAAAGTTTGTGACTCTAATATGTTTAAATTAAAGCTTCAACAACTGTTGCAGAGGACGATTTGCCAACTGAAGCACCCAGATGGGGGCAGACAGGCTATTTGGAGGGCCTGTTGCTGGATATCGCCAAAACACGAGATTCACTAAAAAACTTTATTCAATATCTGAGCTTTATGGATGTCTCAGTATGTTTCAGTTCAAATAGATTGTGTGTGTATTTCTGCAGTGTTTGCAGTTGGCATGAATGTGTTGCGCATTGCTGTATTGCGGAGGTGTAATGAGCTCTGCATTCTGTGTGCACTCTATCTGGACACATGCACAGTGCGACATAGACGCATGCGCAGAAGAAAAAATTGCCCAAGCATGTCCAACATCGGCAGTGTGTGTGCTCAGCCCCAAATTGTGCTAATTGTGCTAATTTTGGCACCAACCACACATTACTCCCTCTGGGGGACATTTACTAAGCAGTGATAAGAGCGGAGAAGTGAGTCAGTAGAGAAGTTGCACCATCAACCTATCAGCAGCTCTGTATAATTTTATAGTATGCAAATTATAGATGTTACTTCAGTGCTGATTGGTTGCCATGGGCACTTCTCCACTGGCTCACTTCTCTGCTCTTATCACTGCTTAGTAAATGTCCCCCTTTATCTCTTATATTGAACTTAATCCCTGCGCATCTTTGCCATTCAGCAAATTTCTTACAGTACTTTGGGAGACAGATTGGTTCAAGGATGTCTGTACTTTTCTCCAACATGTTCTTGTGCCAGTATATGGTTTACTGTTTGTGCCAGTAAATGGTCACTCTTTCTTACCTCTGCTATGCCCTGTGACCAGAAGGCCCTCTAGTACCAGGACTAAGTTTAGCACATGATAGCTTGCGCAGTGGACAGGTGTCGGATTATAACGGTACAGCAAAAAGCCAAATTAATGTAGAGCCCCAGGCCATCTCATGTTGAAAACAGAACATAAACTTTATTACACAACACTTCCACCATTACATAAATCTTAACAGATACACACACAGTTTCTCCAGACTCCTCCAGCGCATTCCTTACCAGATTTCAAATACTAGACGTCTGAGTCTATGCGTTAGAATTTGGGATTATTTGTTCTGTGTATGCGTCCAAGCCATACATACAGTACACAACACTGAGCAAGTAGGTGTATATAGTGGGTGTAAATGAGCGGCATTTAGCCATAGCCAAGTGTCCTGAGGGCATGTAATGGTTGTGCAGTTAGACGTTGAGTGTAAGCAGTTGACCGTGAAATAGAGGTCTGTCTAATTTCAGATGGATCTCTTGCACCAAGGATAAGTCTAGTGAAACTTAGAAAATCTAAATCCACACGAAATTTGTGGATCCAAACCAAATCCTAGTCTGGCTCTCCCAAGGAGATCTGATTCGAACCAAGGGGGTAATTCCAAGTTGATCGCAGCAGGATATTTTTTAGCAGTTGGGCAAAACCATGTGCACTGCAGTAGGGGGGCAGATATAACATTTGCAGAGAGAGTTAGATTTGGGTGGGTTATTTTGTTTCTGTGCAGGGTAAATACTGGTTGCTTTATTTTTACACTGCAATTTAGATTGCAGATTGAACTCACCACACCCAAATCTATCTCTCCCTGCACATGTTATATCTGCCCCCCTGCAGTGCACATGGTTTTGCCCAACTGCTAAAAAAAATTTTCCTGCTGCAATCAACTTGGAATTACCCCCCAAGTCCCAGTTTAGATCTTCCCATAGTTGGAATTTGGATTTTACATCTAAATTCAGGTTTTGGATTGAACAAAAATTACATGATTTTAGCAGGGGTTTTTTCCAATTTTTTTTATCAATGATTATTGATTTTTGTATTTATTTTTAACCAAAAATGAATTCAATTTTTTTAACCGCACCAAAAAACAAATACGAACCAAAACAATTGAGGGTGGTTTTGCGAAAACCAAAACATGATGATGAATTAAAACCAAAACCAAAACCCAGGGTTTAGTACAATGAGTAACACTCACACTACTGCTTACACAACATTTCAGATTACAGCTCTCACACATACTGGCATACACAAGACTCATGAGCTATCTCTCACAACAGAGACTTCCTTTACCTTTTGTATCCTTTTTAGAGACCCTCCTTGTCCTTTCCATATGCCACAATGCATAGGCTTTCTTTAGCTTGACTTCTACTAATGACCCAATACCCAGTGACTCCTAATACTTTCCATACTCCAATGACCAGTCTTCACGATTCTGATGCGGCAACCTTTCTGCAGCACTTAACCCTCTTGATGCTCATCTGTTTTACGTAGGGGCTCTCACCTAGTATTCCCTTCCAGCCATGATCCTCTGTCTTTGCAGAAGGTCCATCAATGGCTTATATGCTGTGGCCACACTGTGACAATCATTGCCCCCCTCTCCCCACCCTTAACCTTTGCAGAGGTTCTTAAAATTCATGGGCTCTCCTTGCAGTATGGGGGGACTTCTGCTCAATTATTTTCTCTACTTACCTCCCTTCCTGTAATATGGGAGTGATGCCCCCTTTTCAGATATGAGGCTACTCCCCTTGTCTCAATATTTAGGCTCACCTGCCAACAGCCATGCACCCACTCCCACAGCGCTATGGGAGCCCGGGACCTAATCAGTGTCAGTTGCTTTGAGTCCATGAGTGCTATGTGTAAGCCAAACCTTTCTGATACTGTACTCATAGAGAAGTCTATTTACACTACTTCTGCATCTACTGCAAATGTGAAGATGAACAGGAGAAGTATAACTGGTGATATAGAAATTGAGGATGCCACCATGGAAGTGCAACAGAATGAGAAGGATATTTGTGCAGTTGACACCATGCTAATGAGGATGTTGATTATGAGGATGTTGTTTGTGTAAGTCAGCCACCAGTGGAAGCAGTCTTTGCCCGTGATAAGAAGAAGGTCATTGTCATGGTTGTTCATAAAACCAAAAATTCCACATCTTACTGTATGTGTGGAATTATCTTTACCTAAATCCTGACACTTTTCTAACCATCTGTAGCGTTTGTAAAGCCACATGAAGTAGAAGTAGGGTCCTTAACATCTAGGAGCCTACTTCCTGATACATCATTTGTAGAAAGTTTTTAGGAAAGTCAGAACTTATGCTCAAAAATAACAATAAGCAGTCCAGCATCAACTTGCTCTCTTCTCTCGGCTAGATCCCAGTACTTGCAATCTCCAACACCTTCATCATCAATATCCCCACTGATGATCATAGGTAGGTGGCTCTTCCCCTATCCAGGATTCCTATGAATAATCCTTCAGTGCTAGGCCGGTTTCTGCTGCTGCTGGAGGTGGATTGTTATACCAGAAGTGTACCAGGAAGACTATTATTAGTTTCAAACAACAATTGCCTGTTAAAGAGTCCTTTCTGAGAGGAAGTAAGTATAACAGCTCTCACTCAGTCACACAGTGGATCACTGACACCATAACGCTATTAATGCAGTGTGTTTTACATAGTTAATTGAGGTCCAGTGTCCCGATTACCAAATTCCATCTCCGTTCCATTTTACTAGACAAGCAATTCTTCGGCTGTACAAGGAAATTTTAAAAAACGAAATATTGGCCTAAAAATTGCCATTGTACCCACTGTCCACTTAACTACAGATATGTGGACAAGCAGAACTGGGCAAACTAAAGATTAGATGACTGTGACAGCCCACTGGGTGGGTGAATCTCCTTCAGCGGCAAGAACAGCAGTAGCAGCATATAACAAACAATGTGAGCTCATTCAGAAGCAGGCCACTCTCTGTATCACCGGATTCACTAAAAGGCATACCACTGACAATCTCTTAACAAAGGGATAAGAAAGGGATGTCATAGCAAAATGTCTTACCCGCTAGGACTTTCCTCAGGATTTGTGATTTCTGATAACGCCACAAATATTGTGAAAGCAATACAGCTGGGTTAAATCCAACACATCCCATCTTTTGCAAACACAATCAACTTGGTGATACAGAGTTTTTAAAGAAATGACAGGAATGTGCAGGAGATGCTGCCTATGATTTGAAAAATTTCAGGACATTTTCAGCATTCAGCAGCTGCATGCAGAAGACTTCAGTGCCTGCAAGGTGTCACAACTGAGGGCTGGTGCCGACCAGGGGGAAGCCTCAGTTGTAGGGGCTGAGGTATACGTGTACCTGGGAGACAGTACAGGGTTCTTGGACATGCAGGGAACCTTTAGAACAAATGCCCGAAGGCGTGACCACGACAACAAGGGAAAGTTCAAAGGTTTTATTAAACACAGTTCAGAGGAATACTGATGACTTGGTACTGGTAATAGGAAACACAGTTCAGAGAAATACTTGGGATCGAAGACGGAACACCGATGGTTACTTTGGGATCGTTGGTAAGCTTTGAGTGAAGCTGGGGTTCGCAGATAGAAATGCACTATTGTACTTAGAAGCACAGATGAAGCATGAAGTGATGCTGGGGGTCGCTGGAGAAGAAGCTGGGAATGGCTGCTGGGAAGCTGGAGTTCAGACACAGGTGAATCAGGGTAGACTGTAGAGGGTTAATCACTGGAGTGTCGGGTTACACTACAGAGTGTAATCACCAGGGAGTCAGGCTGTACTGCAGAGAAAGTCCATGGGAGAACTGCACACTGGAATCACTGAAGACAATTGAAGCACTGACCTCTTTCCACCCCAGGAACAGGATATTTATACCTGCTGGGAAGCAGGGATTGGCTGGCTGATTAACCAGAGACCAGAGTGCAGCTGCTGTGTAATCAGGCTGAGAGCAGAGTGCAGCTGATAGGCTGAAAGGTAACATGTGATTAGGAAAACATGGCTGCGCCCATGGTAGCTTTTGGAGGGAAAGATTGTTTGTAACTTGAATGTGAGCTTTAACCATGAAGCTGCCAGAATCACAGTAAAGAGATTTGAGACAATGAGATGCAGCGTGCTGCACACAGACAGTGCAGATGGAATCCAGGCTTGAAACACTGGGACAGTCTCAGGAGGCATTTGGAAGGTAAATTCTGATAAGGAATTACCTAGATCGTGACAGCACCCCCTCCTTTAGGAGTGGCCCCAGGACACTTCTTATAAGTTCTTTACCTGAACAAATGGAAGGATCTAGATTTAATCCTGATGAACTTGAACTGGCTGGGACCAGAGGAGACTGTACCTGACCTATGGACGAGACCAAATTAAGTCCAGACAAACTTGAACCGGTTGAGACCGGCGGAGACTTTAGACCGACGAATAGGACCGGATTAGATCTGAAGGTATTGGAATCGGCTGGAACCGAAGGAGGCTGATCCGGACAGACGGATGGGACCGGATAGGGTTCAGAAAAGCTTGAACCGGCTGGGACCGGAGGAGTCTTCAGATTGACGGTTGAATCGGCTGGAACCGAAGGAGTCTTTGAACCTACGGATGGAACCGGATTGGGTCCAGAGATATCGGAATCGTCTGGAACCGAAGGAATCTTCAGACAGACGGATGGAACCGGATTGAGTCTAAAGACAGTTGAATCAGCTGGAACTGAAGGAGTCAGAATCCGGTTAGAACCGGAATGAGTGGTATCCGAGTGTTCAGTTAGACCATCCTGGACCTGGTCCATGCTGGATGCCAACAGGGTGGTGCTCTCTGAAAACGGCAAACAGGAGTTCATAACTGCATCTGTAGCACAAAAATTTCCATCTGGGAACTTGGCTCTGGATACTTCCCTTGGGACTGAAACTTTGGTGACCCCTCCTGGGGTTGATGAATCAGACACCTCTCTCAGGGTTGTTTTCTCCAGCACCCCTCCTGGGGTTGACAGATCAGAAACTCCTTTTTGAGAAGACTCATATGCCCCTACTAGAGCTTGAACATTGGATACCCCTCCTTGGGCTGTAGACATAGACGCCCCTCCTTGGGCTGTAGACACAGACGCCCCTCCTTGGGCTGTAGACACAGACGCCCCGCCTTGGGCTGAGTAAAGAGCATCATCATTCCAGGAAAGTTCGGACGCTAGGATCTGGTACTGTACCAGATATTTACCGACTGTTCGTGTCCCCTGACGTAGCCGGAGGATATCAGAGGAGGCAGAGGTCACACGACCTGGTTCATCAAAGATGCGCCTGAAGGTTGCCACGAAATCTGCATATGAAGAGAGCAGGGCATCAGACTTCTCCCATAGAGGTGATACCCAATCGAGGGCGGAGCCACTGAGGAGGGAGATGATGTAAGCAACCTTGGTGCGGTCAGTTGGGAAACTGCCAGGCTGTAACTCAAAATATATCTCACACTGATTTAGGAAACCCCGACAGGCTTTTGGGGAACCATCAAACTTGGCAGGTGTCGGTAAATGGAGACAAGGAGCAGAAACGGGAATGGTGGGTGGGGATACCACCAAAGGTACTGCAGTCGGCACACTGGACACCCCTGAACCACGGAGGGTTACTTGTATTTCATCCAGCCGAGAGGAGAGGTCCTGGAGACAGCGGATCACATGGCCCTGTGCAGTCTCCTGACGTTCAAGGCAGGCTGCAAGTTCTTGCATCGGCCTGGTCGCTTGGACCTGGTCTCCGGCCGGATCCATTAGGCCAGTGCTTACTGTGACAACTGAGGGCTGGTGCCGACCAGGGGGAAGCCTCAGTTGTAGGGGCTGAGGTATACGTGTACCTGGGAGACAGTACAGGGTTCTTGGACATGCAGGGAACCTTTAGAACAAATGCCCGAAGGCGTGACCACGACAACAAGGGAAAGTTCAAAGGTTTTATTAAACACAGTTCAGAGGAATACTGATGACTTGGTACTGGTAATAGGAAACACAGTTCAGAGAAATACTTGGGATCGAAGACGGAACACCGATGGTTACTTTGGGATCATTGGTAAGCTTTGAGTGAAGCTGGGGTTCGCAGATAGAAATGCACTATTGTACTTAGAAGCACAGGTGAAGCATGAAGTGATGCTGGGGATCGCTGGAGAAGAAGCTGGGAATGGCTGCTGGGAAGCCGGAGTTCAGACACAGGTGAATCAGGGTAGACTGTAGAGGGTTAATCACTGGAGTGTCGGGTTACACTACAGAGTGTAATCACCAGGGAGTCAGGCTGTACTGCAGAGAAAGTCCATGGGAGAACTGCACACTGGAATCACTGAAGACAATTGAAGCACTGACCTCTTTCCACCCCAGGAACAGGATATTTATACCTGCTGGGAAGCAGGGATTGGCTGGCTGATTAACCAGAGACCAGAGTGCAGCTGCTGTGTAATCAGGCTGAGAGCAGAGTGCAGCTGATAGGCTGAAAGGTAACATGTGATTAGGAAAACATGGCTGCGCCCATGGTAGCTTTTGGAGGGAAAGATTGTTTGTAACTTGAATGCGAGCTTTAACCATGAAGCTGCCAGAATCACAGTAAAGAGATTTGAGACAATGAGATGCAGCGTGCTGCACACAGACAGTGCAGATGGAATCCAGGCTTGGAACACTGGGACAGTCTCAGGAGGCATTTGGAAGGTAAATACTGATAAGGAATTACCTAGATCGTGACACAAGGACAGTTCAATTTGCCCTTTCACCAACTGAAGCAAGAGGTAGTAACACATTGGAATCCCACCCTTTACATGCCTGTATGGAGGAGCAGCAAAAAGCCATTCAAAGCTACCCAACAAGTCATGACATGACATTGGGAGAGGTAGGGGAATGTACCTTAGTCCAACGCAGTGGAGAATGCTTTCCATGTTGTTCAAGGTGTTGAAACCATTTGAAGTAGTTACCTGTGAAGTGCGTTCTGGCACTACCAGCTTGAGTTAGGTGATTTCCCTAATTAGATGTTTGAAAAAGCAGCTTGAGAAATTAAAGGAGGAGATGAAACGAATACCATAGGAACAAGAAAAGGCCTAAAACACAAAGTTAATACAGATCCAAAACCAAAACATGGGGGTCGGCACACATTTCTACAAATGATGTGATTGCCATATAAACATGTCATTAGGCCCCGACCCCCTTCTTGGATTCTTCTATTATTCTCCCCATCCTGCCCACTTCTCTAGGAAGTGGTGCTCACTCTCCCGGGGGTGCTGGGGACTTCCCAAAAAATTGAGTGTATTCCTCACGAACCAGGAGAGTAGGCAAATATGCATTGTAGTTTAGGCTTATAGGGTTACCAGAGGCGGATTGGCCATAGGGTTTACAGGGAAGATTCTCGGTGGGCCGACGCACCCGTGGGGCCTGTTTTGTTTGAGGACATGTCAGAGGCGGAACTACCGCCAGTGCAACCAGTGCGTTGCACTGGGGCCCGCCTCTGTCCAGGGGCCCAAGCATGTAATGAGTCAAACTGACTCATTACATGCCGCTGTGCGCTGCGGGCAACCGCTGCCCGCAGCACACAGCCACCCGGAGATGAGAGGAGCAGCGGTACGGGGGAAGGAGGAGGAGGGAGGTGGAGGAGGGAGCCGCAGCAGCGCTTTACTACTGGTGGAGGCGCTGCTGCTGCTGCCCCTCTGCTTCACTATAGGCTGTCTTCCGAGAACAGCCTATAGTGAAGCAGAGGGGCAGCAGCGCCTCCACCAATAACACAGCGCTGCTGCGGCTCCCTCCTCCACCTCCCTCCTCCACCTCCTCTACTGCCCGGGAATCGTCTGACGCTGCACCGAGGAGCCTGAGCCAGCGGAGAGGGTAAGTATACTTCTTTCTTTCTTTCTGTCCTTTCTTTCTTTCTTTCTTTCTTTCTTTCTTTCTTTCTTTCTTTCTTTCTTTCTTTTTCATTCTTTCCTACAAAAAAGGGGGACTGTGTGCCGCAATGTGTAAAAACGGGGAATCTGCCTGCCACAATGTGTAAAAACGGGGAATCTGCCTGCCGCAATGTGTAAAAAGGGGGAATCTGCCTGCCGCAATATGTAACAAGGGCACGCTGTCTGCCGTAATGTGTAACAAGGGCACGCTGTCTGCCGCAATGTGTAAAAAGGGGGAATCTGCCTGCCGTAATGTGTAACAAGGGCACGCTGTCTGCCGTAATGTGTAAAAAGGGGACGCTGTCTGCCATTATGTGTAAAAAGGGCACGCTGTCTGCCGTTATGTGTAAAAAGTGTACGCTGTCTGCCGTTATGTTTAACAAGGGCACGCTGTCTGCCGTTATGTGAAAAAAGTGTACGCTGTCTGCCGTTATGTTTAACAAGAGCACGCTGTCTGCCGTTATGTGAAAAAAGTGTACGCTGTCTGCCGCTATGTTTAACAAGGGCACGCTGTCTGCCGTTATTTGAAAAAAGTGTATGCTGTCTGCCGCTATGTTTAACAAGGGCACGCTGTCTGCCGTTATTTGTAAAAAGTGTACGCTGTTTGCCGCTATGTTTAACAAGGGCACGCTGTCTGCCGTTATTTGTAAAAAGTGTACGCTGTCTGCCGCTATGTGTAACAAGGGCACGCTGTCTGCCGCTATGTGTAACAAGGGCACGCTGTCTGCCGTTATTTGTAAAAAGTGTACGCTGTCTGCCGCTATGTGTAACAAGGGCACGCTGTCTGCCGCTATGTGTAACAAGGGCACACTGTCTGCCGTTATGTGTAAAAAGGGCACGCTGTCTGCCGTTATGTGTAAAAAAGGGGGACGCTGTCTGCCGTAATGTGTAAAAAGGGGACGCTGTCTGCTGTAATGTGTAAAAAGAGGAATCTGTCCGCCGTAAGGTGTAAAATGGTCTCTACCTGGTGTAGTGGTTCTACTGTGCGGCGTAATTTGAATAATGGAGACTACTGTGCACCGTTTTATGAATTGGTATTATTTTGTGGCCACACCCCTTCCCCACTAAGCCACGCCACTATGTATTTTTGCGCGCGCCTACGGCGCGCACTGCCCCTGTTTTGCATGCAGGGGTGGGGCTCCAATGCTGTTTCTTGCACACAGTGCTAAAATGTCTAGTTACGGCACTGTTGATAGGTATCCACTTCCCTGAGCAGGTCCCCCTCACCAGATCCCCTCCAGGGGTGAGGGGGTGGACTTGGATGGGATGGGGGGAAGGGGGCAAGCCATTTTGTCGCACATGGGCCCACCGCTCGCTAGTTCCGCCACTGGGACATGTGGTCCTTTTTATAGACATAATGAAGATGCTAAATAATTTGCATATATGAAAATTACTTTGCCACTTAGCCTGTGATTGCAGATGATCTTGTGTATGCTCTCTCTGCCTGCTTGGCTGATATATAAGTTTGAGTGAATAGTGATTGGGATAGGGTTGGTGTAATAAGCAAGAAAATATATCTTTCTAAAGAATTATATAGTTTCCTAAATTCTGAAGGTATATCATATAATTAGTGATGAGCACCGGAAATTTTTCGGGTTTTGTGTTTTGGTTTTGGGTTCGGTTCCGCGGCCGTGTTTTGGGTTCGAACGCGTTTTGGCAAAACCTCACCGAATTTTTTTTTTCGGATTCGGGTGTGTTTTGGATTCGGGTGTTTTTTTCAAAAAACCCTAAAAAACAGCTTAAATCATAGAATTTGGGGTTCATTTTGATCCCAAAGTATTATTAACCTCAATAACCATAATTTCCACTCATTTTCAGTCTATTCTGAACACCTCACACCTCACAATATTATTTTTAGTCCTAAAATTTGCACCGAGGTCGCTGGATGGCTAAGCTAAGCGACCCAAGTGGCCGACACAAACACCTGGCCCATCTAGGAGTGGCACTGCAGTGTCACGCAGGATGGCCCTTCCAAAAAACACTCCCCAAACAGCACATGACGCAAAGAAAAAAAGAGGCGCAATGAGGTAGCTGTGTGAGTAAGCTAAGCGACCCTAGTGGCCGACACAAACACCTGGCCCATCTCGGAGTGGCACTGCAGTGTCACGCAGGATGGCCCTTACAAAAAACACTCCCCAAACAGCACATGACGCAAAGAAAAAAAGAGGCGCAATGAGGTAGCTGTGTGAGTAAGCTAAGCGACCCTAGTGGCCGACACAAACACCTGGCCCATCTAGGAGTGGCACTGCAGTGTCACGCAGGATGGCCCTTCCAAAAAACACTCCCCAAACAGCAGCACATGACGCAAAGAAGAAAAAAAAGAGGCGCAATGAGGTAGCTGTGTGAGTAAGCTAAGCGACCCTAGTGGCCGACACAAACACCTGGCCCATCTAGGAGTGGCACTGCAGTGTCACGCAGGATGGCCCTTACAAAAAACACTCCCCAAACAGCACATGACGCAAAGAAAAAAAGAGGCGCAATGAGGTAGCTGTGTGAGTAAGCTAAGCGACCCTAGTGGCTGACACAAACACCTGGCCCATCTAGGAGTGGCACTGCAGTGTCACGCAGGATGGCCCTTCCAAAAAACACTCCCCAAACAGCAGCACATGACGCAAAGAAGAAAAAAAAGAGGCGCAATGAGGTAGCTGTGTGAGTAAGCTAAGCGACCCTAGTGGCCGACACAAACACCTGGCCCATCTAGGAGTGGCACTGCAGTGTCACGCAGGATGGCCTTTCCAAAAAACACCCCCCAAACAGCACATGACGCAAAGAAAAATGAAAGAAAAAAGAGGTGCAAGATGGAATTGTCCTTGGGCCCTCCCACCCACCCTTATGTTGTATAAACAGGACATGCACACTTTAACCAACCCATCATTTCAGTGACAGGGTCTGCCACACGACTGTGACTGAAATGACGGGTTGGTTTGGACCCCCACCAAAAAAGAAGCAATTAATCTCTCCTTGCACAAACTGGCTCTACAGAGGCAAGATGTCCACCTCATCATCATCCTCCGATATATCACCGTGTACATCCCCCTCCTCACAGATTATCAATTCGTCCCCACTGGAATCCACCATCTCAGCTCCCTGTGTACTTTGTGGAGGCAATTGCTGCTGGTCAATGTCTCCACGGAGGAATTGATTATAATTCATTTTAATGAACATCATCTTCTCCACATTTTCTGGATGTAACCTCGTACGCCGATTGCTGACAAGGTGAGCGGCGGCACTAAACACTCTTTCGGAGTACACACTTGTGGGAGGGCAACTTAGGTAGAATAAAGCCAGTTTGTGCAAGGGCCTCCAAATTGCCTCTTTTTCCTGCCAGTATAAGTACGGACTGTCTGACGTGCCTACTTGGATGCGGTCACTCATATAATCCTCCACCATTCTTTCAATGGGGAGAGAATCATATGCAGTGACAGTAGACGACATGTCCGTAATCGTTGTCAGGTCCTTCAGTCCGGACCAGATGTCAGCATCAGCAGTCGCTCCAGACTGCCCTGCATCACCGCCAGCGGGTGGGCTCGGAATTCTGAGCCTTTTCCTCGCACCCACAGTTGCGGGAGAATGTGAAGGAGGAGATGTTGACAGGTCGCGTTCCGCTTGACTTGACAATTTTGTCACCAGCAGTTCTTTGAACCCCAGCAGACTTGTGTCTGCCGGAAAGAGAGATCCAAGGTAGGTTTTAAATCTAGGATCGAGCACGGTGGCCAAAATGTAGTGCTCTGATTTCAACAGATTGACCACCCGTGAATCCTTGTTAAGCGAATTAAGGGCTCTATCCACAAGTCCCACATGCCTAGCGGAATCGCTCTGTGTTAGCTCCTCCTTCAATGTCTCCAGCTTCTTCTGCAAAAGCCTGATGAGGGGAATGACCTGACTCAGGCTGGCAGTGTCTGAACTGACTTCACGTGTGGCAAGTTCAAAAGGTTGCAGAACCTTGCACAACGTTGAAATCATTCTCCACTGCGCTTGAGACAGGTGCATTCCACCTCCTATATCGTGCTCAGTTGTATAGGCTTGAATGGCCTTTTGCTGCTCCTCCAACCTCTGAAGCATATAGAGGGTTGAATTCCACCTCGTTACCACTTCTTGCTTCAGATGATGGCAGGGCAGGTTCAGGCGTTTTTGGTGGTGCTCCAGTCTTCTGTACGTGGTGCCTGTACGCCGAAAGTGTCCCGCAATTCTTCTGGCCACCGACAGCATCTCTTGCACGCCCCTCTCGTTTTTTAAATAATTCTGCACCACCAAATTCAAGGTATGTGCAAAACATGGGACGTGCTGGAATTTGCCCATATTTAATGCACACACAATATTGCTGGCGTTGTCCGATGCCACAAATCCACAGGAGAGTCCAATTGGGGTAAGCAATTCTGCGATGATCTTCCTCAGTTGCCGTAAGAGGTTTTTAGCTGTGTGCGTATTCTGGAAAGCGGTGATACAAAGCGTAGCCTGCCTAGGAAAGAGTTGGCGTTTGCGAGATGCTGCTACTGGTGCCGCCGCTGCTGTTCTTGCGGCGGGAGTCCATACATCTCCCCAGTGGGCTGTCACAGTCATATAGTCCTGAGCCTGCCCTGCTCCACTTGTCCACATGTCCGTGGTTAAGTGGACATTGGGTACAACTGCATTTTTTAGGACACTGGTGAGTCTTTTTCTGAGGTCTGTGTACATTTTCGGTATCGCCTGCCTAGAGAAATGGAACCTAGATGGTATTTGGTACCGGGGACACAGTACCTTCAACAAGTCTCCAGTTGCCTCTGCAGTAATGATGGATACCGGAACCATTTTCTCACCGCCCAGGATGCCAAGGCCTCAGTTATCCGCTTTGCAGCAGGATGACTGCTGTGATATTTCATCTTCCTCGCAAAGGACTGTTGGACAGTCAATTGCTTGGTGGAAGTAGTAAAAGTGGTCTTACGAGTACGACTTCCCCTCTGGGATGACCATCGACTCCCAGCAGCAACAACAGCAGCGCCAGCAGCAGTAGGCGTTACACGCAAGGATGCATCGGAGGAATATCAGGCAGGAGAGGACTCGTCAGAATTGCCAGTGACATGGCCTGCAGGACTATTGGCATTCCTGGGGAAGGAGGAAATTGACACTGAGGGAGTTGGTGGGGTGGTTTGCGTGAGCTTGGTTGCAAGAGGAAGGGATTTACTGGTCAGTGGACTGCTTCCGCTGTCGCCCAAAGTTTTTGAACTTGTCACTGACTTATGATGAATGCGCTGCAGGTGACGTATAAGGGAGGATGTTCCGAGGTGGTTAACGTCCTTACCCCTACTTATTACAGCTTGACAAAGGCAACACACGGCTTGACAAATGTTGTCCGCATTTCTGTTGAAATACTTCCACACCGAAGAGCTGATTTTTTTGGTATTTTCACCAGGCATGTCAATGGCCCTATTCCTCCCACGGACAACAGGTGTCTCCCGGGTGCCTGACTTAAACAAAACACCTCACCATCAGAATCCTCCTGGTCAATTTCCTCCCCAGCGCCAGCAACACCCATATCCTCCTCATCCTGGTGTACTTCAACACTGACATCTTCAATCTGACTATCAGGAACTGGACTGCGGGTGCTCCTTCCAGCACTTGCAGGGGGCGTGCAAATGGTGGAAGGCGCATGCTCTTCACGTCCAGTGTTGGGAAGGTCAGGCATCGCAAACGACACAATTGGACTCTCCTTGTGGATTTGTGATTTCGAAGAACGCACAGTTCTTTGCTGTGCTTTTGCCAGCTTGAGTCTTTTCATTTTTCTAGCGAGAGGCTGAGTGCTTCCATCCTCATGTGAAGCTGAACCACTAGCCATGAACATAGGCCAGGGCCTCAGCCGTTCCTTGCCACTCCGTGTGGTAAATGGCATATTGGCAAGTTTACGCTTCTCCTCTGACAATTTTATTTTAGATTTTTGAGTCCTTTTTTTACTGATATTTGGTGTTTTGGATTTTACATGCTCTGTACTATGACATTGGGCATCGGCCTTGGCAGACGACGTTGCTGGCATTTCATCGTCTCGGCCATGACTAGTGGCAGCAGCTTCAGCACGAGGTGGAAGTCGATCTTGATCTTTCCCTATTTTTGGAACCTTAACATTTTTGTTCTCCATATTTTAATAGGCACAACTAAAAGGCACCTCAGGTAAACAATGGAGATGGATGGATACTAGTATACTTATGGATGGACGAGCGACTGCCGACACAGAGGTAGCTACTGCCGTGGACTACCGTACTGCGTCTGCTGCTAATATAGACTGGATGATAATGATATAAAAAATATATATATATCACTACTGCAGCCGGACAGGTATATATTATATAATGACGGACCTGCTGGACACTGTCAGCAGCACTGCAGACTCCTAAAGTAAGCTACTAGTAGTATCAAGAAGATAGAAGAAAAAAAAACACCACAGGTAGGTGGTATACAATTATGGATGGACGAGCGACTGCCGACACAGAGGTAGCTACAGCCGTGGACTACCGTACTGCGTCTGCTGCTAATATAGACTGGATGATAATGATATAAAAAATATATATATATCACTACTGCAGCCGGACAGGTATATATTATATAATGACGGACCTGCTGGACACTGTCAGCAGCACTGCAGACTCCTAAAGTAAGCTACTAGTAGTATCAAGAAGATAGAAAAAAAAAAACCACCACAGGTAGGTGGTATACAATTATGGATGGACGAGCGACTGCCGACACAGAGGTAGCTACAGCCGTGGACTACCGTACTGCGTCTGCTGCTAATATAGACTGGATGATAATGATATAAAAAATATATATATCACTACTGCAGCCGGACAGGTATATATTATATAATGACGGACCTGCTGGACACTGTCAGCAGCACTGCAGACTCCTAAAGTAAGCTACTAGTAGTATCAAGAAGATAGAAAAAAAAAAAAACACCACAGGTAGGTGGTATACAATTATGGATGGACGAGCGACTGCCGACACAGAGGTAGCTACAGCCGTGGACTACCGTACTGCGTCTGCTGCTAATATAGACTGGATGATAATGATATAAAAAATATATATATATATATCACTACTGCAGCCGGACAGGTATATATTATATAATGACGGACCTGCTGGACACTGTCAGCAGCACTGCAGACTCCTAAAGTAAGCTACTAGTAGTATCAAGAAGATAGAAAAAAAAAACACCACAGGTAGGTGGTATACAATTATGGATGGACGAGCGACTGCCGACACAGAGGTAGCTACAGCCGTGGACTACCGTACTGCATCTGCTGCTAATATAGACTGGATGATAATGATATAAAAAATATATATATATATCACTACTGCAGCCGGACAGGTATATATTATATAATGACGGACCTGCTGGACACTGTCAGCAGCACTGCAGACTCCTAAAGTAAGCTACTAGTAGTATCAAGAAGATAGAAAAAAAAAAAACACCACAGGTAGGTGGTATACAATTATGGATGGACGAGCGACTGCCGACACAGAGGTAGCTACAGCCGTGGACTACCGTACTGCGTCTGCTGCTAATATAGACTGGATGATAATGATATAAAAAATATATATATATATCACTACTGCAGCCGGACAGGTATATATTATATAATGACGGACCTGCTGGACACTGTCAGCAGCACTGCAGACTCCTAAAGTAAGCTACTAGTAGTATCAAGAAGATAGAAAAAAAAAAAAAACACCACAGGTAGGTGGTATACAATTATGGATGGACGAGCGACTGCCGACACAGAGGTAGCTACAGCCGTGGACTACCGTACTGCGTCTGCTGCTAATATAGACTGGATGATAATGATATAAAAAATATATATATATCACTACTGCAGCCAGACAGGTATATATTATATAATTAATGACGGACCTGCTGGACACTGTCAGCAGAATGCGTTTATAGAATAAAAACACCACACGACGAGTGTTTAACTTTTTCAGGCAGACAATCACAATATACTGGTGGTCAGACAGTGGTCACTGGTCAGTCACACTGGCAGTGGCACTCTGGCAGCAAAAGTGTGCACTGTTAAATAATATGTACTCCTGCTACTGCTCCCCAGTCTCCCCCACAATTAAGCTGTGTGAGCACTGAGCACTCAGCACAGTCAGATATACATAGATGATGCAGCACACTGAGGCTGAGCACAGATATGGTATACTGTTACTGTGTCACTGTGTATCGTTTTTTTTCAGGCAGAGAACGGATTATATTAAATAATAATATAATAAAAAAACTGCACTGGTGGTCACTGGTCAGTCACTAGTAAACTCTGCACTCTCTGAGTACTCCTAAGCTCCAGTAAATCAAGTGTCTCACTCTCACTCTCTCTCTTCTAATCTAAATGGAGAGGACGCCAGCCACGTCCCTCAATGCACGTGTGAAAATGGCGGCGACGCGCGGCTCCTTATATAGAATCCGAGTCTCGCGAGAATCCGACAGCGGGATGATGACGTTCGGGCGCGCTCGGGTTAGCCGAGCAAGGCGGGAAGATCCGAGTCTGCCTCGGATCCGTGTAAAAAGGCTGAAGTTCGGGGGGTTCGGATTCCGAGGAACCGAACCCGCTCATCACTACATATAATGTGCTCATAATATTTAATTTTATTTCTTTTTAACTTCCCCCTTGATGCTGGACATGCCCACTATCTGGAAAGTCTTGGGGGGAGGGAGCTGCTGCCATGGCCCATGGCTAGACCTTACACCTCTGGTGCTGCCCATGTGGGGCCACTAATACAAATTTTTCCAGGGCAGCTTTTTGTTCCCAATCCGCCCCTGTACAAGTGTGTGTGTGTGTATGTATATATATATATATATATATATATACACGTGTGTGTGTGTGTGTGTGTGTGTGTGTGTGTGTATACATATATGTACTCACACATACACACGGAAACCCCGCCGACTAGATCCTGCGTTTGCCTCTGTCTAGGAGTGGCACTGCAGTGTCAGACAGGAGGGCAGATATAAAAAAAAGGCCCCAAACAGCACATCATGCAAAGAAGAAAAATAATTGCAATGAGGTAGTTGTATGACTAAGCCAAGCGACACAAACAATTGGCCCATCTAGGCTTGGCACTGCAGTGGCAGACAGGAGGGCAGATATAAAAAAAAAAAGGCCCCTAACAGCACATGATGCAAAGAAGAAAAAAGGTGCACCGAGGTTGCTGTAGGCCTAAGCTAAGCGACACAACCACCTGGTCCATCTAGTAGTGTCATGCAGTGGCTGAATGTCGAGAGTGGGCCTAAATTATTTGGTCCACTGACAGCATCTCCAGCACGCTCCAGTCACTTTAAAAAAAATCTGCAATTGGTGGACTTATATGGCTGTACCCCAGGACTAATACAGCAGTACCCCTGGACTCATACGGCAGTGTCACACAGGATGGCACTTTTCAAAGACTAGGCCTCAAACAGCACCTCATGCAAAGATGTCGAAGAGGTGCAATGAGGTAGCTGCCAAGCGACACAAACAATTCCAACGGGAATTATACGTCCAAATCACTGGAATTAATTGGCAAGATCGCTGTAATTAATAATTATAAATCACTGAAATTAATTGGCAAAATCACTGTAATTATACGTCCAAATCACTGGAATTAAATGGCAAGATTACTGTAATTAATAATTATAAATCACTGAACTTAATTGGCAAATCACCTGCCTAGTGAAATGGAATCTAGATGGGATTTGGTACCGAGGACACAATACCTCCATCAATTGTCTAAATCCCACTGCTCTAATGGCGGATACTGGGCGCACATTTAACATCAACATAAGTGTCAAGGCCTCATTTATGAGGGCTTCCATCGTCATGTGAAGCTGAACCACTAGTCATGAACATAGGCCAGGGCCTCAGCCATTCTGTGTCGTAAATGGCATATTGGCAAGTTTACGTTTCTCCTCAGACCATTTAAATTTCTTTTTCTCATACGTCCTAGAGGATGCTGGGGACACTTCAAGAACCATGGGGTATAGACGGGATCCGCAGGAGACTTGGGCACCTTAAGACTTTGAAGGGGTGTGAACTGGCTCCTCCCTCTATGCCCCTCTTCCAGACTCCAGTTTTAGAATTGTGCCCAGGCAGACTGGATGCACTTGGAGGAGCTCTACTGAGTTTCTCTGAAAAGACTTTATGTTAGGTTTTTTATTTTCAGGGAGATTGCTGGCAACAATCTCCCTGCATCGTGGGACTTAGGGGAGAGAAGTCAGACCTACTTCTTTTAGTTTAAAGACTCTGCTTCTTGGCTACAAGACACCATTAGCTCCTGAGGGTTTGGAACACTAGGTACGCCTAGGGGTTCAATCTCAGAGCCCGCCGTCACCCCCCTTGCAGAGCCAGAAGACAGAAGATAGGTGAGTAGAAGAAGAAAAGAAGACTTCAGTGACGGCTTCTGAGGTACCGCACAGCGATCACGCTGCGCGCCATGCTCCCACACACATCGTCACTACAGGGTGCAGGGCGCGGGGGGCGCCCTGGAACAGCATAAAACTCCTCATTAAGGCTGGCAAAAGTGGAAATTAAGTGCCTAGGCACTAAATCCTAACCCCAGCCAGTGTAATTATATAAAAAATAGCGGGGCTGAAGCGAGCCATTAAGGGGGCAGGGCTTAGCACTCACAGCTCTCATCAGCGCCATTTTCTCTTCACAGAGCTGCAGTGACGCTGGTCCTTCCTCCACACTGCTGCACAAGTAACAGGGTGCAAAAAGGGGGGGGGGGAGGGGCACAGTTAATTTGGTGCAAATATAAGTATTATAAAAGCGCTACAGGTCTGAAGCTTTATATTAACGTTTCAGAACCAGGTTTGAGCGCTGGGTTGTGAGCTGGCAAACTCCCTCTGTGTTTCTCTGACAGGCTTTACTGTGGGTCTGTCCCCTTTTTGCCCAGTCTGTCTGTGGGTGTCGGTACGCGTGTGTCGGCATGTCTGAGCCGGAGTGCTCTTCCCAGGAGGAGACTGTGTGGGAGTGACCCTGTCGGCACCGCCAACTCCTGATTGGGTAAATGTGTTAAATGCCTTGAATGCTAATGTGGCTCTTATTAATAAGAGATTAGATAGATCTGAATCTCAGAACTAGGCATGGAAGAAATCTGTGGAGGATGTGTTATCACAGGTTCAGACCCCCTCGGGGTCACATAAACGTTTGTTTGCTCAGTTGGCAGACACAGATACCGACATGGACACTGACTCCAGTGTCGACTATAGTGATGCCAGATTAGACCCAAAATTGGCAAAGAACATTCAGTACATGATTGTGGCAATAAAAGACGTGTTACATATTACTGAAGACCCTGTGGTTCCTGATACTAGGGTCTGTATGTATAAGGGAAAGAAACCTGAGGTAACGTTTGCTCCCTCTCATAAACTGAATACTCTGTTTGAAAAAATGTGGGAAAATCCTGACAAAAAGTTTCTGATTCCCAAAAGGATTCAGGTGGCGTATCCGTTCCCCTCTGGGGATAGAGAAAAGTGGGAGTCATCCCCCATTGTGGACAAGGCTCTATCACGATTGTCTAAAAAAGGTGGCTTTACCGTCTCCTGACATGGCAGCCCTTAAGGATCCTGCGGATCGTAGACAGGAAAATACATTAAAATCCATTTACGTCACCACAGGTACACTGCTCAGACTAACCATCGCATCTGCGTGGGTGAGTAGTGCTATCAAAAAGTAGGCAGAGAACTTGTCATCTGATGTAGATACCCTAGATAGGGATAGCATCCTGTTAACTCTGGGTTATATCAGGGACGCTGCGGCCTACCTTAAGGAGGTGGCGAGAGATATTGGCATTTTGGGATCAAAAGCCAATGCCATGGTGATTTCAGCTAGGAGGGCTTTGTGGATTCATCAATGGAATGCTGATGCTGACTCTAAGAAAGCTATGGAGTATCTCCCATATAAAGGTAGTGTCTTGTTTGGTGAGGGTCTCACTGATTTGGTATCTACGGCTACCGCGAGTAAGTCGTAATTTTTGCCTTATGTTCCTCCACAACAAAAGACAGCTCACCACTTTCAGATGCAGTCCTTTCGGCCAAATAAATACAAAAAAGGCAGAGGTTATTCCTTCCTTGCTAATAGGGGAAGAGGAGAATGTAAAAGATCTCCGGCCGTGGCAGGTTCCCAGGAGCAGAAGCCCTCCCCAGCTTCTGCCAAATCCACCGCATGACGCTGGGGCTTCTCTACGGGAGTCCGCACCGGTGGGGGCACGTCTCAAGCTCTTCAGTCAATTCTGGGCTCGTTCGGCCCTGGACCCATGGGTTTTAGAAATAGTGTCCCAGGGGTACAAACTGGAGTTTCAAGATGTTCCCCCTCACCGATTTTTCAAATCGGCCTTACCAGCTTTGCTTCTGGACAGGAAGGTTGTAGGCGATGCAATACAAGAGTTGTGTCTAAATCAAGTCATTTTCAGGGTTCCCCCGTGTCAACAGGGAGAAGGTTTTTATTCAAGCCTGTTTGTGGTCCCGAAGCCGGACGGTTCGGTCAGACCAATTCTGAACCTAAAATCCCTCAATCTTTACCTAAGAAAATTCAAATTCAAGATGGAATCTCTCCGAGCAGTGATCTGCAGTCTGGAGGAAGGGGATTTCATGGTGTCGGTCGACATAAAGGATGCCTACTTACACATCCCCATATATCTTCCGCATCAGGCTTACCTGAGGTTTGCTATTCAGGATTGTCATTACCAATTTCAGACGTTGCCGTTTGGTCTGTCCACGGCTCCGAGGATTTTCACCAAGGTAATGCCGGAAATGATGGTTCTCCTTCGCAAGCAAGGAGTCACAATTATCCCGTACTTGGATGATCTCCTGATAAAGGCGAGATCCAAAGACAAGATGGTGCAGGACATTACGTTCTGCCAGACAGTTCTACAACAACATGGTTGGATCCTAAACTTGCCGAAGTCACAGTTGAATCTGACGAAATGGCTGTCGTTTTTGGGTTGATTCTGGACACAGAATTACAGAGAGTTTTTCTTCCGGAAGAGAAGGCTCTGGAAATTCAGAGTTTGGTCAAACAAATTCTGAAACCAGTGAGAGTGTCAATCCATCAATGCACTCGATTGCTGGGGAAGATGGTGGCGGCCTACGAGGCCATTCAATTTGGCAGATTCCATGCCAGAGTGTTTCAGTGGGACCTGTTGGACAAGTGGTCCGGATCCCATCTGCACATGCACCGGAAAATAATCCTGTCCGCCAAGACCAGAATCTCACTCCCGTGGTGGCTGCACAGCTCTCACCTCCTAGAGGGACGCAGGTTCGGGATCCAGGACTGGATCCTAGTGACCACGGATGCAAGTCTCCGAGGCTGGGGAGCAGTCACACAGGGGAAAACCTTCCAGGGAAGATGGTCAAGCCAGGAAGTTTGTCTACACATAAACGTTCTAGAATTAAGGGACATTTACAATGGCCTTCTACAAGCGTAACATCTTCTTCGCAACCTGCCCATCCTAATCCAGTCGGACAATATAACAGCAGTTGCGCACATAAACCGCCAGGGCGGAACAAAGAGCAGAGCGGCAATGGCAGAGGCCACAAAAGTTCTCCGCTGGACGGAAAGACATACAAGCGCTCTGTCAGCAATATTCATTCCAGGAGTAGACAACTGGGAAGCAGACTTCCTCAGCAGACACGATCTCCATCCAGGAGAGTGGGGTCTTCGTCAAGAGGTCTTTGCAGAAGTGACAAGTCTTTGGGGAATTCCTAAAAATAGACAAGATGGCGTCTCGCCTCAAAAAGAAACTTCAGAGATATTGTTCCAGGTCAAGGGACCCTCAAGCAATAGCAGTGGACGCGATAGTGACACCATGGGTGTTTCAGTCGATGTATGTGTTCCCTCCGCTTCCACTCATTCCAAAGGTGCTAAAGATCATAAGAAGAACAAAAGTTCAGGTGATCCTCATTGTTCCGGACTGGCCAAGGAGGGCTTGGTATCCAGATCTTCAGGAATTACTCATAGGAAATCCCTGGCCTCTTCCTCTACGAGAGGATCTGTTACACCAGGGGCCGTGCGTATATCACGACTATCGCGGCTACATTTGACAGCTTGGCGGTTTAACAACCGAATCCTAGCCCGAAAGGGTATTCCCAGTGAAGTCATTCCCACACTTCTTCAAGCTAGAAAAGGAGTAACGTCAAAACATTACCACCGTATTTGGAGAAAATATGTGTCTTGGTGTGAATCCAAGAAGGCTCCTACGGAAGAATTTCAGCTAGGGCGTTTTCTTCATTTTCTGCAAGCAGGTGTGGATGCGGGCCTAAAGTTAGGCTCGATTAAAGTACAAATTTCGGCCTTATCGGTTTTCTTTCAAAAACAACTGGCCTCCCTTCCAGAAGTTCAGACTTTCGAGAAAGGCGTTTTGCACATCCAACCTCCATTTGTGCCCCCCAGTGGCGCCATGGGATCTTAATGTGGTGTTGCAGTTCCTTCAATCACATTGGTTTGAACCTTTACAGAAGGTGGAGTTGAAATTTCTCACTTGGAATGTGGTCATGCTGTTGGCCTTGGCATCCGCCAGGTGGGTTTCTGAATTGGCGTCCTTGTCTCACAAGAGCCCTTATTTAATCTTCCATGTAGATAGAGCAGAGTTGAGGACTCGTCAACAATTTCTGCCGAAGGTGGTTTCATCGTTCCACATGAACCAGCCTATTGTGGTGCCGGTGGCTACTGACGCCTTTGCTGAGTCAAAATCTCTCGATGTTGTCAGGGCTTTAAAGATTTATGTCACCAGAACGGCTCCACTTAGGAAAACAGAAGCTCTGTTTGTCCTGTATGCTTCCAACAAGATTGGAAATCCTGCTTCCAAGCAGACTATTGCGCGCTGGATCTGTCATACGATTCAGCAGGCTCATTGTACGGCTGGATTGCCATTACCGAAATCAGTGAAGGCCCACTCTACCAGAAAGGTGGGCTCATCCTGGGCGGCTGCCCGGGGGGTCTCGGCATTACAACTCTGCCGAGCAGCTACTTGGTTGGGTTCAAACACTTTTGCTAAATTTTACAAGTTTGATACCCTGGCTGATGAGAACCTCATGTTTGGTCAATCGGTGATGCAGAGTCATCCGCACTCTCCCGCCCGTTCTAGAGCTTTGGTATAAACCCCATGGTTCTTGAAGTGTCCCCAGCATCCTCTAGGACGTATGAGAAAATGGATTTTAATACCTACCGGTAAATCCTTTTCTCTTAGTCTGTAGAGGATGCTGGGCGCCCGTCCCAGTGCGGACTCTATCTGCAGTTATTAGTTATGTTTCCACACAGGTTGTGTTTCTGTTATTGTCAGCCTGTTGCTGACATGGTTCATGCCGTTGACTGGAGTTCTGTTACATGCCATGTTGTACGGCGTGTTTGTGGTGTGAGCTGGTATGTATCTCACCTTAGTTTAACAACAAATCCTTTTCCTCGAAATGTCCGTCTCCCTGGGCACAGTTCCTATAACTGGAGTCTGGAGGAGGGGCATAGAGGGAGGAGCCAGTTCACACCCCTTCAAAGTCTTAAAGTGCCCATGTCTCCTGCGGATCCCGTCTATACCCCATGGTTCTTGAAGTGTCCCCAGCATCCTCTACGGACTAAGAGAAAAGGATTTACCGGTAGGTATTAAAATCCTATTTTTTGGGTCTTTTTACTGAACTTTGGCTTTTTAGATTTTACATGCCCTCTACTATCACATTGGGCATCGGCCTTGGCAGACGATGTTGATGGCATTTCATTGTCTATGTCATAGCTAGTGGCAGCAGCTTCAGCACTAGGAGGAAGTGGTTCTTCTTGATCTTTCCCTATTTTATCCTCAAAATTTTTGTTCTCCATTATATTTTTTCGGAGTTATATAAGACAATATGCGGCACAGGAATGACTGGAATGACTGATGGACAGGACACTACCATTGGTCTGATGCAGCACAACAGGTTGTTATTATAATTATTATACTGCAGCAATGGACATATAGCAGCAGCGTATATCATCACTGGAATTACTGATGACACAGGACACTACCACTGGTCTGCACAACACAGCACCACTTTATACTAGAGATGAGCGGGTTCGGTTTCTTTGAATCCGAACCCGCACGAACTTCACTTTTTTTTTCACGGGTCCGAGCGACTCGGATCTTCCCGCCTTGCTCGGTTAACCCGAGCGCGCCCGAACGTCATCATGACGCTGTCGGATTCTCGCGAGACTCGGATTCTATATAAGGAGCCGCGCGTCGCCGCCATTTTCACACGTGCATTGAGATTGATAGGGAGAGGACGTGGCTGGCGTCCTCTCCATTAGAATAGATTAGAAGAGAGAGAGAGAGAGAGAGAGAGAGATTGTGCAGACAGAGTTTACCACAGTGACCAGTGCAGTTGTTGTTAAGTTAACTTTTATTTAATATATCCGTTCTCTGCTATATCCGTTCTCTGCCTGAAAAAAACGATACACAGCAGTCACACAGTGTGACTCAGTCTGTGTGCACTCAGCTCAGCCCAGTGTGCTGCACATCAATGTATAAAAGCTTATAATAATTGTGGGGGAGACTGGGGAGCACTGCAGGTTGTTATAGCAGGAGCCAGGAGTACATAATATTATATTAATTTAAAATTAAACAGTGCACACTTTTGCTGCAGGAGTGCCACTGCCAGTGTGACTAGTGGTGACCAGTGCCTGACCACCAGTATAGTAGTATATTGTTGTATACTATCTCTTTATCAACCAGTCTATATTAGCAGCAGACACAGTACAGTGCGGTAGTTCACGGCTGTGGCTACCTCTGTGTCGGCAGTCGGCACTCGGCAGGCAGTCCGTCCATCCATAATTGTATAATTATATACCACCTAACCGTGGTATTTTTTTTTCTTTCTTTATACCGTCGTCATAGTCATACTAGTTGTTACGAGTATACTACTATCTCTTTATCAACCAGTGTACAGTGCGGTAGTTCACGGCTGTGGCTACCTCTGTGTCGGAACTCGGCAGGCAGTCCGTCCATCCATAATTGTATTATTATAATATATACCACCTAACCGTGGTTTTTTTTTCATTCTTTATACCGTCATAGTCAGTCATACTAGTTGTTACGAGTATACTACTATCTCTTTATCAACCAGTGTACAGTGCGGTAGTTCACGGCTGTGGCTACCTCTGTGTCGGCAGTCGGCAGGCAGTCCGTCCATCCATAATTGTATTATAATATATACCACCTAACCGTGGTTTTTTTTTCATTCTTTATACCGTCATAGTGTCATACTAGTTGTTACGAGTATACTACTATCTCTTTATCAACCAGTGTACAGTGCGGTAGTTCACGGCTGTGGCTACCTCTGTGTCGGCAGTCGGCAGGCAGTCCGTCCATCCATAATTGTATTATAATATATACCACCTAACCGTGGTTTTTTTTTCATTCTTTATACCGTCATAGTCAGTCATACTAGTTGTTACGAGTATACTACTATCTCTTTATCAACCAGTGTACAGTGCGGTAGTTCACGGCTGTGGCTACCTCTGTGTCGGAACTCGGCAGGCAGTCCGTCCATCCATAATTGTATTATAATATATACCACCTAACCGTGGTTTTTTTTTCGTTCTTTATACCGTCGTCATACTAGTTGTTACGAGTATACTACTATCTCTTTATCAACCAGTGTACAGTGCGGTAGTTCACGGCTGTGGCTACCTCTGTGTCGGCACTCGGCAGGCAGTCCGTCCAACCATAATTGTATTATATACCACCTAACCGTGGTTTTTTTTTCATTCTTTATACCGTCGTCATACTAGTTGTTACGAGTATACTACTATCTCTTTATCAACCAGTGTACAGTGCGGTAGTTCACGGCTGTGGCTACCTCTGTGTCGGCACTCGGCAGGCAGTCCGTCCAACCATAATTGTATTATATACCACCTAACCGTGGTTTTTTTTTCATTCTTTATACCGTCGTCATACTAGTTGTTACGAGTATACTACTATCTCTTTATCAACCAGTGTACAGTGCGGTAGTTCACGGCTGTGGCTACCTCTGTGTCGGCACTCGGCAGCCCGTCCATAATTGTATATACCAGTGACCTAACCGTGGTTTTTTTTTCTTTCTTTATACATACATACTAGTTACGAGTATACTATCTCTTTATCAACCAGTCTATATATTAGCAGCAGACACAGTACAGTGCGGTAGTTCACGGCTGTGGCTACCTCTGTGTCGGCACTCGGCAGCCCGTCCATAATTGTATATACCACCTAACCGTGGTTTTTTTTTCTTTCTTTATACATACATACTGCAGTGCCACTCCTAGATGGGCCCGGTGTTTGTGTCGGCCACTAGGGTCGCTAATCTTACTCACACAGTCAGCTACCTCATTGCGCCTCTTTTTTTCTTTGCGTCATGTGCTGTTTGGGGAGGGTTTTTTGGAAGGGCCATCCTGCGTGACACTGCAGTGCCACTCCTAGATGGGCCCGGTGTTTGTGTCGGCCACTAGGGTCGCTAATCTTACTCACACAGCTACCTCATTGCGCCTCTTTTTTTCTTTGCGTCATGTGCTGTTTGGGGAGGGTTTTTTGGAAGGGACATCCTGCGTGACACTGCAGTGCCACTCCTAGATGGGCCCGGTGTTTGTGTCGGCCACTAGGGTCGCTTATCTTACTCACACAGCGACCTCGGTGCAAATTTTAGGACTAAAAATAATATTGTGAGGTGTGAGGTATTCAGAATAGACTGAAAATGAGTGTAAATTATGGTTTTTGAGGTTAATAATACTTTGGGATCAAAATGACCCCCAAATTCTATGATTTAAGCTGTTTTTTAGTGTTTTTTGAAAAAAACACCCGAATCCAAAACACACCCGAATCCGACAAAAAAAATTCGGTGAGGTTTTGCCAAAACGCGTTCGAACCCAAAACACGGCCGCGGAACCGAACCCAAAACCAAAACACAAAACCCGAAAAATTTCAGGCGCTCATCTCTACTTTATACAGCTACACTGGATATATGGCAGCAGAGAACACCAACACTGTGACTGGCTGGACTGATACAGTACAATACACTGACTACACTGGACTGGTCTGCACAACACAGCACCACTTTACAGCTACACTGGATATATGGCAGCAGAGAACACCAACACTGTGACTGCCTGGACAGATGCAGCACAATACACTGAGTGAGTACACTTGACTGGACTGAGCAGCACAACACTTGTCACCCCACTTTCCCGCCCCAACACACAGACCAGGGCAAACGCAGGATTTCTAAAGGGGGGTTTCCGGATACAGTATGTGATAGATATATATTATATATATATATATATATATACACACAAACAATACACACACATATATATATATATATATATATATATATATATTTCTCTTACGTCCTAGAGGATGCTGGGGACTCCGTAAGGACCATGGGGTATAGACAGGCTCCGCAGGAGATAGGGCACCTAAAAGAACTTTGACTATGGGTGTGCACTGGCTCCTCCCTCTATGCCCCTCCTCCAGACCTCAGTTAGATTCTGTGCCCAGAGGAGAAAGGGTACAAAGCAGTGAGCTCTCAAGAGTTTGCTGTTTTAAAGAATTTTGTTAGGTTTTTTATTTTCAGGGAGTCCTGTTGGCAACAGGCTCCCTGCATCGTGGGACTGAGGAGAGAGAAGCAGAGCTGGCTTGTAAGGTTGGGCACTGCTTCTAGGCTACTGGACACCATTAGCTCCAGAGGGAGTCGGAACACAGGTCTCACCTGGGGTTCGTCCCGGAGCCGCACCGCCGTCCTCCTCACAGATGCCGAAGATAGAAGCCGGGTGAGTATTGAGGAAAAGACTTCAGGCGGCAGAAGACATCAGATCTTCATGAGGTAAGCGCGCAGCGGTAAGCTGCACGCCATTGCTCCCAGACACACACACACAAGAGGCACTGTAGGGTGCAGGGCGCAGGGCGCAGGGGGGGGGGGCTCCCTGGGCAGCAATAAACCTCTATTTGGGCATAAATATGTTGGATTAGGCTGTGGGACAGTAAATCCACGGACCCCCGCCATTTTCTTACAATATCATGAGGGGACCGAAGCCCGCCGTCGATTGGGCGGGGCTTGATCCTCGGCACTAACCAGCGCCATTTTCTCCACAGAGGCTGTATGAGAAAACGCTGGCTCCCTGTTCTCTCCCCTGCTGAGCTTCACAGGCTGGAAAAAAATAGGAGGGGAGCACATTGGCGACGCAGTGAGTGGAGATTAACATTATAAATATATAAAAGCGCTATCTGGTCATATATTCCAGTGTTTGGGCACTGGGTGTGTGCTGGCATTCTCTTTCTCTGTCTCCCCTAAGGGCCTGGTTGGGGTTTTGTCCCCTTATAGGTAACCCCCTGTGTGTGTGTGGGGTGTCGGTAAGTGTGTGTCGACATGTCTGAAGCGGAAGGCTTCTCCAAGGAGGAGGTGGAGCAAATGAGTGGTGTGTCCCCGTCGCTGGTGCCGACTCAGGATTGGATGAGCATGTGGCATAGGTTAAATGCAAGTGTGACATCTTTACATGAAAGGCTTGATAAGGCTGAATTAAGGGGAACATCAGGGGGTCAATCCTCGGATTGGACCGATTCACAGGGCCCGTCGGGGTCTCAAAAATGTCCCTTAACACAAGACACTACTACCGACACGGACTCTGATTCCAGTGTCGACTATGACGAAGTAAAATTGCACCCTAGGGTGACTAAAACCATTCAGTGTATGATTGTGGCTATTAGGGATGTCTTGCATATTGAGAATGAACCCTCGGCCCCCGACACAAGGGTACACATGTTTAAGGAAAAGAAACAGATTATTAATTTTCCCATATCTCATGAATTAAATGAATTCTTTATAAAAGCTTGGGAGACTCCGGAGAAGAGGCCGCAGATCCCCAAAAGAATTTATATGGCATACCCCTTCCCTAAACAGGACAGGGAGATTTTGGAATCACCTCCCACTGTGGACAAGGCACTGACGCGCTTGTCCAAGAAGGTGGTGCTACCGTCTCCTGACACAGCTGCCCTTAAGGACCCTGCAGATCGCAGTCAAGAAACTACCTTAAAGTGTATTTATTCTCATACGGGTGCTGTACTACGACCGACGATTGCGTCGGCATGGGTGTGTAGCGCAGTTGCAGCTTGGGCAGTTAAGCTGACAGATAATTTTGAAAATATGGATAAGGATACTATATTCTTAACTCTAGGCCATATAAAAGACGCAGTCTTATTTATGAGGGATGCTCAAAGAGACATTGGATTGCTGGCTTCTAGGGCCAATGCCATGTCGATCTCAGCTAGACGATCCTTATGGACTCGCCAATGGACGGGTGATGCGGATTCCAAAAAGCATATGGAAGTACTACCCTATAAGGGTGATGTATTGTTTGGGGATGGGCTGACGGACCTGGTTTCCACAGCTACAGCAGGTAAATCTAATTTTTTACCATATATTCCCCAACAGCAAAAGAAAATGCCACCCTATCAGATGCAGTCCTTTCGGTCGCACAAGTCCAGAAGAGGTCGGGGATCCTCCTTCCTTGCCAGAGGTAAGGGCAGAGGCAAAAGAGCACCTGCTTCGGCAGGCGACCAGGAACAAAAGTCCTCCCCGGCTACTCCAAAACCCACAGCATGACGCCGGGACTCCCCTGAGGGAGTCCGCACCGGTGGGCGCACGTCTTCGACTTTTCAGCCAGGTCTGGGTCAACTCAGACCTGAATCCTTGGCTGTTAGAAATAGTTTCCCAGGGTTACAAACTGGAATTCGAAGAGGTGCCCCCGCGACGATTTTTCAGGTCGGCCCTACCAGTTTCCACGTCGGAACGGGATGTAGTGTTAGCTGCAATTCAAACGCTGTGTATACAGCAAGTGATAATCAGGGTTCCCATGAACCAGCATGGAAGAGGTTACTACTCAACCCTCTTTGTGGTCCCGAAACCACACGGTTCGGTCAGACCTATCTTGAATCTGAAATCCCTAAACCTGTACATAAAAAGATTCAAATTCAAAATGGAATCGCTCAGAGCGATAATAGCCAATATGGAGGAGGGGGAGTTTATGGTGTCTCTGGACATAAAGGATGCGTACCTTCATGTCCCCATATATCCCCCCCATCAAGAATTCCTGAGATTCGCTGTACAGGATTGTCATTACCAATTTCAGACGTTGCCGTTTGGACTTTCCACGGCCCCGAGGATTTTCGCCAAGATAATGGCGGAAATGATGGTGGTCCTGCACAAGCATGGAGTCACAATTATCCCATACTTGGACGATCTCCTGATAAAAGCGAGATCAAGGGAGAAATTGCTGAGCAGTGTGGCGCTCTCTCTGAAAGTGCTCCAGCAACACGGTTGGATTCTAAATCTACCGAAGTCACAGTTGATTCCGACAACTCGACTACCGTTCCTAGGTATGATACTGGAAACGGAACAAATGAAGGTCTTCCTTCCAATGGAGAAAGCATAGGACATCCAGAACATGGTCAGAGACCTGCTGAAACCGAAAAGGGTGTCTGTTCACCAGTGCACTCGAGTTCTGGGAAAGATGGTGGCGGCCTACGAGGCCATTCCATTCGGAAGGTTCCATGCAAGGACTTTTCAATGGGACCTTCTGGACAAGTGGTCCGGGTCCCATCTACACTTACATCGAAAAATGACTCTGTCCCCAGGGGCCAGGGTGTCTCTCCTGTGGTGGTTGCAAAGTGCTCACCTACTGGAGGGTCGCAGATTCGGAATTCAGGATTGGATCCTGGTTACCACGGACGCGAGCCTCCGAGGATGGGGAGCAGTCACACAAGGAAGACATTTTCAGGGACTTTGGTCAGACCAGGAGTCATGTCTACACATCAATGTGTTGGAACTCAGGGCCATATACAACGGCCTTCGACAAGCGGAGAGTCTTCTTCGAAACCTACCGGTTCTGATTCAGTCAGACAATGTCACAGCAGTGGCTCATGTGAACCGCCAAGAAGCAGAGTCGCGATGGCGGAAGCCACCAGGATTCTTCGCTGGGCGGAAAATCACGTGAGCGCTCTGTCGGCTGTCTTCATTCCGGGAGTGGACAACTGGGAAGCAGACTTCCTCAGCAGACACGATCTCCATCCAGGATAGTGGGGACTTCATCAAGAAGTCTTTGCAGACATAATACGTCTTTGGGGAACTCCTCAAATAGACATGATGGCGTCACGCCTCAACAAAAAACTTCGGAGGTATTGTGCCAGGTCTCGGGACCCTCAGGCAGTAGCAGTAGACGCTCTGATAACACCGTGGGTGTTCAAATTGGTCTACGTGTTTCCTCCTCTTCCTCTCATCACAAAAGTGTTGAGGATCATAAGACGAAGAAGAGTACAGACGATACTCGTTGTCCCAGACTGGTCTCGAAGGGCCTGGTACTCAGATCTACAAGAGATGCTCACAGGAGATCCCTGGCCTCTTCCGCTGAGGGAAGACCTGTTGCAACAGGGGCCCTGTGTATTTCAAGACTTACCGCGGTTACGTTTGACGGCATGGCGGTTGAACGCCGAATCCTAGCAAAAAAGGGAATTCCAGAAGAGGTCATCCCTACTTTAATAAAGGCTAGGAAGGAGGTGACGGTTAAGCATTATCACCGTATCTGGCGAAAGTATGTGTCTTGGTGTGAGACCAAGAATGCACCTACGGAAGATTTACATCTGGGTCGTTTTCTCCACTTCCTACAAACAGGAGTGGATATGGGCCTGAAATTAGGTTCTGTTAAGGTGCAGATTTCGGCCCTCTCGATTTTCTTTCAGAAGGAATTAGCTTCTCTTCCAGAAGTCCAGACGTTTGTAAAGGGAGTGCTGCACATCCAGCCCCCTTTTGTGCCTCCAGTGGCACCATGGGACCTCAACGTGGTGTTGCAGTTCCTAAAATCACACTGGTTTGAACCGCTTAACAAGGTTGAGTTGAAATTTCTTACTTGGAAGGTGGACATGTTGTTGGCCTTGGCATCGGCAAGGCGAGTATCAGAATTGGCGGCTTTGTCACACAAAAGCCCCTACTTGATTTTTCATGTGGATCGAGCTGAATTGAGGACACGTCCACAATTTTTGCCTAAGGTGGTTTCTTCATTCCATGTGAATCAACCTATTGTAGTGCCTGTGGCTACAAGTGACCTGGAGGATTCCAGATCCCTGGACGTAGTCAGGGCCTTAAAGATTAGAACGGTATGAATCTTGGGACCCTTTGAAGAAGTCTGATGTGACGAAACGCATTGGGTTCCCTGCACTGACCCCCTGCCTATTTTTAAGTTAAGTCGAATCTCCTACCTTTTATTAAGATTTTATATGCTTTTATTTGTGCTATAGATATTATATCTCACTTTTATATACTATTAAAACTTGTTTATATTCTTATATATTTTTTGGCTTATAAATTTTACCTTTTAACAACACAGGTCGCCGGTACCCCCATTCCCCCCTTTTCTATACCTTTTAGCATTACTGTACCAGCATTGCATTTTTAGGGGTTGGCAGACACCTTTAACAAGGTTGTGTGTGTTTTTAACAGCATCTTTTAGTGACTTTTATACTTTCTACTGAGATCCCATCCCACAAGTGGCGCTGTATATATTTTTCTCTATACAAATAAATATATATATATATATATAATTATATATATAAATTAGGGGATGTGCCAGAATCCCAACACACAACAGAATGCCGCACCGAAATCCCAAAAGGGGCCAGGACACGACGCCGTATCCCGACCGTCGAAACAGTGGAGTGGGTAACTATTACACCAGGGATGGAGGGGGGGGGGGGGGGGGTTAGGTTTAGTCGACCCCCAGGGGACTTAGAGTTAGGGTGCGGGGGTGGTTTGGTTTAGGGTTCGGCGAGGGGGAGTTAGGGTTAGGCACCACCATGAAGGGGGGGGGGTGTTAGGCTCCAGGGGGAGAATATTTAGGGTGTGCAGGGAGGGTGAGATAGGTTTATGTGTCACCCGGGGGAAGGGGGAATTAGGGTTAGGCTGTGGGGGAGGGGGGAGGTTAGGCACCTAAAAGGGAGGGTTAGGTAGGATAAGGGGAGGGTTAGACCAGGACTTTTCAAGTTATTGATACTCTAAACCGCAGGTTTATACATGTACATGGGTGGTCTTCAGGTTGCCGGCGGCCGGGCTCCCGACGACCACCGTACAGGCGCCGGAATCCCGAACGCCGGCATACCGACAACTTTTCTCCCTCTTGGGGGTCCACGACCCCCCTGGAGGGAGAATAGATAGTGTACGCGCGCCAACGTGCCCGCAGCATGGCAAACGAAGCGAGCCCGCAAGGGGCTCATTTGCGCTCACCCAGCTGTCAGTATGCCGGCGGTCGGGATTCCGGCGCCGGTATGCTGGTCGCCGGGAGCCCGACCGCTGGCAACACATACTACACCCCATGTACATATATAGTATAGCTGTATTCACAAAAAGTACAAAATAAATATACATGCTCACATCTGCCTTCCTGCCACTTCCACCATTGCCGAGGTCCTGCAGCTCCGTCGCTGATGGTGACTGCCTCCGTCCGCCGCTTCCATCATTGCCGAGGTCCTGACTTCTGCATCTCCGCCATTGACAGTGACTGCCTCCGCCCGCCGCTGACTCTGACAGGCGGCACTGTGTGGACTTCGGAGGGACCTGCTATGGCTGACCATGCGCAGTCAGCAGCTCCCCCTCCCCATGACACTCTCTATGCAGAGAGCTACACAGCTCTCTGCTAGAGCAGCTCTGCTGTCGCGGTCGCATACGCGATCGCGGCTTTTACTGAGACGGAGACACTGCTGTCTCCGTCTCAAAAATAAAAATGTTGGCTCATCAAGGGGGATTTCCAGGTACTCGGAAACCCCCCCTGCGTGCGCCACTGCAGACACTGAACACTGAGGACACGTCCTCTCTATACACTCTCCAAGACTGGTGTGAAAATGGCCGTGATGAGCCGCTCCTTATATGGAATACAAATCCCGCGAGAATCCGAAAGCGGGATGATGACGTTTTGCCGCATTCGGGTTTCCGAGTCAAGCGGGAAAATCTGAGCCGGGCTTGAAACGCTCATCTCTAGTTTGCACTAAAACTATCAAGTTGCTGTTCACTAGCCATCCACCCACGGCTGATCCATCCACCTACACTGGGAAATCTTTTGCACTGAGCTATATGAACACAATAAGGACTTAGATATTGACTAAGAAATAGTTACTGTTACTGGCTATACCAGCAGAGCCAAAATCATGTACTGACAGCCAGGCACACTGCACTGCTATCACCTGTATCATATAGCTCTGTACTGAGCTCTAACACTGTCAATAAGGGGGTCATTCCGAGTTGATCGCTCGCTAGCTACTTTTAGCAGCCGTGCAAACGCATAGTCACCGCCCACAGGGGAGTGTATTTTCCTTTTGCAAGTGTGCGAACGCATGTGCAGCTGAGTGGTACCAAAACATTTTGTGCAAAACTAGACCAGCCCTGTAGTTACTTACTCTGTGCGATTATTGCAGCGACGAAGGTTCCAGAATTGATGTCAGATACCCGCCCTGCAAACGCCTAGACACACCTGCGTTTTCCCAAACACTCGCTGAAAACGGTCAGTTGACACCCATAAACGCCCTCTTTCTGTCAGTCACCTTGCGTTCGGCTGCGCGAATGGAATCTTCGCTAAACCCATTGCCCAGCACCGATCCTCTTTGTACCCGTAATGCGCGCCTGCGCATTGCGGTGCATACGCATGCGCAGTTTTGCCATTTTTTAAACCTGATCACTGCGCTGCGAAAATCGGCAGCAAGCGATCAACTCTGAATGACCCCCTAAGTTGCTATAAGTAAGTATATGATAATGAGGGTGGATATGGCTGGGCATTAAGTCAGGTGTCCCAAGTCTATTCCAGGAAGACTGTGATCAGTGAATTCTTTGGAATGATAGTAGTGCTTCAGATACTACAAAGAAATGACAGTGCAGGCTCCTGGCTATTATGTGAAAAGACAGTAAACACTGATAGAATGTTTGGCAGCTGACCTACAATTACATTTGGAATGTTTAAAGGTTCTAAGCAAGCAGGCTTTACATACCTACTGCATGCATAACTAGTGATGAGCGGGTTCGGTTTCTCGGAAACCGAACCCCCCGAACTTCACCCTTTTTACACGGGTCCTAGCCATACTCGGATTCTCCCGTATGGCTCGGGTAACCCGAGCGCGCCCGAACGTCATCATCCCGCTGTCGGATTCTCGCGAGATTCGGATTCTATATAAGCAGCCGCGCGTCGCCGCCATTTTCACTCGTGCATTGGAAATGTTAGGGAGAGGACGTGGCTGGCGTCCTCTCCGTTATTGTTGAACTTGATTGTGCTGTGCACTATTGCTTAATTGTGGGGAGGGCTGGGGAGCAGCTGTATATAGGAGGAGTACAGTGTAGAGTTTTGCTGACCGGTGACCACCAGTTATCCGTTCTCTACCTGAAAAAAACGCTCCATATCTGTGCTCAGTGTGCTGCATATATCTGTGCTCACACTGCTTAATTGTGGGGACTGGGGAGCAGCTGTATTATATAGCAGGAGTACAGTGCAGAGTTTTGCTGACAGTGACCACCAGTATACGTTGTCTGCCTGAAAAACACTCCATATCTGTGCTCAGTGTGCTGCTTTATTGTGGGGACTGGGGACCACCAGTATAATATTATATAGGAGGAGTACAGTGCAGAGTTTTGCTGACCAGTGACCACCAGTATATAATATATAGCATTACGGTACAGTAGGCCACTGCTGTACCTACCTCTGTGTCGTCATTAAGTATACTATCCATCTACATTCTATACCTGTGGTGCATTTTAGTTTTGCAGTTTGCTGACACAGTGACCACCAGTATACTATATATAGCAGTACGGAAGGCCACTGCTGTACCTACCTCTGTGTCGTCATTCATTAAGTATACTATCCATCTACATTCTATACCTGTGGTGCATTTTAGTTTTGTAGTTTGCTGACACAGTGACAACCAGTATATATAGCAGTACGGTACGGAAGGCCACTGCTATACCTACCTCTGTGTCGTCATTAAGTATACTATCCATCTACATTCTATACCTGTGGTGCATTTTAGTTTTGCAGTTTGCTGACACAGTGACCACCAGCATACTATATATAATAGCAGTACGGTACGGAAGGCCACTGCTGTACCTACCTCTGTGTCGTCATTAAGTATACTATCCATCTACATTCTATACCTGTTGTGCATTTAAGTTTTGCAGTTTGCTGACACAGTGACCACCAGTATACTATATATAATAGCAGTACGGTATGGAAGGCCACTGCTGTACCTACCTCTGTGTCGTCATTTATTAAGTATGCTATCCATCTACATTCTATACCTGTGGTGCATTTTAGTTTTGCAGTTTGCTGACACAGTGACCACCAGTATACTATATATAGCAGTACGGAAGGCCACTGCTGTACCTACCTCTGTGTCGTCATTCATTAAGTATACTATCCATCTACATTCTATACCTGTGGTGCATTTTAGTTTTGCAGTTTGCTGACACAGTGACCACCAGTATACTATATATAGCAGTACGGAAGGCCACTGCTGTACCTACCTCTGTGTCGTCATTCATTAAGTATACTATCCATCTACATTCTATACCTGTGGTGCATTTTAGTTTTGTAGTTTGCTGACACAGTCACCACCAGTATATATAGCAGTACGGTACGGAAGGCCTCTGCTATACCTACCTCTTTGTCGTCATTAAGTATACTATCCATCTACATTCTATACCTGTGGTGCATTTTAGTTTTGCAGTTTGCTGACACAGTGACCACCAGCATACTATATATAATAGCAGTACGGTACGGAAGGCCACTGCTGTACCTACCTCTGTGTCGTCATTAAGTATACTATCCATCTACATTCTATACCTGTTGTGCATTTAAGTTTTGCAGTTTGCTGACACAGTGACCACCAGTATACTATATATAATAGCAGTACGGTATGGAAGGCCACTGCTGTACCTACCTCTGTGTCGTCATTTATTAGGTATACTATCCATCTACATTCTATACCTGTGGTGCATTTTAGTTTTGCAGTTTGCTGACACAGTGACCACCAGTATACTATATATAGCAGTACGGAAGGCCACTGCTGTACCTACCTCTGTGTCGCCATTCATTAAGTATACTATCCATCTACATTCGATACCTGTGGTGCATTTTAGTTTTGCAGTTTGCTGACACAGTGACCACCAGTATATATAGCAGTACGGTACGGAAGGCCACTGCTGTACCTACCTCTGTGTCGTCATTAAGTATACTATCCATCTACATTCTATACCTGTGGTGCATTTTAGTTTTGTAGTTTGCTGACACAGTGACAACCAGTATATATAGCAGTACGGTACGGAAGGCCACTGCTATACCTACCTCTGTGTCGTCATTAAGTATACTATCCATCTACATTCTATACCTGTGGTGCATTTTAGTTTTGCAGTTTGCTGACACAGTGACCACCAGCATACTATATATAATAGCAGTACGGTACGGAAGGCCACTGCTGTACCTACCTCTGTGTCGTCATTAAGTATACTATCCATCTACATTCTATACCTGTGGTGCATTTTAGTTTTGCAGTTTGCTGACACAGTGACCACCAGTATACTATATATAGCAGTACGGAAGGCCACTGCTGTACCTACCTCTGTGTCGTCATTCATTAAGTATACTATCCATCTACATTCTATACCTGTGGTGCATTTTAGTTTTGTAGTTTGCTGACACAGTGACAACCAGTATATATAGCAGTACGGTACGGAAGGCCACTGCTATACCTACCTCTGTGTCGTCATTAAGTATACTATCCATCTACATTCTATACCTGTGGTGCATTTTAGTTTTGCAGTTTGTTGACACAGTGACCACCAGCATACTATATATAATAGCAGTACGGTACGGAAGGCCACTGCTGTACCTACCTCTGTGTCGTCATTAAGTATACTATCCATCTACATTCTATACCTGTTGTGCATTTAAGTTTTGCAGTTTGCTGACACAGTGACCACCAGTATACTATATATAATATCAGTACGGTATGGAAGGCCACTGCTGTACCTACCTCTGTGTCGTCATTTATTAAGTATACTATCCATCTACATTCTATACCTGTGGTGCATTTTAGTTTTGCAGTTTGCTGACACAGTGACCACCAGTATACTATATATAGCAGTACGGAAGGCCACTGCTGTACCTACCTCTGTGTCGTCATTCATTAAGTATACTATCCATCTACATTCTATACCTGTGGTGCATTTTAGTTTTGCAGTTTGCTGACACAGTGACCACCAGTATACTATATATAGCAGTACGGAAGGCCACTGCTGTACCTACCTCTGTGTCGTCATTCATTAAGTATACTATCCATCTACATTCTATACCTGTGGTGCATTTTAGTTTTGTAGTTTGCTGACACAGTGACCACCAGTATATATAGCAGTACGGTACGGAAGGCCACTGCTATACCTACCTCTGTGTCGTCATTAAGTATACTATCCATCTACATTCTATACCTGTGGTGCATTTTAGTTTTGCAGTTTGCTGACACAGTGACCACCAGCATACTATATATAATAGCAGTACGGTACGGCAGGCCACTGCTGTACCTACCTCTGTGTCGTCATTAAGTATACTATCCATCTACATTCTATACCTGTTGTGCATTTAAGTTTTGCAGTTTGCTGACACAGTGACCACCAGTATACTATATATAATAGCAGTACGGTATGGAAGGCCACTGCTGTACCTACCTCTGTGTCGTCATTTATTAAGTATACTATCCATCTACATTCTATACCTGTGGTGCATTTTAGTTTTGCAGTTTGCTGACACAGTGACCACCAGTATACTATATATAGCAGTACGGAAGGCCACTGCTGTACCTACCTCTGTGTCGTCATTCATTAAGTATACTATCCATCTACATTCGATACCTGACGTGCATTTTAGTTTTGCAGTTTGCTGACACAGTGACCACCAGTATATATAGCAGTACGGTACGGAAGGCCACTGCTGTACCTACCTCTGTGTCGTCATTAAGTATACTATCCATCTACATTCTATACCTGTGGTGCATTTTAGTTTTGCAGTTTGCTGACACAGTGACCACCAGTATACTATATATAATAGCAGTTCGGTACGGAAGGCCACTGCTGTACCTACCTCTGTGTCATCATTAAGTATACTATCCATCAACATTCTATACCTGTGGTGCATTTTAGTTTTGCAGTTTGCTGACACAGTGACCACCAGTATATATAGCAGTACGGTACGGAAGGCCACTGCTGTACCTACCTCTGTGTCGTCATTAAGTATACTATCCATCTACATTCTATACCTGTGGTGCGCCTCTTTTTTTCTTTGCATCATGTGCTGCTTGGGGACAATTTTTTTGAAGTGCCATCCTGCCTGACACTGCAGTGCCACTCCTAGATGGGCCAGGTGTTTGTGTCGGCCACTTGTGTCGCTTAGCTTAGTCACACAGCGACCTTGGTGCGCCTCTTTTTTTCTTTGCATCATGTGCTGTTTGGGGACAATTTTTTTGAAGTGTCATCCTGCCTGACACTGCAGTGCCACTCCTAGATGGGCCAGGTGTTTGTGTCGGCCACTTGTGTCGCTTAGCTTACTCACACAGCGACCTTGGTGCGCCTCTTTTTTTCTTTGCATCATGTGCTGTTTGGGGACAATTTTTTTGAAGTGCCATCCTGCCTGACACTGCAGTGCCACTCCTAGATGGGCCAGGTGTTTGTGTCGGCCACTTGTGTCGCTTAGCTTAGTCACACAGCGACCTTGGTGCGCCTCTTTTTTTCTTTGCATCATGTGCTGTTTGGGGACAATTTTTTGAAGTGTCATCCTGCCTGACACTGCAGTGCCACTCCTAGATGGGCCAGGTGTTTGTGTCGGCCACTTGTGTCGCTTAGCTTACTCACACAGCGACCTTGGTGCGCCTCTTTTTTTCTTTGCATCATGTGCTGTTTGGGGACAATTTTTTTGAAGTGCCATCCTGCCTGACACTGCAGTGCCACTCCTAGATGGGCCAGGTGTTTGTGTCGGCCACTTGTGTCGCTTAGCTTAGCCATCCAGCGACCTCGGTGCAAATTTTAGGACTAAAAATAATATTGTGAGGTGTGAGGTGTTCAGAATAGACTGGAAATTAGTGGAAATTATGGTTATTGAGGTTAATAAAACTATGGGATCAAAATGACCCCCAAATTCTATAATTTAAGCTGTTTTTTAGGGTTTTTTGTAAAAAACACCCGAATCCAAAACACATCCGAATCCGACAAAAAATTTTCGGTGAGGTTTTGCCAAAAAGCGTCCGATTCCAAAACACGGCCGCGGAACCAAAACCAAAACACAAAACCCGAAAAATGTCCGGTGCACATCACTATGCATAACACATACCACCCACCTACCTTGGTTTAGAAGGTAAAGTCCTGTTTTAAGGGACCTGTCCCGTGGATCACAACCTTGTACCTAATGCCAAGACAGTTGAGGTTGAAAAAAAGACTATTGTCCATCGAGTTCAACCCATCATTTATCTACTGCTATGCTCTGGATTTATTTTTATTGACCCAGATACACCATACATTATTATTAAAGGTTATATCTTTGGATGCCTTTTCAGCTAAAAATTTGTCTAGCCCTTTCTCTAACCTATCAGTTGAGTCCACCAGTGCAACCTTCTCTTCACTGGGTATGAAACCTCCTCTCCTCTAACCAGTGGTGCAAGTAGAAATATTTTTTTAGTGGTACTGAGTGCCAAAAAATGGGCGTGGCCATGTGTTGTGAGGGGGTGTGACCAAATGCTGCTAGTAGGAGTGGCTGCATGACACTAGCGGCGTGCCCACATGACAGCCCCTTTTTTTTTTTAAATCTGGAGGCAAAGCTAAACATATATAGTAATGCCTCCAGTATAATAGAAATATATAGTGATACCTCCAGTATAACAGATATATATAGTAATGCCCAGGGGCGTATCTACCCCTTGGCCAGGATGGCAGTCACCAAGGGCGCCGGCCAAAGGGGGGCGCTGCCATCCATGGCCAGGGGTTAGATTCACGCCCATATGCAGAACGCACCTCCATGAAGATGCGGCATCTGCTAATAGGAAAAGCTGCGATTGCGACCGCATTCGCGATTGCAGCTGCAGCTACAGAGAGCTCTGGGCAGAGCTCTGCACAGTGCATACAGAATACATGCTGACCAGCTGCAGCTGCAGCTCCTTTCAGACTCAAAGCAGCTCCCAGCCTGGTTCCTGTCACACTGGTCAGGGTGCTGTCTGATTTTCGTATATATATATATATATATATATATGTGTCTTGGGATTTTTTTATATTTATTATGATGTAATTACAGTATACAGTATGTTGTTAGGGTATGTGTGAAGAATGCCTTTGAGGTTAATTTGTTCACTATGTAATACTGGCTCTTTTTTATCCACCTATATAGTTTATCTAGAGAACAGTAGCTCGTTGCCACTTACTATAGATTTCCCTCCAATAACCTTGCTGTTAACACTCCTGAGCACACTGGCAGTGTATATTTAGTTATTGATTTACCGTGGCACCATCTTTTGTGTTCTGTTTGCCAATGTTTACCTAAGCAGACTACATAGGAGCACCCCGGACCAGGGCTGTCTTTTCATATGGGCTCAGTGGGCTCTTGCCCAAGGGCCCCAGGAGTTTAAGGGACCTAGGCTGATAGCTGAGAGTCAGTAGCGGATCTTGCCACGGCCAAGCAGGACTTTTGCCCGGGGCGCCGCCTTCCGGAGGGCGCTGGCGCCATCCGGAGGGCGCCGCACCGTGGCAAGATCCGCCACTGCTGCCCGCTGTGTCCCCCGTCCGCCTCCGCTGCCCGCTGCCGTCCCCGTCCTCCTCCTGTGAAGGGAACTAGACGCTATGCGTCTAGTTTCCCTTCGTGGAGAGTAACTTTGCTGAGCGGTGCGCGATGACGTCATCGCGCACCGCACAGCAAAGGTCCTCTCCACGAAGGGAACTAGACGCATAGCGTCTAGTTTCCCTTCGTGGAGAGGACCTTTTGCTGTGCGGTGCGCGATGACGCCATCGCGCACCGCTCAGCATTCAAGCAGCGCTAGCAATGTACAGGGGGCGTAACTGACCACGCCCCCTGTATTAGGCCACGCCCATTTTCCTGCCCGGGGCGCAGAGCGCCCTTGAACCGGCCCTGCTGAGAGTCTCCTCTTTCCATGGGTACCAAATATTTGAAAATCGTCCCTAGGGAACCTGAGATATTCGACTTCAAAGCAGTGGTCCCCGTCTGAGCCTGTTAATTGCTCTTCACAGTCAGATATCTCGGGTTCTGTTTGACTTGGAGTATTTCTGAGGGTACACTCCAAAAGGTTGGACTCTACCCTTTCGGTGGACACTGGCAGCTTGCCTCTACTATGAGTAGAACCAGAGATATCAGCCTTCCAGCAGCTGGTTCCTGCTCCAGCTCCACACGCCTGGTATGCAGTTTTATATTTTTGTCGGTGGATTGCTCTGGCTCCTGATCTCTGATCCTCAAGTCCCCAGTACCTCCTGAAAGGAGTCCCCAGTACCTCCTGAAAGGAGTCCCCAGTACCTCCTGAAAGGTGTCCCCAGTACCTCCTGAAAGGTGTCCCCAGTACCTCCTGAAAGGTGTCCCCAGTACCTCCTGAAAGGTGTCCCCAGTACCCCCTGAAAGGTGTCCCCAGTACCCCCTGAAAGGTGTCACTAGTACCCCCTGAAAGGTGTCCCTAGTACCCCCTGAAAGGTGTCCCTAGTACCTCCTGAAAGGAGTCCCCAGTACCTCCTGAAAGGAGTCCCCAGTACCTCCTGAAAGGTGTCCCCAGTACCTCCTGAAAGGTGTCCCCAGTACCTCCTGAAAGGTGTCCCCAGTACCTCCTGAAAGGTGTCCCCAGTACCCCCTGAAAGGTGTCCCCAGTACCCCCTGAAAGGTGTCACTAGTACCCCCTGAAAGGTGTCCCTAGTACCCCCTGAAAGGTGTCCCTAGTACCTCCTGAAAGGTGTCCCCAGTACTTCCCGAAAGGCGGGACTCTATAGTGTTTTACCCCTTTGAAAACAAAGACATCTATTTCCAGGAACTGGAAATATCGGCAGTCAAACAAGCTGCCCTTCCACAGGAAAATTATGAATATTATGCCCACTCCACTATCCACTGCTCCCCTGTGTATTAAACCTTGCCCTACTACCTTGTAAGTCATGTACCGGGGGCCCTTCTTTCAGCCCAATGCCCCCTTCTACAGTTTAGTGTTCTCCCTCCCGCCCCATCTCACACCATCTGTGTAGTAAAGGAGTAATTAGCAGGAATTACTACTCCAGGTCCTACATGCTGAGAGGAAGATAGAACACCCCCTACCACCCACGGAACATCAAAGCTGCCGCTGATAGCACCCCCCACCCCTACTGCTGCAGGATGGGTAGGGGCCCCAGTGCATTGCTTTGCCCAGGGGCCTACGCTGCTGTTGAGACAACCCTGCCCTGGACCACGTCACATGCTTTTCAAGGGGCTTTCGGGACTTCCATTTGTGACGCATGTGTTCCAACGGCTGGACCCAATGGGATGCAGTGCTTAATGGGGCGATCCATCCACTGAGGGCTGTGACACCGTGAGTTAAAGGGCCTTACTATACACTGAGGGGTGCGTCCTCTGTTAAGTCTGATATATGTTTTTATTAATATAATATAATGCACTGAATGGTGTTGCTGGTCTGGTTATAAACAGGAAATGACATAATGTGCGTTCCAGCTGGAACGCAGAACTGGGGCAATTGGCGTCTTGTGTACAATTAGGTGGGTATATAAGGAGCCAGGTAGGCATAGCCAGCCTTGCTGCAGGATACCTGTGGGATGTATCAGATGCATATGTTGTGCTGAAGTGACTCCTGATGAAGGTCTCACTGGGACCGAAAACATAAGGGGTGCTACTGTGTAGTGTAAAGTGAATAAGGTGCTCTAGTGTATGTCGTAATGTGTATAAGGGGTATTTTTGTGTTGTGTAATGTGAATAAGGGACATTACTGTGTGATGTAATGTGTATAATGGGTACTGTAGTGTAACCTGTATGAGGGGTACTACTGTGTGGTGTAATGTGTAGAAGGGTTGTTTAGCAAAGAGGCAAAAAAAGGGGGACTATAGATAATGTCTCTCAGGGGCACACTTAATTCTATATATTAAAGAGATAGAGGGTTGGATAGGATATCATAATTGGTAGGTGAGGTAGGATAAAACTTAACTTTTAATCACAAACGAAAAGATGATAAAATTACTGCTGTGCATCAGCAATAAATATTAAAACAAGTATTAAACAACAAAACGATGTTGACGATATAATAATATGTAACTCACTTATATGAAGAGGGTGACAGAAAGTTTATCTGTAAACCCACTGATTTGTAAGCGAGTATTGATGTTTGACGTTTGTCAGAAGCGAAAATATAAATGTTCCTATTATCTCTATGAAATTATGGTGTTAAGTAGATTGGTGTGTTCATAGAAGAGATAATGGAAAACCGGCTTGTGTAAGTATGGACTCCTAAAGAGTGGGTCAGCTGCAATAATGGATTGCAAGGTTGAACTGAAATTAAATTTGCTGATCAGCGGAAGGTATATTTCTTGGTGCTACAGTACCCGGTATTCCCAGAGGGTCACCCCTTCTGGTACTGACCTGGCCCAATGCTGCTTGGCTTCCAAGATCAGGCGAGATCGGGCATGTCCAGCATGGTATGACTGTAGAAAGTCGAAAGAATACCTGTCAGCATGGGCAATGGCCACTGATGAGGCAAATTCAAAGAAAGTAATATAATGACTGATGTTGGTCTATGACACGCAGGTCGCCCCCAAAATGACACGTAAATGGATGGGGGAATCTGAAAAAAACTGGAGAGAATAATTTATCTCCCCTCACAAGCTTTATTTTTACACACTCAAAATGATGTGTTTAATGGATGGATGGATCTGTAACAAACGGGGAGGTTAATTGCTCTCCCCTATGGGATGTCTCAAAAATGAGATAGTAGTGAGAGCACGTGTGAATTGTATCACAAATAGTCCATGGTGAGTTCTTTCCAAAAAATGAAATAAGGGCTATAGTGAGAACACCTGCTCCAAAGCATCCCAATTAATCCATAAATATGCAACCTGAGTTGTTGGTGTGAAAATTACAGTGAGAGATGGTGACAGTAATACGCCTGTGCTGTATAATGCAGAGCGTATGGACTCACAAGTTACAGCCCACAGGTTGCCTGGATGGTTAATGATAAATAAACGGTTAACCAAGAAATACTGACAGGCAAAAAAGATCTCAAACTTGACATAACATCCAGTATGAAAATTAATGAGAGTTCATATAGGCTGCAGCACAAAAGTTGCAAGAGCCGCTATCCGTCTGTTCTGCAACTTCACACATAATACAATACAATAGTTGATAAGAATCACAGGTTGCCTGGATGGTTAATGATAAATAAACGGTTAACCAAGAAATACTGACAGGCAATACATACACTAATTTGCAAGAACAGCTGTACATTTATACCAAGAAGACATATTGATATTGCACCAATAGTCTTATGACTAATTATTATTTGAAAAAACTTTTGAAAAATCTGTGCTGACCCATGTGATGGTATTGACAAAGTAAATATAGAATCCAGCAAAAAATTATTGAATTAATATATATGGCAGCTGTGACTATCTCATGTAAGAGAGAGAAAAAACTGTCTATGCAGATAACAATAACAGTGGTGTTACTTTGCAAAGCTCCCCTGCAGTCAAGATACAAATAATAACATAATTACCACAGTAATTGTAGAATTATTATGCGGCTAGTGAGTACTTCCCTACATAGGTAAATATCATAAATGGATTTGGTATGTATATATGGAATTTCAGTGCAGTTCATGAGTGGTTTCCATGTACTTGGTAACTGCTGTGTGTGTATGCTGTTACCATGGAAACCTCAGACACTGCACCGTCGTTGCCGGAGAAACAATACCCGTCTTGTGCCGCTTAAATGAAACAGACGGCTTTCTTCTGATCCCGTGCTGTGTGCACATGAGGGTGATCTGAGCAGGGGGCAAGGTCCACCGCATAAAGCGGTGGTATACTTGCTGCGATGCTGGATTGAGGAGTCCGCCCGCCGGAGCCCCGTCGCGGAGGTCCCGGAAGTTGAGTGCCGGACCGGAAGTGACGCGCGTTTCGCTGGGAGGAGCTTGTTCACATGATCGTCTGGTGTAATGTGTATAAGTAGTACTACTCTATGGCGTAATGTGAATAAGGGACACTACTGTGTGGTGTAATGTGAATAAGGGACACTACTGTGTGGTGTAATGTGAATAAGGGACACTACTGTGTGGTGTAATGTGAACAATGGGTCTACTTTGTGGTATAATGTGATTAAGATACACTACTGTGTGGTATATTATGAATAAGGGACACTACTATGTGATCTAATGTGAGTAGGGGGGTACTATTGTATGGCCACACCCCTTCACCACGAGACCATGACACTTTTTTGCGCAATGGCCATACTTAAAATATGAGTGGAGCACCAGTGCTCGTACTAGCACTGGGCACCAAAATGTGATGGAGGGAGGCGGGGAGTCAAGGGCACCGGTCCATTGCTTTGCCAAGGGTGCTCAAACCCCTAGATACACCCCTGGTAATGCCCCCAATTTAATAACATATATTTACTATAATTATATATAGTATATATATAACAATATATACTAATGCCTCCATTATAACAGGAAAATACAGCCATTGTCGCACTCCCAGTAACCAGAGCCAGCCATAGGCAAACTAGGCAATTGCCTAGGGCATTTGATATGCCTAGGGGCATCAGCAGCTTCTGCTGATTAAAATGATATGCGGCATGCCTATATTCTGTATGTAGCATTTCATATGCAGATACAGCCACAGTCTCACACAGTATATAGGCATGCTGCATATCAGTTTAATCAGCAGAAGCTGCTTGTGCATCCTAGCCACATAGCAATGCAAATAAGATACATTTTCATTAAAAAAAGGTGCCCGATGTTAGCATTGATGCAAGATTTGTGAGGACACATCTGTATCCAAGCAGAGGTAGAGGTCACAGTGTTAGTGGAAGTGTGAGTGCTGTGTGCATGTGAGTGGGTTGGTTGTGCAGTAGTGTTCGGAATATGTGTAAGGAGCATTATGTGTGTCATGTAAAAATGCATTAATAATGTGCAACATATGTGTAAAGGGCCACTATGTGCGTCATTATGTGTATAAGGGCATTAATAATGTGCGGCATATGTGTAACAGGGTACTACTGTATGTGTGTCATTATGTGTATAGGGGCACTAATAATGTGCAGCAAATGTGTAGGGGGCACTATGTGTGTCATTATGTGCATAAGGGCATTAATAATGTGCGCCATATGTGTAATGTACATTATGTGTAAAAGGGCATTAATAAAGGTTGTCATAATGTGTAAGGCGCATTATGTTTATAAGGACATTAATGTGTCTCATATGTGTAAGGGGCATTACTGTGTGGAATTGTGTATAAATGCATTACTAATGTGTGGCAGTATGTGTATAAGGTGCTCTACTATGTGGCGTTGCATATAGAAAGGGCACTACTGTGTCATCTAATGTGAATAAAGAGCAATAAGGTGTGGTGTAATGTTAATAAGGAGCAATTCAGTGTGATGTAATGTGAATAAGGGGCTCTACTGTGAGGAGTAACGCTTATAAGGTAAAGTGATACTACTCTGGGATTTAATATGAATTATGGACACTATCGCAAGATAAAATGTGAATAAAGTTGCAGTACTGTGTGGCGTAATTGGAATTGGGGTCAGAGGCGTCACTAGCGTTGGTGTCACCCGGTGTGGTAATTCATGGTGTCACCCCCCATGGACCTCCTCCCCTATCACACCACACGGAATTCTGGTGAAGGGGGAGGAGGGGGCCGTGGTGATGGGGAGTCAATGTTTTCGGACCATTCCGTCATGCAGCCGCTGTGACCCAAAAGATGGCGGCCTGGCGACTGCCTTCACAGCTAGACTGCGGAGGCAGGGGGCTACCCTTAAAATGCGAGCGCATCTCTGTATAGCAATGCGCTTGCTTATCAGCGGGGGAGCGGTCCTGGTATGTGGGGCGGTCTTGCCCTGTGCTGGACGGCCCCCCCTCATGCTAGAGAAAGCAGTTGTAGTTTTGCTACTTTTAGCAAAACTACTACTGATGCTGAATTAGGCCCAAAATCCATAGCTATGCCAACAGTCATGGATGCTGCATACACACACACCCGCTAGCGGCCTAAACATTATTGCAAAAACTACGGGTAGCGGGAGCATTGCTTCCCACTACCCCTGATTATTCCCCAACGCCGGCTCCCCCTTACTGCTCTGGGCAGTAGGAGAATCGCTCTCCCACTGCCTGTGTCAAGTGTCGTCTGTCTATAGCCAGAAGTGCCGCACTGTTTTGAATATGCTATGAATATAGGCCCTCATTCCGAGTTGTTCGCTCGGTAAAAATCTTCGCATCGCAGCGATTTTCCGCTTAATGCGCAATGTTCGCACTGCGACTGCGCCAAGTAAATTTGCTATGCAGTTAGGAATTTTACTCACGGCTTTTTCATCGTTCTGGAGATCGTAATGTGATTGACAGGAAATGGGTGTTACTGGGCGGAAACAGGCCGTTTTATGGGCGTGTGGGAAAAAACGCTACCGTTTCCGGAAAAAACGCAGGAGTGGCTGGAGAAACGGAGGAGTGTCTGGGCGAACACTGGGTGTGTTTGTGACGTCAAACCAGGAACGACAAGCACTGAACTGATCGCAGATGCCGAGTAAGTCTGGAGCTACTCAGAAACTGCTACGAGGTGTGTAATCGCAATATTGCGAATACATCGTTCGCAATTTTAAGATGCTAAGATTCACTCCCAGTAGGCGGCGGCTTAGCATGAGCAAATCTGCTAAAATCCGCTTGCGAGCGAACAACTCGGAATGAGGGCCATAGTTTGTGAGGGCACCGGACACAGTTTTTCTGTTTAACGGAGTGTCGAACCATATGCTACATATATATATATATATATATAAATGTGTGTGTGTGTATAATATACACCCAGTATCATAATATGTATACACCCAGTGCAATGTCACAGAGATCCTATTGCATGCTTAACCCCCCTGCCCAAGTATTTCCTATCCCTACCCGCCTCCATTCCCCTAGTACTGCCCAAACTTCTATCTACCCTTACCCCCTTAAAACCCCCAGTACTGCCTGCCCTCACACCCCATAATATGTGATAGGACACAGAAATAGTTGAGTAGGACCCCAATTTTTGAAAGTTAGGAGTCCCTGGGACCCACAATTTTTTTTTGCTGTGCACGATCACTGCAACACCCATTAGCACATTAATCCACCCACCCTATCAGCTGACATAACGCTCCCCTCACACAGCAGCACCCATACTTCGCTCACATAGCATCCACAGTACGCTCACACAGCAGCACCCATACTGCGTAACACAGCACCCATACTACACTCAAATGCACCCATACTACACTCACACAGCACCACCCATACTTCGCTCAAACAGCATCCACACTACGCTCACACAGCAGCACCCATACTATGCTCACACAGCATCCACACTACGCTCACACAGCAGCACCCATACTACACTCAAACTGCACCCATACTACGCTCACACAGCAGCACCCATACTTTGCTCACACAGCAGCACTCATACTACACTCACACAGCAGCACCCATACTATGCTCACACAGCATCCACACTACACTCACACAGCAGCACCCATACTACGCTCACACAGCACCCATACTACGCTCACACAGCACCCATACTACACTCACACAGCAGCACCCATACTACGCTCACACAGTAGCACCCATACTACGCTCACACAGCAGCACCCATACTACATCATACAGCAGCACCCATACTACGTCATACAGCACACCCATACTACACTCAAACTGCACCCATACTACACTCACACAGCAGCACCCATACTATGTCACACAGCACCCATACTACACTCACACAGCAGCACCCATACTACACTCACACAGCAGCACCCATACTACGTCATACAGCAGCACCCATACTACGTCATACAGCAGCACCCATACTACACTCAAACTGCACCCATACTACACTCACACAGCACCCATACTACACTCGAACTGCACCCATAGTACGCTCACACAGCCCAAATTAGCCCCCCGCCCCATCCCCCACAGCACTCAGTAATCCAACAATTTATACATCCCACATTCACCCCCATACAGACACATACACACATCAGAAATCGATTCTGCTCATCATGGACATGGAGAGCCACTATAGAAGTTACCTGGCATCATGCAGCAACATCAGCAGCAACTACATGCTCGTGTAGTTAGTCTGGGGGCGGAGCTTGCGTGTGTCAGGCTCAGTCAGGACCCGGAGTGAGGAGAGAGTGGACGCTGGAGGAGAGGGGAGGGGTGGCCAGTGCACTGCCTGCACGGGTCTGTGGCTGCTGCCTGCTGATCTCACTGACAGGTGAGAGTGTCGGGCTTTAGGAGGCGGGGCCTGGGAGGAGGGGGTGTGGACGCAGCCGAGGACCAGGCATTTTCATGTCAGGGGATGGGGGTGCGTGTGAGTGTGCGGCTCGTTTTGGTGTCACCCTATTGACGGGTGACACCCGGGTGCGGGCCGCACCCCCCGCACCCACCTCATGACGCCACTGATTGGGGTTACTATTGTGTGGCCATTCCCAGCAAGAAGATGCCCCTTTTTGGGCTGTACGTCAAATGTGCGAACTGTTCCTATTTAAAATTTAGGGGGTACAAGGACTGCTATGGGTGAGGGGTGATGGTGCTGGGAAAGAGGTGCAAGGTCAGAAGCAGAACCAGCGGTGGTGCTAGAGGGCACCAGCCAAAATCTTGCCTAGGGCATCATATTGGTTAGGGCCGGCTCTGCCAGTAACCGTGACAAAGTGGGAGTAGCCGTCATGTTGCCAAGCACCATGGTCTTGTTGCTTTGTGGCACATTATAATTGTGGTAATATCAAAGTATGTGGCAGGTGGTACTGAGCGTACCCGCATACTTGCACAGCTGCCTCTAACCTAAGGGGGTGACCGCGTATCCTGTGCACAGATCTCTTGATAAGCAGGTCGCCTGATAGTTCCATATATTGACCCCTAATGTATTTGTAAATATTAATCATGTCTCCTCTTAGATGCCTCTTTTCTAATGTAAACATATCTAATCTAGCAAGCCTTTCCTCATAATGAATTGATTCTAAGCCCTTAATCAATTTTGTAGCTCTTCTCTGAACCTTTTCAAGTTCCATGTGTCTTTTTTTTGCGCTCAGAACTGTGGTGGTCATTCCGAGTTAATCGCTCGCTAGCAGTTTTTAGCAGCCGTACAAACGCTATGCCGCCGCCCACTGGGAGTGTATTTTTTTAGCTTAGCAGAAGTGCGAACGAAGGGATTGCAGAGCGGCTACAAAATATTTTTGTGCAGTTTCAGAGTAACTTCAAACCTACTCAGCGCTTGCGATCACTTCAGACCATTCAGTTCCTGATTTGACGTCACAAACACGCCCTGCGTTCGCCCAGCCACGCCTGCGTTTTTCCTGGCACGCCTGCATTTTTCCGAACACTCCCTGAAAACAGTCAGTTGACACACAGAAATGCCCTCTTCCTGTCAATCACTCTGCGGCTGCCTTTGCGACTGAAATGCATCGCTAGACCCTGTGTAAAACTACTTCATTTGTTGTAATAGTACACCGCGCGTGCGCATTGCGCCACATACGCATGCGCAGAAGTGCCTTTTTTTGCCTCTTCGCTGCACAGCGAATGAATGCAGCTAGCGAACAACTCGGAATGACCACCTGTACACAGTATTCTAGATGGGGCCGTACCAATGATTTATACAGTGGCAGGATTACGCTGTCTTCCCTTGTCTCTTTTCCCCGTTTTATGCATACTAATACCTTATTGGCCTTTGCTGCTGCATCCTGACATTGGACACTGCTGCTAAGTCTACTGTCGATGAGCACCCCCAAAGCCTTCCTTATTACCAATTTACCCCATTTAATTTATAGATTGCATATTTGTTCTTGGTCCCAAAATGCATAACTTTACATTTCTCAATCTTAAATATCATACTCTACTTAGCTGCCCAAACCTCTAGTTTAACTAAGTTGCTTTGTAGAGAGTCTACATCCTGATCTGATTTAATTATCTTACACAGTTTAGTGTCATCTGCAAATATGGACGCTTTGCTCTTGAGACCGTCACCTACGTCATTTATAAATATGTTGAAATGGGCTTAGTACAGACCCTTGAGGTACACCACTTAATACTTTAGTCCAACTTGAAATGTTCCATTGACCACCACTCTCTGTTCCTTATTTTCCAACCAGTTTTCGACCCAAGTACAAATGTGGCTTGCTAGGCCAAGCTCTCTTAATTTAAAAATAAACCTTATGCGAGGAACTGTGTCAAAGGCTTTAGCAAAATCTAAAAAGATCACATCAACAGTGTTTCCCACGTCTAAGTTCTCACTCATAGTATCTAAGGTTGAAAAAAGACAATTGTCCATCGAGTTCAACCTATTTGTGGTCTCCTATGCAGGATTATTTTATATAAAAAAATTTTTTTGGACTGATGCTGAAGTCTGCCATTGCATTATATCCCTTTTTTAGAGTAACTATAGTGCGTGATTATGCACCATAACCCTGAATATCCTTATCCATTAGGAATTTATTTAACCCATTCTTAAAGGTGTTGACAGAGTCCGACATTACACTCCCTCAGGCAGGGAATTCCATACACGTACTGTCCTTACCGTGAAAAAGCCTTTACGCCATATTGTGTGGAATATCCTCTCCTCTAACCTGAGCAAGTGTCCACGAGTCCTCTGTGTTAATCTAACCAAAAAAAGGTCCCGCGCAAGCTCAGTGTATTGTCCCCTTATATATTTGTAGATGTTGATCATGTCCCCTCTTAGTCTCCTCTTTTCCAATGAAAACATGCCTAGTCTTTCAAGCCTTTCCTCGTATTCCAGTGTCTCCATGCCCTTAATTAGTTTGGTCGCCCGCCTCTGAACCTTTTCTAGCTCCAGGATATCCTTTTTGTAGTAGGGTGCCCAGAATTGTACACAGTATTCAAGGTGTGGCCTCACCAGTGATTTATATAATGGGAGTATAACACCCTCGTCGCTTGCATCAATTCCCCATTTTATGCATGTTAATATCTTATTAGCCTTCTTTGCTGCAATCCTACTTTGGCTAATGCTGCCTAGCTTGCTATCTATGAGAACACCTAAGTCCTTTTCCAGTACAGTATCCCCTAATTTGACCCCATTCAGTATGTAGGTATTATTTTTGTTCCTGCTACCACAGTGCATTACCTTACACTTGTCTGTGCTGAAACGCATTCTCCATTTGGCTGCCCATGCTTCTAATTTAACTAAGTCGTTCTGAAGAGACTCAGCATCCTCCTCTGTATTTATAGCTTTACACAATTTGGTATCATCTGCAAAAATTGACACCATGCTCTCTAGACCTTCTGTTAGGTCATTAATGAAAATGTTGAACAATAGCGGTACTAATACCGAGCCTTGTGGCACATCACTTAACACTTCAGTCCAATTTGAAAGAGATCCATTAACCACAACGCGATAATCCCTATTATCTAACCAATTTTTGACCCAAGTGCATATTGCGCTTCCCAGCCCTATTTCTTGTAGCTTGTAGATAAGTCGCATATGTGGTACTGTGTCGAAAGCTTTGGCAAAGTCTAAAAATATTACATCTACTTCTTTATCCTGATCGAGGTTTGCACTTACTGTTTCATAAAAACCAAGTAAGTTGGTTTGACAGGATCTGTCCTTCACAAATCCATGTTGATTCCTTTTAATGACCTTATTGGCTTCAAGGAACTTCTGAATACTATCCCTTAGAATACCTTCCAGTACTTTTCCCACTATAAATATAAGACTAACTGGTCTATAATTACCCAGTTCAGTTTTACTTCCCTTTTTGAATATAGGCACTACTTCCGCTATATGCCAGTCTTTGGGAACCATACCTGATATAACTGAATCCTTAAAGATCATAAATAGGGGTTTTGCAAGTTCAGAATGAAGCTCCATTAGAACGCTTGGGTGAATTCCATCGGTCCCCGGTGACTTATTAATCTTTAAATGTTTTAATCGGTCACAGACTACCTCCTCACTTAAATAAGTACCTGTCAGTGGGATATTCTTATTATTGAGATTGTGTGTTAGTCCCTGAATTGGGTCCTCTTTAGTAAATAATGTTGAAAAAAAACTCATTTAGTGTGTCTGCTATGTCGTTATCATTTTTGATTAAGACTCCCAGCTTGTCTTTTAAAGGGCCTATACTTTCCTTCTTTAATCTCTTGCTATTAATGTATTTAAAGATTTTTTTGCGATTCGCTTTGCATTCCTTTTCTACTAGCTTTTCCGTTTCTACTTTAGCCGCTCTTATTTCTTTTTTGCATATTTTGTTACAGTCCTTATAGTGCTGAAATGATTCCGCATTCCCATCAGATTTGTATTTTTTAAATGCTCACCTTTTCTTGCCCATAAATTCCTTTATCTTTATATTAAGCCACATCGGTTTACGGTTTTTAATCCTTTTTTTGCTGCTCGTAGGAATACATTTGAGAGTATTTTAGCTAGCAGTGATTTTAATACATCCCATTTTTCTGTAGAATTTTTTCCGAGAAACAAAACATTCCCATTCAACTCACTTCTTCATAGAAGCTAATTAAGTTAGTTTGACATGAGCTATCCCTCACAAGTCCACGCTGGTTCCTACTAATGGTCTTGTTGCACCCCATGTACTCCTGAATGCTATCCCTTAATATACCTTTCAATGTTTTCCCCACTATACTGTGGATGTTAGACTTACCGGTCTTTAATTTTCAGGATGAGTCTTACTTTCCAATCTAAATATTGGCACTATATCTGCTATTCGCCAGTTCCTCTGAACTGAGCCTGATGTAATTAAATATTTTAAAATTAATTATAATGGCCTTGCTATTTCCAAGCTTAGATCCATTAGAACTAGTGATGTGCACCGGACATTTTTCGGGTTTTGGATTCGGTTCCGGGGCCGTGTTTTGGATTCGAACGCGTTTTGGCAAAACCTCCCTGAACATTTTTTGTCGGATTCGGGTGTTTTTTTCAAAAAACCCTAAAAAACAGCTTAAATCATAGAATTTGGGGGTCATTTTGATCCCATAGTATTATTAACCTCAATAACCATAATTTCCACTCATTTTCAGTCTATTCTGAACACCTCACACCTCACAATATTATTTTTAGTCCTAAAATTTGCACCGAGGTCGCTGGATAACTAAGCTAAGCGACCCAAGTGGCTGACACAAACACCTGGCCCATCTAGAAGTGGCACTGCAGTGTCAGACAGGATGGCAGATTTAAAAAATAGTCCCCAAACAGCACATGATGCAAAGAAAAAAAGAGGTACAATGAGGTAGCTGTGTGGCTAAGCTAAGCGACCCAAGTGGCGACACAAACACCTGGCCCATCTAGGAGTGGCACTGCAGTGTCAGACAGGATGGCACTTCAAAAAATAGTCCCCAAACAGCACATGATGCAAAGAAAAAAGAGGTGCAATGAGGTAGCTGTGTGGCTAAGCTAAGCGACCCAAGTGGCCGACACAAACACCTGACCATCTAGGAGTGGCACTGCAGTGTCACGCAGGATGGCAGATTTAAAAATAGTCCCCAAACAGCACATGATGCAAAGAAAAAAGAGGTGCAAAGAGGTAGCTGTGTGACTAAGCTAAGCGACCCAAGTGGCCGACACAAACACCTGGCCCATCTAGGAGTGGCACTGCAGTGTCAGACAGGATGGCACTTCAAAAAAATAGTCCCCAAACAGCACATGATGCACATAAAAAAAGAGGAGCAATGAGGTAGGTGTGTGACTAAGCTAAGCGACCCAAGTGGCCGACACAAACACCTGGCCCATCTAGGAGTGGCACTGCAGTGTCAGACAGGATGGCAGATTTAAAAAATAGTCCCCAAACAGCACATGATGCAAAGAAAAAAAGAGGTGCACCAAGGTCGCTGGATGGCTAAGCTAAGCGACCCAAGTGGCCAACACAAACACCTGGCCCATCTAGGAGTGGCACTGCAGTGTCAGACAGGATGGCACTTCAAAATATAGTCTCCAAAAAGCACATGATGCAAAGAAAAAAAAGAGGTGCAATGATGAGGTAGCTGTGTGGCTAAGCTAAGCGACCCAAGTGGCCGACACAAACACCTGGCCCATCTAGGAGTGGCACTGCAGTTTTCTAACGAGAGGATGAGTGCTTCCATCATCATGTGAATCTGAACCACTAGCCATGAACATAGGCCAGGGCCTCAACCTTTCCTTGCCACTCCGTGTCGTAAATGGCATATTGGCAAGTTTACGCTTCTCATCAGACGCTTTTAATTTAGATTTTTGGGTAATTTTACTGAACTTTTGTTTTTTGGATCTTACATGCTCTCTACTATGACATTGTGCATCGGCCTTGGCAGACAACGTTGATGGCATTTCAACGTCTCTGCCATGACTAGTGGCAGCAGCTTCAGCACGAGGTGGAAGTGGATCTTGATCTTTCCCTATTTTACCCTCCACATTTTTGTTCTCCATTTTTTAATGTGTGGAATTATAAGCCAGTAATATATCAATAGCCATGGCCTACTGTACCGTACTGCTATATATTATATACTGGTGGTCAGCAAAATTATGCACTATCCTCCTACTATTTATACTGCGCAAAACTTAAATGCACCACAGGTATGGATGGATTGTATACTTGACGACACAGAGGTAGGTAGAGCAGTGGACTACTGTACCGTACTGCTATGTATTATATACTGGTGGTCAGCAAAATTCTGCACTGTCCTCCTACTATATATACTGCGCACAACAACTTAAATGCACCACAGGTATGGATGGATAGTATACTTGACGACACAGAGGTAGGTAGAGCAGTGGACTACTGTACCGTACTGCTATATATTATATACTGGTGGTCAGCAAAATTCTGCACTGTCCTCCTACTACTGCGCACAACAACTAAAATACACCACAGGTATGGATGGATAGTATACTTGACGACACAGAGGTAGGTAGAGCAGTGGCCTACTGTACCGTACTGCTATATATTATATACTGGTGGTCAGCAAAATTATGCACTGTCCTCCTACTACTGCGCACAACAACTAAAATGCACCACAGGTATGGATGGATAGTATACTTGACGACACAGAGGTAGGTAGAGCAGTGGACTACTGTACCGTACTGCTATATATTATATACTGGTGGTCAGCAAAATTATGCACTGTCCTCCTACTACTGCGTACAACAACTAAAATGCACCACAGGTATGGATGGATAGTATACTTGATGACAGAGAGGTAGGTAGAGCAGTGGCCTACTGTACCGTACTGCTATATATTATATACTGGTGGTCAGCAAAATTATGCACTGTCCTCCTACTATATATACTGCGCAAAACTTAAATGCACCACAGGTATGGATGGATAGTATACTTGACGACACAGAAGTAGGTAGAGCAGTGGACTACTGTACCGTACTGATATAATACAGGTGGTCACTGGTCAGCAAAATTCTGCACTGTCCTCCTATTATATACTACAATGCAGCACAGATATGGAGTGTTTTTCAGGCAGAGAATGTAGATATTTTCAGCACACTGAGCACAGATATTTGCAAGCACACTGAGCACAGATATTTGCAGCACACTGACCACAACTGAGAGAATGCTGCACACGTCCTCTCCCTATCATCTCCAATGCACGAGTGAAAATGGCGGCGACGCGCAGCTCCTTATATAGAAAACGAATCTCGCGAGAATCCGACAGCGGGATGATGACGTTCGGGCGTGCTCGGGTTAACCGAGCAAGGCGGGAAGATTCGAGTCCACCTCGGAACAGTGTAAAATGGGTGAAGTTCGGGGGGTTCGGATTCCGAGGAACTGAACCCGCTCATCACTAATTAGAACCCTTGGGTGTAGTCCATCAGACCCGGAGATTTGTTTGTCTTAATTTTACATAGTCTCTCACGGACTTCATCCTCACTCAAACAAATATTTAGTAACGGGACATTACCATTTCTGTTATTATGTAGTATTCCCACCATTTTTTTCCTCTCTACTAAATACTGACGACACTGCAGGGTGCTACTGTATGGGCCTCAAGGCAGTGACAGTGCTGCCCCTGTAGGTCATACTTTCCTAGTTTTGAAAACCAGAATCAGGGAGATTACAGTAGGATGTGCTGCGCGAAGCAGTCACGCTGCCAAGGTGGCGTGTCATACTTTGCCCAAAGGGCGTGCTTAGTTCCACAAATGGGCGTGTCTATGCTTAAATGCTTGCTGTTGCAAGATATTTCCATATAACATTAGTAACAATATATTTTGGGTTGTTTTTCAAGTATTGATACTAACCTTACTGTCTGCAATATGGGGTTTCGTGTTTGCAACAATACATTCACTGTGATATTTATTTTCTTCTCATTCAGCACAATATACATGAGTATATTGCAATAAATTCCAAATGTAATTTGACCTTCTGTGAATTCATCCCTAAGCATATAAGAAAAGAAATTGATGATTTTGGTGTATTAAATGATATTTTATTGTGAGCATTGGACTGTATCTTGTAAGCACTACCTATATTTATTGTATGTGCTGTTTTCCATATCATTACGGCATTAACCAAATCATTACAGACACCAGATACTCTGAATGAAACAAATGTATTTAACCAAAGATAGATTCTTACCCTAACTGCAGCAGCAGCTGCTATGGGTCAGTTCACTGCACAACGGTAAAGATAAGAACTGAAGACCCTGTGTCTGATCATGTACTGCTGTCTCTCTCTCCTGTCAGTGTCAGGGGTTCCCACAAGGAGGGATAATGAGAGTCATCAGCAGTGACTCCTGAGCAGCTACAGCAAATCACTGTGCTTGCAAAGAAACTCCTTAGTGTCACCGCTGGTAGAATCTGAAGAATTTGGGAGAATTGATCTACAAAGCAGGGCAGCAGGAGATTTATGGCTGAAACGGAAGCCTCCCACCGTAGGCAACTATGCTGTAGGTCCTGAGCACTGAGCTTGTACCAAACCAGGCCCAGTATGTTTCCGCAATGAATACATTTGTAGCAATTTATAAGAAGTAATAAGGAGAGATGCCTAATTCTTTTTGTTTTCCTAAAATTCTTTCCATGGAAGTCACTACAAAATAATGAAAACTCTAAAGCCCCACCTGGGGACAGGTCCTCCTTAATCTCCGTGGAATGCCTTGTATACATAAACAATGTTCTGTTTGTTATCTCAGTGTTCTTGATGTGTCAAAAATAAGCAGAATTGTCCATAAATTGCTCACATAAAGACAAGAGGCACATTACATTGCAGTGAGTCAGGGGAATGAGCCATCCAGCCTGACTTGTTGGTCAGGTATGTACACTATCTGTTGCTTGAAGGCATGGTGAATAGCTGAGGACCGTATACCTGTAGAGAGTACACATCAGCGCAATCACACTGATTAAAGGATTGAACCTGGTGACATAAAAAGAAAAAGAAGTGTTACCAGAGGACATGTATTACTGCAACCTTTAACGTGTTCTGGATTGTATGACTGTTAAAGCAGCATTATTGTGTTATTTTGTGTGATACTGTGATATACTGTATTGTGGTCTTACCAGTAACACTACATAATTCTCATAATAGACTTATTTATTTGTTGTAGGTGGGGGTGGGTAATGCAGTTTGTCCTTCTGTCACCCATGCATTCCTCCTCTGAGTATATGCAAGGGTTGGAACTTGCACAGTGAAACCCTGTATCAGCTTTATACTTTCAGGAAGTTTTGCCATTGCACAAAATGAATGGTTATTATAGGCCCCATCCATCTCCAGGCCCCACACAGTACCCCTGTAAAGGCAATAGATCCATACAGGCTCGGACTGGCCCACAGGGGTACAGGGGAAACCACCGGGGGGGGGGGGGGGGGCTCCTCCTCCTCCTCTAGGGATCAGGTTCTAGACTGTGCACTTGAATTTTATATTATACTGTACATACAGTATGTTACCTTATACTGCACAGGATTATGATGTATTCTCTACAGTACATTGCTGTCATTAATCTGGCACATTATCATGCATGCACTAGCATTAATTACTATATAAATTATCAAGGAGTCCAGACCAGGTACTCTATAATGGTTAGCCTGTGGTGGCTGGCCACACCCCCTTTGGAGGCTGGCCACAGCTCTAATCATGGGCCCCTACCACTGCATTTCCCTGGTGGGCCCTTCATGCTCCAGTCCGACACTGGATCCATACACAGTTTTATACCAACTGTTCCTAATACTCATCTGTACCATTATACATAGAAGAATATTTTATACATTTGCCCTAAAACTGTTTGACCGTGAAAATGTCCCCATTTTCTAATAATGACCACTACACACAATCTCGCTTCAGCTGCATCTGTTCTTAGACTTTATAGATTAAAATTTGTGTTAGATAACTATTTAAAGCACAGCAAAAGCATTGCACTCTAACCATTTTCAATGAGAGTGTCAAGATGCTGGTTCTTAAGCCGTGATGGGTTACAGGAGATATCAGGCCTACATGCAACCCTCCAAGCCTTCACCTGAAGCCTCTCGTTCCCAGCTGGCTTATAGTTAGATTTGTTGTTACAGTTTATGACGCTGGTTTAAAATCCCTGCTCTGATATTATACATAACCGACGTAATGCTTAAGCATAGTCTTTTAGCTTTGTACTGAGAATAATGGTAATGTGCGGCCCTTATGAAGGTTAGCAGTCAATGTGGCCCCTGAAGTTTATCAGGCTGATCATCCTTGTTCTAGTGGCACTAACGGTGCATGACGTAATGCTGATTTACACGATTTCGAGAATTTATATCTTGGACATATATTGCAACAGGGATTGAATCGGGATCCCGACGGTTGGGATGCCGGCACTCAGAAAATGGACAGCAGCATCCCAATACTCAGGATGCCAACACCTACTTGGTAAGTATAGAACCCCTAATCTCAAACCCCACAAACCCACCCTTTTGGTTTAGTGCCTAGGCTGAAGGTTGAAATACCTTCAATCAAAATCCAGACGGTCAAAATATCGACAACAATTGACCAACAGTCAAAATACCGACAAGGTCAAATTCCCAACATTTAAAATACAGACAAGGTCAAAATACAGACATTTAAAATGTTGACAGGTCAAAATGCCGACACAAGTTTTAAATTGTTTTTTTGTGTGTATGTCGACATAGGTCAACATGGACACCGTATAAGAGTACCGCTTCCCCTCGCATGGCTTGTTGCACTGAGCACACTAATATATTCCCCCTCCAGGTCCAATGGGATGGTAAAGTATGAACAAGTCGGTTTCAATGAAAAACTCATGTTGACTTTTCGTCCTTTCGATATTTTAAATGTCGGTATTTTGACCTTGTCGGTATTTTAAATGTCGGTATTATGACCATGTCGGGATTTTGACCTTGTTGGTATTTTGACCGTCAGTCAATGGTTGTTGGTATTTTGACCATCGGGATTTTGATTGTAGGTAAAGTGACCGCATCCCCTCCCTACCCTCAGCCTGACCCTAACACCCCCCTCCCCCCCCCCCCCCCCCCGAAGTCTAACCATCCCCAGTGGTGCCTAAACCAAATCCCCCTTCCTGCAGACTAAAACCTAACCTTCCCCGGGGTGCCTAATTCTAACCCTCTCCTCCACCAGCAGCCCATCCCTAACCCTCCCCACACAGCCTAAAACTAACCTCCCCCACACATGGCTTACAAGTGTGCTGTGGAGTTTCGGCAGTTCCTCATTCCGGATCCCGGCGTCAGTATTCCGAGCAATGTCTGAATTCCGGATGCTGTGATCCCGAACGCCAGGATCCTGATCATATCCCATCACAACAATATTGGTTTTTATTTAGCAGTACAGTATAACAGATGACCAATGGCTATGATACTGGTCGCACAGGTTGTTTTATGTTAAGTGACTAACCCCCATTTTAATTATCCTAAACACATTAATGTTATTCTGTACCATTTGGGGGGTGCTACCACAGGCAAAGTAAATCTGCACAAGAGAGAAAGAGAGAGGGTTCGAAATGCCCTATAGTGGTGCACACAATGAATTTATTAAAATATAACTTTTATTATGATATACAATAAAAACCAGCGAATTTTAAAAGGAAAATAGAATGTTGTGAGTAAGAAAAAATCGTAATTAAAAATGAATTGCTACGCACTAGATGTCACGAAATTGGCTCATGTATTGCTATTAAAGTTTCTAGGTAGTGAGGGGTGTATCAAAAGTATGTAATTCCTATATATCTGTAGTTAATATTTGCACTACATTTCTGTTATCTGTAACGGGACTTCCTAAAATAAGTATCTGAGGGGCAGATTTATTAAACTCGGTGAAGTGATAAAGTGGAAGGTGATAAAGGACCAGCCAATCAGATCCTAACTACCATGTCACAGGCTGGGTTTGAAAAATGACAGGTAGGAGCTGACTGGCTGGTCCTTTATCACCTTCCACTTTATCACTTCACCGAGCTTAATAAATCTGCCCCAGAATTTTCTAACCCTTCCCAGGATTTAAAGTATCGGACCGTTAAAGAAGCCGAACTCCAGATATCATCGTGTGTAGTAGAATGTAATGCTAATAGTACCCTAATAATTTGCTGTGTGTGATCGTACTTATTCTCAATAAAATAATCAACAATTGCTGTGTACTGTACTTTCAATGTCTCACAGAATTGGTATCAAAACCCTGATTTGATTATTAGTGGGTCCCAAAAGAGTCTATATGCCCTTCTAAGCTACATAAATGATGTTATAGCCGCTGAAAGAGAAACATAAGCACTGAAAGAGAAACATGAGATTTACTGATACAAATGTATCCACTGAGGGAGAAATGGTAACTGTCACTGCAAGGATTAGGCTCTAACAGACTCAAATCTTCAGGCTGTTATTAAATGATAGATATAGTTATCTTAATGTAATTTTCTAGCTTGTTAATAGCTGAATCAGCTGCCAGCAGTGAATCATCAGTTATCCCTTGTCACAATATTATTCTCTGTCACATTTTTTCAGAATCACCATACGCCTGTGTAATTCAGTGATCCATGAGATCATTTCAGTTATAATCCCTCTTTACTGTAGCAGAAGATAATGAGTGCTCACTCTGTTCTTATTTAAATATGAGGTAATTCATGATATATACACTATTCAGTCCTGTATTGTAATGAACCATAAGTATATCTAAAGTGATCAGGTCTTCATCAATACAGTCTGATGTCTTAGTGTTACGCACCCAGTAATGCACAGTTTTTGAATATTTATTATGATATTTGTGAGGGTTCCACAAGCTTAGTGTTCATGTATCATGTGCCACAAACGGATCTGTGATTATTGAGAAATCATTATGGATGTGAACCATGTCACGGATATCCTCATATGTGCTCAATCCTTTATTCAATACTTTTCAGTATGAGCACATGCACATCTTGGATGTCTGATAATACTCGTATTCTAGCTGTATGCTACAGTCTTAAGGGTACAATTCAAACACCATTCACTACACATAGTATATTTCTATATGCATAGTAGGATATAGCATTTGTCTCTAGTATTGCTATTTCTTATTCAATACTTTTCAGTATGAGCACATGTATATCTTGGATGTCTGATAATACTCGTATTTTAGCTGTGTATTATAGCCGTAAGGGTACAATTCAAACGCCATTCACTACACACAGTTTGTTTCTATATGCATAATAGGGTATAGTATTAACCTCTAGTACTGCTGTTTCTATGATAACCCCACGATTTCCGTGGAATGATACACTCTCTACTAAATAATCTTTCTAATCTAACATATTGGATATATGTCCAGTGACTATGTAAGGATGTGCCCTGTGGGCACATCTGTGTTGTCCCTAGTTGGGGACAGCGCTGGGGCAGCTTGTCTGTCCCCAGCGCTGGGTGCGTGGCGGCGGCGGGTGTCCGGTGCAGGGATTACCCTTTTCCCTGCACCGGACCCCAGGCTGGAGGGTTTGAATGTTGGCGCCCTCCGGGAGCCAATCGCGGCTCCCGGAGCGGCAGCCAATAGGAGAGAGACGCGGCGAGCCAATCGGCGCTCGCCGCGTCATAGGCCCCGCCCCCGGCGTCTGACGTCAGACGCCGGGCGGGAGCCAGAGCGGAGGACGACGGCGCTGAGGAGCGGGAAGAGGAGAAGACGTCGCGGGCGGGAGCCGAAGAGGACAGCGCGCGCGCAGAAGAGCGCGAAGAAGGAAGAGGAGCCGGACAGGAAACAAGGACTGCGTGGAGGAAGACGACGACGGCCGCAGGGAGAGGAGCTCCGGTGGCCGCTGAAGAGGCCTGAAGACTCCAGCCCTGGGAAAGAAGATGTCCAGCGGCGGCTGGACGCGGCGATGCGACGGCGGCGCCGCTGGCCAGGACGGGCCAGCGGCCGAAGAGGGCACCGGAGGCCCCCGGGTTAGGTAAGGCCTCAGTGAGGCATCCTTCCCCCCTCCCCTTTTCCTCCCTAGACCACCAGGGACGGGCATTAGGCCCGAGGGCACAAGTCAGGCACTAGGCCTGTGGCGCGGTTAGGAGATTGGGGGTCATTATTCTGATTAGGTGGTTTGGGCATTAGGCCCAAGCCACCCAACCTCTGCGGCACCAGATAGGCAGGCACTAGGCCTGGGGGGCACATGTTGGGCACTAGGCCCATGAGGATAGTCAGGCCACCGGCCTGTGGGCACAGTTAGGCGGGCATTAGGCCCGAGGGGCACGTTCAGGCACTAGGCCTGTGGGGACATTAGAGGGCGCTAGGCCCTAGTGGATTTGTGGCCAATTAGGGATATGAAAGGTGACCCTGGGCACAAGGCCCAGGTCACCCAACGGGCGGCAAGTTAGGCGGGCGCTAGGCCCGTGGGCAAAGTCAGGCCTCCGGCCTGTGGGCAGTTAGGGGGCGCTAGGCCCAGCGAAGCAGCGTTTCCCTGAGGTGAGTAAAGGTGGTACTGGGCGCTAGGCTCAGGCCACCCTGAGAGTACGGTAGGTGGGTGAGCTGTGCGGTCCCCACTACTGGGTGTTCTGGGTCGGGTAGATCAAGGGACAGCACCGTTTTATGTTGTAACTCCGATAGTGTTATATGTTGTTACCGTGCAGGGCAAAGTGTATGTGTTGTGTAAGTTGTGCATAGTTGTGTTGCACCACACCCACAGAGCTAGTTTGAGGGCTCCGCTGTTGTAGATAGTATAGGGTGTGACACTAGGTCAGAGTTAGGCCCTGCACGGCTGTTTCTCTTTGCCTCCTTACAGGGACCTGTAAGTGGAGAAGATCGGAGTGCAAGACTCGTGACGGTGAGTAGCATCCGTGTACGTCTGTCCCTTGTTTGTCCCCGAGCGCCGGAGTTAGGATTGCTCACGGACGTGAGAATCCCTTTCATCACACTACGTGCGAAAGCGCGAGTGTGTGAAAGCTGGGTAGCTGAGGCTTTGTGCCGGTGATGACCATTCACCCAGCCGGTGAAGGTCGCAGCCACCCCTGGGGTATCCCCTGTTCCACCGGAAGAAGGGTCGATACCCCTTTGATGTAAACCCTTCTCTCCTCAGCTAGGTCGTCGGTCAGCTCCGAGAGGGAATCGCCGTGTCCGGATCCGAGTGAAGATTTCCAGGTCCGTTGAGGGTTCCGGTACCTGAAGGTGAGAGCGAGCGGCGCCTGGTGAGTACCGAGTCTACACCTGCACGGCAGCAGGCACCACCACACGCACGGCAGCCGCACCTCTCACAACTATCTAAAGTGCGCAGCTAGCCTGACGCACGCTTCGCTGTTCGCTTCATCAGAGGCACATGGAGAGCCTCATGTTGGGAGAATCCCGATTCTTGGACGCAGCGGCAGAGAGATGCCAACTTAACAACAAACCACGGACAGCCAGTTTCCATCAGGCTGAGGAATCTCGTGGTAGGGAAAGTTAGGTTTTACTTCTGGACTCAACTGGTTACCACAACAAGAGCTCCAAAAGGGGCTGTAAACATTGATTTTACTAACCAACTTTTTTTTTACAGGTGCCACACAAATCACTAGCGATCGTTTCTATGTACCTAAATTCTTCTATTTTAAATGAGCAGCTTATGTTTATAGTGCAGGAAACATTCATTTCTCATACAACTGTTTACAGATGAACAAGCTTGCCATATTTTGTTTCATGGATTGCTAGGTGTTAACAGATACGTAACACTATGTTACAAAAATTTAAAAAAAATTTGATAGGGAGTCTTTAAAAAATATATTTAAAAAAAATCTATACTTTATTCTTATAAAAAAAATACACACAAAAAACACACATAAGACGTTACATTCAAGTGTACTGTGTTGCAGCACAGCCAAACATAAATCAGTCTTACTGTATAACACAATGGCCCTCATTCCGAGTTGTTCGCTCGTTAGTGGTTTTCGCAACGGAGCAATTTGTCGCAAACTGCGCAGGCGCAATGTTCGCAGTGCTTCTGCGCCAAGTAAATTTGCCAAAAAGTTAGGTATTTTACTCACGGCTTAACAAAGCTTTTTCATCGTTCTGGTGATCGGAGTGTGATTGACAGGAAGTGGGTGTTTCTGGGCGGAAACTGACCGTTTTATGGGTGTGTGCAGAAAAACGCTGCCGTTTCAGGGAAAAACGCGGGAGTGTCTGGAGAAACGGGGGAGTGTCTGGGTGAACGCTGGGTGTGTTTGTGACGTCAAACCAGGAACGAAACTGACTGAACTGATCGCAGTGGCAGAGTAAGTCCCGAGCTACTCAGAAACTGCAAAGAAATTTCTATTCGCAATTATGCTAATCTTTCGTTCGCAATTCTGCAAAGCTAAGATTCACTCCCAGTAGGCGGCGGCTTAGCTTGTGCAAAGCTGCTAAAAGCAGCTAGCGAGCGAACAATTCGGAATGAGGGCCAGTATTGGATATATGAGGCGGTATTCAATTCCTTCCACCCCCTTCCACACCTGTTCTGTTTCTGCTGACAGACGTGGTATCATCATTTCAGCTTGCTATCCCTGGAGTAGTGGGGGTGCCCTAAGTCTTTACGCAGCTAAACCTGATTACTATGCACATGATATGCGTGATAACAGGGATCACTTTAGAAAGGAGATTGGGTGTGATGTATCATTTGAATACCACCCATGGTATTAGAGTCAACATGTATCAAGCTTTAGAGGAGCTAAAGTGGAGCTTTTCCCCAAAGCAACTAATCACCTATCATTTCAAGGGCTATGCTAGATAAATTATAGTTAGCAACTCCTCTACTTTATCTCTCTCCAAAGGGCATATTTATCATATAATATTTGCAGCATATCCCTGGAATGCACCCATTTTTGGGGGTCACCCTCAAATGTATGAAGGAGGGACTGCAGCATGAACAAAGCGGTCAGATTTACCAAGATCCGGAGAGCGGCCCTGGGTCCTGAACGAGAAGTGAAATGATTGCATTTGCTCTTTGTACACATCGCTGGGATGAGCTGCTTCCGGAACCACTGTCCCAAGATGTAACTAATAGCTTATCCGGGTGAGCTATAATTTCCTATTGCAGTGAGCAGCGGTAATAAGAAATTATAATAATCATTTCTAAAACCTGAAAATTAGTAAATAATGCCACCTAGTCTTGGCGCATTTCTCCATAGGTGCAGTATCCTACATTTAAATAGTGGACTGTACTATTCATGCATCACTTAAACAATTAAATATTCAGCAAAGATCAGTGGGCGTTATGGGGAGTAAAGAGCGATAGGTTTGAAGCATTAATGAAAGACAGACACCAGGGGCATTTTAAGAGGGGAGGGGGTCCATGTGCAGGCTCTTGTGGGCCCCCTCTTCTCTGGCAGAGCTGTCGATTCTGCCTGTGTGCCAGAGTCTACTGAGCATTCGCAGGTCTTCAGGAACATAGCGTCCACGCCTTGTTTCCGGGGACTTCTCTATTGCACATGCGCAAATCACGGGGAAAATGGCCACTGCACCATTTTCCAGTGATTTCTGTCTGTAGCATCGGCCGCTGTAAGACTCTGGAGGGTTAAGTATAATTTTATGGTTGCAGGGTGTGCGGTGTGCGCTCCTCCTGGGGAAGGTGCATAAATAGAGCAATATACCAACATAAGGACTTAGATCCCAAACATTCAATGGAATATTTGAGAAAATTAGTTTTCTTTGCGTGCACCCTTTCCTGCATGCTTCTAGAGAGCATCCAATTGTACATGAGCACCAGGGGGTGTATTTACTAGAGTGTGGGTTTAGAGAAGTAGGGATGTTGCCCATAGTAACTTAACAAATTCTATTTATCATTTTATCTAGCATCTTGTAGAAGATAATAGCTACAATCTGATTGGTTGTTATGAGCAACATCACCACTTCTATAAACTCACACTTTAGTAAATATACCCTCAAGGGCCTGATGCTGAAATGGACTCCGAAGTGCAGGCAGCGGCATCTATTAGCGGTAGGGTTACCAGCTCATCCCTTTAATTCTGGACACATATTAATTACACAGGTTCTGTGGCTGATTAAAACCAGGTGAAATGGAGTCTTGAAGTCAGCCAGCCGCAGAACCTGTGTAATTAATAGGTGTCCAGAATTAAAGGGATGAGGTGGTAACCCTAATTAGCGGTCGCCAGTCTGTGGATTTATGTAAATGCAGCTACAATCTCCTTCACTTGTGTACATCCATGTGGGCGAATCTACAAGGACTGAGACACCCACTTTTTAGCGCCAATGCATGCTGTAATACCAATCGGTGCGTCCTTATATGTCACTGAAACTTACCCAGCCCTAAGACAGATGCAGTCTCTCCACTTATCCATGGCCTCCTAAGTCTACGGCTGTGCATTTGTGTATGCAGCTGCTTTGCATTGACACACCCCCAGCACTGCCATAACACAGCCACTAAACAGACCATTTTGCTTTAATTTCTAGCCTCCTACCAGTGACCACACAGGATCGCCCTTCACTATACCACAACATTTCTGACACGTTCTGTCTAATTTGCATAATGCATGCGTAGTAGGAATTTCTAGGCGTTTGCCTGCATGCACATTGTGTGCGGCTAAAGATCAGACCCCAAGTGTGTAGAAACATCTGATTACATGGCCACAGGGCCTAATTCAAGGTTAATCGCAGAGCTTCCGGTTCCGGCTGAATGGAGTGAAGGTCGGAGTCTCACAGCTCCTCTCTACACGTAGCCGCATATTATAGTTACAAGACCCATTCTGGGTCTCACATAGCAGGCATCTGCTCCCTGCCATCGGAAGGTCCGAATGGACAATTTTGTAGCCACCTCTAACCTTCCCCACCCGCAGCTACAGAAGCAAGAGAAGCGCCTGGTAGAGCTTGTAATGGCTCCGGACACCGGGACATGGGCATCTTCCCCTGCTCCAAAGAAGGCTGCAGTGGGTTCTGAGGATACTGACTCACCCAAAGCACGGAAACCCCCAGAGGTGCCAGTTACCTATTCTGAAGTTGTTGACGCCGTACAAAGCACGATGGGACCACCATTAAGCAAAGCTGTGGCTAAGATCATCCAACAACTACATTGCCTCAATCAGAGAGTGGCAGAAACAGAGAAACACATAGGAAAGTGTGTTCTGATATGGCTGATGCCCAGTGCAATATTAAAGCGAAGGAGAAAGAAAATGTCATGCTTAAAAATAAAATTGATGATAATGAAAATCGTACGAGGAGAAATAATGTAAGGTTAGTAGGGCTTCCTGAGAGCATTAAAGGGGCAGCACTTGCTACATTTGTGCAGTCCACCCTGCTAAAACTGCTGGGCATTGCCTATACATGTAAGGATCTAATTATAGAACATGTGCATAGAGTGGGCCCCCGAAAACCACTCGCTACACGCCCGAGAATTCTTCTATTTAAATGCTAACGCTATTTACACAAGGAAGCTTTTAGGAAAGCTAAGTCAGTTATTTTATGGGAAGGCAAGAAGCTCAGAATTTTTCAAGATTACTCAGCAGAGTTATCCAGATTCAGAGAAGCCTTCTACCCTCTCTGCTCATGACTGGCAATAGAGAAGAAAAAAATTGCCTTACTATATCCGGCCAGGTTATGGGTGGACAGTATGTGGACTCCACAAATCCTAAAGATGCAGAAGCTTACTTTCAAGAGATACAGGACACAGAAGATCAAGATATTTCAGATTCTACTGCTACTTCTTCTTAAGCAAACTGCACTTTCTTCACAGCCTGAAGCAGTGTTTAGTGAGCCTGGTGTAATTCCTAATGGGATTCGTTTCTCCAATTTACTTACATTCTAAGATTGTTAGCTGTTGACTTATTGTTCAGGTATACTATATGTGTATTTCTATTATTTTACTTTTTTTTTGTCTTGAACGGTTCATAATTTTACAAGCAGACCCTACGATTTGTAGAGGTGTAGTGAGGATTACTGCTTTTGAAAGAGATCTGCTCCTCCTTTATAAGAGGATTAGACATCTTGCCGGAAGTTGATCTTAATAGATTCACGAGTTCATACATATGCATGCTGGACGTGTTTTGATATAAACAATATATATATATATATCTGGTTGGCTTATAGCTTTTCAGACAATGTTATCTCAATATGTTGTTTTTGTCCCATCCCTCCCCCTGTATGTGGTTATGTCTTCTCCTTCATGTGTCATATACTCCCCCCCCCCCCCCCCCCACACACACACCTTCCCATTTTCCTAAGATACTAACAGAGGATTACCTATTTTTCCGGTTTATAGCAGTATCCTTACAGAGAGATATACAAGCTATGTAAATGCCTGATCTGATTGTAGGATCACTCAGTGTGGGATGTATTCAGTCACCAGCGAAATGTAGGAATAGCCTAATATACTTCTCAAAACAAAAAATAGACATTGCTTTTATAAAAGAAGCACATTTAGTCACTTCAGAAATGTGTAAACTACAAATGTTAAACTGGAAACTGGTAGCAGCAGCTCCGTATACGTCAAAAGTTAGAGGAGTCGCCATCCTATGCAAAAAGAATCTACCGGTTGAAATTGTCAAAGTCACAGCTGATTTGGAAGGCAGATATGTTATTGCACATATTTCCCTATATAATAAATCATATTTTTTATGTATTGTATATGGTCCTAATACTTACCAAAAAGGTTTATTTCAAAAATTATTGGCTGAACTCACTCCAAACTGCCATTCCCTAATAGTCGGAGGTGACTTTAATTTAATTTCTGATACTTATTCAGATAAATCACGTCCTAATCTGCAGGCGCCTCCCCTTCCTAAACTGGGTATTCCTATGTTCACTAAGAGACTACAATTTATAGATTTGTGGAGAGTTATTACTCCAACAGTCAAAGAATATACGTCCCTTTCATCTGCACTCCAAACATTACCTAGAATAGACTACTTTCTCATTTCCCAGAACCTGTTCCTGTAGAGGTCAACATCGAGCCGATAGCAATTTCGGATCACGTCTTCGGATCATGCCTTGGTGTGGTTTAGTGTTAACTGTGGAACCCAGAATAAGAGCCCTGAGAAATGGAGATTCCCTACCCACCTGGCCAATTCACCTAAATTTATTCTATGGTTGGAGGAGTCATGGCGGGATTATGCCACTAATTACAAAAGTTATGCTGAGGATAACCCACCACTATTCTGGCAATCGGCTAAGGCAGTCATAAGAGGGGCGATATTTTCTTATACTGCTTCTCTACGTAAGCAGTACTCTAAGTCTTATTTCACACTTCAAAAATCCTTATCAGAGACTTATGACCTATATCAATCTAACCCTTCTCCATTACATGATAAAACACACTTTGATGAGTTATTGATTAAGATGGCAGATAGATATGCTCATGCTATAAACTACAAATATCATATGTTTGATAACAAAGTTGACAAATTGCTTACCAACATTTGAAATGGCTCAAGGGCCCCAATAGTAATCCGCCCTCTTAGATTAGCTAATGGTTCTCTCACTACTTCCGATAGCCAAATAGTATCTGTAATGTTGGACTTTTATTCTCAATTATACTCAGCACCTCAAACGCTTTCAGAACCGCCCAGTACCCCCAATCAACCCACATGACAATATTTGTTCAAATTTAAAATAGTCGCAAGTTTCATCTGCTTGGTCAGAATCTCTATCCAAGCCCATTTCATTAGAAGAAGTAACTAATGCAATTTAATCTTTGAAATCTGCCAAAGCTCTGGGCCCGGATGGCTTTCATGGTCGGACAGGCCCACAGGGGTACAGGGGAAACCACCGGTGGGCCCCACTGCCTGGGGGCCCACTCCTTCCTCTAGGGATCAGGTTCCAGACTGTGCACTTGTATTATACATAGTAGATATGTTGCATTACACTGCAAGTCTATTGTGTATTTCAAGCCTCTGTGCAGGCTGGTCACACCCCCTTTGTAGGCTGGCCACACCCCTAAGTATGGGCCCCTATCACTGCATTCCCCCGGTGGGCCCTTCAAGCCCCAGTCCGACACTGACGGCTTTGGTAGCAACTTTTACAAAATTCTTTCCCCCCAGATTAGTGAAACCTTGGTTTCAGTTTACAATTCGATTCTCAACAACCAACACATCTCGCTCTACTTGAGTGCAGCGATTATTAAAGTATTACCAAAAGCAGGCAGAGACTTAGCTCTGCCAGGCTCTTACAGAACAATTTCAATACTAAATTCCGATTACAAACTGCTCACAAAAATTTTAGCAAATAGACTAAAACAAGTTCTCCCAGATATAATACACCTTGACCAAATGGGATTTATACAGGGGAGGCATTCAGTTTTAAATGTAAGGTAGGTCTTATTGGGGATTCAATACCTTCACTCCTCTTCCTCCCACGATAAGGCTTCCGGCGCCATACTTTCAGTTGACACCGAGAAAGCTTTTGAAAACATTTACAGAAACTTTCTCTTTAAAACTATGGAAAGATTCGGTTTCCCAGACATATTTATTTCATTTATTAAAACTTTATACAGTACATTTCCTTCACTTCTCAAATCTCATGCAATGGTATCCTATCCCTACTCTTTCAGTATACAGAAAGGCACAAGGCAAGAATATGTTAAAAGATAATCCTATATTGGAAAATCAATACAGGCGCTTTAGTATATAAAACCACACTATTAATAATTATTAAAATGCTGCTCTCAAAAGGTATTCTGTTATACCTAAAGTACCAAAATTATTTATAGACAACTCTAATAGAGAGCGCAAAAATATATAATAATAAAAACAATTTATTGTTCTACACAACATATATTTGTACTCAATTGAACATATATATCAGAGCTAGAGAGCCACAACCCAATCAAAAGAGATCCTAGATCATATAATATATACCATATAATTGATATGTAGTATATTGGGATAGAAATGTTAATACAGTCCCTTTTCAATTCTGTAGTAATGACTCCGGTATTATCCAAATGAAAAAGGAGTTCCTTAATGTCCAAGACAAGTATTAAACAGCTGAGTCCCGGTTATTGTGTAAAGTGCCTATTATGCTGTAAATTTTGCCCATTCGATGGTGCCAGTATTAGTGCAATGATGCGCAATATTTCACCAAAGGAAAAGTACCTTTTACTTCTTTATCAACGTAATTTATAACACTCCTCTGCCGTTGTTAGGGTATATTCTCACCATACGTGCTGTTCCTATTGCCGTGTCCTATTGTGCAAGGACGAAGCGGCTGTAGCGGCTGTGGATGTTTAACGTTGGTGCCCGGTCCTATCACACAAGGACCAAACGGCACTTGAAGAAGTGGCAGCAAGCCGGGCTGTGAATAACAGTCGGTGAGGCGCACCTATGTCCGCGCTGGCAATCTTTGATATAGCTGGATAAAAATGTCCTGGGTGTAGGGAAAGTGGTATTGCAGCTCCGTATCTCAGACCCTTGATGCGTTTCTCCGACTTAGCTAGTGTCGGTTTCTTCCGAATGTTGAAGAAACCGACACTAGCTAAGTCAGAGAAACGCATCAAGGGTCTGAGATACGGAGCCGCAATACCACTTTCCCTACACCCAGGACATTTTTATCCAGCTATATCAAAGATTGCCAGCGTGGACATAGGTGTGCCTCACCGATTGTTATTCACAGCCCAGCTTGCTGCCACTTCTTCAAGTGCCGTTTGGTCCTTGTGCGATAGGACCGGGCACCAACGTTAAACATCCACAGCCGATACAGCCGCTTCGTCCTTGCACAATAGGACACGGCAATAGGAACAGCACGTATGGTGAGAATATACCCTAACAACGGCAGAGGAGTGTTATAAATTACGTTGATAAAGAAGTAAAAGGTACTTTTCCTTTGGTGAAATATTGCGCATCATTGCACTAATACTGGCACCATCGAATGGGCAAAATTTACAGCATAATAGGCACTTTACACAATAACCGGGACTCAGCTGTTTAATACTTGTCTTGGACATTAAGGAACTCCTTTTTCATTTGGATAATACCGGAGTCATTACTACAGAATTGAAAAGGGACTGTATTAACATTTCTATCCCAATATACTACATATCAATTATATGGTATATATTATATGATCTAGGATCTCTTTTGATTGGGTTGTGGCTCTCTAGCTCTGATATATATGTTCAATTGAATACAAATATATGTTGTGTAGAACAATAAATTGTTTTTATTATTATATATTTTTGCGCTCTCTATTAGAGTTGTCTATAAACAAGGCAAGAATGCCAACTTTCTCCCCTGTTATTAGCCATTGCAACTGAGCCTCTGGCCATGGCTCTGAGAACTGATCATGACTTTAGGGGTATATGGGTAAATAATCCGGAGTTAAAAATTTCACTTTTCGCAGAAGATATGCTGCTATTCATGTCGAATCCTGCACATTCTATTTATGTGATATTGCCTATAATTTCTTTTGGTAGGGTGTCTGGTTTATAAAATAAATAAGGAAAAATTTGAAATTCTCCCTATAATTAAAAAACCTGATTGTTATCAGAATATACCCTTATTGACCAACTTTACTATCAAAACATCACAGATCAAATATTCAGGGGTCCAGATTACATCCACACCGTCCGCTCTCTACGCAGCAAACTTTACCCCACTTTTTAATAAAGTCAAAACTATGTTAGATGGATGGAAAGTGCTCCCACTATCACTATTAGGCAGGGCAGAGATTTTAAAAAGTGTGATTTTCCCCCAAAATTTTTACTATATCCAAATGCTGCCGATAGCTATCTCTAAACCAGACCTTACAAAATTGTCAAAACAGATGTCCTGTTTTTTATGGCAAGGACACAAGCCCAAGATAGCTCTATCTAAATTATCCATGCCCAGATCATCTGGAGGATTAGGAATTCCAGATTTTGTCATTTATTCCCTAACAGTCTTTTTCAAATACATTAGTGATTGGCTGTTAGAAAAGACAATTTATGCTAATGTAGAACTAGACAATGCCCTCTTCTCACCATATTCACCAGGAGCTCTTTTGAATTCTAAACCCTCAAAAATTCCCCCACATATCCTTTCCAATATAATGTTTAGTGACACATATAAGGCTTGGTTAAGCCTAAATAGAAAACTATGTAGAACCCCTCTCTATCACTGTTGAGAACTCTGCAATCATCCCTACCCCACAAGCTCGCTGCATAGGTGTCATTCTTGACTCTGAACTGTCCTTTGTTACCCACATTCAATCTGTCTCAATATCATGTTACATAAATCTAAGAAACATATCCAAAATACAACCATATCTTACACAAGACACAGCAAAAACTCTAATCCATGCTCTCATTATCTCCCGCATTGATTATTGTAATAGTCTCCTGACCGGTCTTCCCAAACATAGGCTCTCACCACTACAATCGATTTTGAATGCAGCTGCGAGGCTAATCTTCCTTGCCAGACGTTCATCGTCTGCAGATCCGCTTTGTCAGTCCCTCCATTGGTTACCGGTATTCTACCGTATTAAATATAAAATACTTTTACTCACATACAAGGCTATTAACCAAACTGCACCAACATACATCTCTTCACTCATCTCAAAATATCTCCCTACCCGACCTCTCCGCTCTGCACAAGATCTACGCCTCTCATCCACACACATTACTTGTTCACACTCAAAATTACAGGACCTTATCCGGGCTTCACCCAATCTGTGGAATGCCCTCCCACGCATAGTAAGACTCGCCTCTAGTCTCCAAACCTTTAAATGTTCCCTGAAAACTCACCTCTTCAGACAAGCCTATCAAATTCCAGACCCACCCACATAATCTTCAGTGCTTCCCTATCTAATTACATCCTCTGTAGAGTATTCATAACATCACATATCTTGTCTTCTTTAGTCTCACACCCTCCTGACACTTGGCCAACTTTGTGGGGTATCATCATACAACCCATTAAGAACCTAGCAATCTGGTGGACCATTATGCAATAGGTAGCATCTATCCTTGTGTATCTATGCCCATTTCCCTATAGATTGTAAGCTTGCGAGCAGGGCCTTCCTACCTCTATATTTATTTGTTTTTACCCAGTTTTGTTCAGTTTTCTAATTGTAAAGCGCAACGGAATATGCTGCGCTATATAAGAAACTATTAGTAAATAAATAAATAAATAAATAAAACCCCACACGTATCATCTTACTTACCATTATGGGGAAATCCCTCCTGCCCTCCATCCGTATACAACTCTGGATTCAGACTTTGTCATCAAAAAGGCCTTTATGTGCTCTCAAAAGTATTTGACCCGGGTGGGAATATCCTTTCTTTTAACAGTATCAGAGAAATATATCAGATACCTAATAACAATTTCTATATGTTTCTCCAAGTATGACATTTCACCTCTGAGATTCCTTTTGATATGATGAATACAAAAAAAATTCGATTTAGTAGGGTCTTTATTTCAACTAATGCAAAAAGGTGTTTTTAAAACTAAACAAGTATATTTACCTTTAAAGACTATTTCCAAGACCTCATTGGAGAAACGTCTTTGGAGTCAATGGCAAAGTAATCTGCAAGAACTGTCCATTGCACAGCCTGCTCTAACTCATTATTTAACCTCGTAGAAAACTCCACAGTCAGTTTATTTGCAAGAGGTACATTTCTGTTTATTATACAAGGCTTATATTGCCCCTGCACAACGCAAACATTTCAATGTTTCTGAAACCGGGGGAATGTGTGAAATACAAAATGGCTAATGCCAAATTTATCCACTGCTTTTGCTCTTTCATGAAAATCAGAAGATTCTGGAATAAATTATTACAATTTGCTGAGAAAATACTCCATTTGAAATTGTCTCCAGATCCCCTGTATCTTTACTGATTTTCAAAATTGGAATCTAGATGCTGAGAGAAATTCTGCGACCCCTTTTTTAACAGTTTTAGTTACACTGGCAAAAAAATAATAATCTTGATCCCTTTTGGCAAATTGTACAGCGCCTAGTCTTAAAGAGCTAAAAGTGAAATTGCTGCACCTTTTCTATTATGATGTGAAAGCTATGATGACTAGTACAAATATGTCTGCACCAGGATTCCAAAACAAATGGCACAGAAACATGGTATCGTTAGACCCCCACTCATGAGAAGCTATATATATATAGGTAATGTTGACTGGAAGAGTCTTTATAGACTCTTTATAAGATCCTGAACCATTCAACATACATCTCTCCCCCCGCTCAGAACAGCGCGATATGTGCTGAGCGTGCGGGGGGCTGAGGGGGGGACACTCATTTCACCCAGCAGGTGAAATGAGTAACCTGCTAGATTGAGCCTGCATGCAGGCCACTCTAGCACCAGCGATAGAGACGCAAGGAGCCGTGCATCACTATCGCTGTGGGGGGTACACACGGACAGATCATGCTTAAAATCTAAGCAATCCAGTCAGATTGCTTAGATTATCGCTCTGTGAGTACCCCCCTTTAGATTTTGGTGGGATGTTTTCAAACTGAAATCTAAATTGCAGTGTAAAAATAAAGCAGCCAGTATTTACCCTGCAGAGAAACAAAATAACCCACCCAAATCTAACTCTCTCTGCACATGTTATATCTGCTCCCCCACCACCACCCCCACAGTGCATATGGTTTTGCCCATTAGAGGAGGATTTTGCTTTTGTGATCAACCTTGAATTACGCCCGTAGTTCTTTAGGATGTGATAATACTTGTACTATATGCAAATGATGTGGTATATCGAAGTGGGCTCAAGAGAAATGTAACATCCAATCAGAACTTATTCCCATTAAGTGATGCATTCTTCATTGGGATGTACACATGCAGTGAATTCCTCAGTGATAGTCAGGGTAAGAAACACACAAAGCAGACAACAGTGTCTACACAAGCGTAAAGCTAAGGAAATGTCAGAGTAAGAAAAAAAATGTTTCGCCATGGTTCACTGCTAAGGAATTATAATAAAAGTGTAAATATAGTTTCAGCAACATTTTCTTGATTTGTCCAATACAGTTTCAACAAAGTAATGACATAATAGAGCATAAAAGGCCTTGCACACAAAAGGGTTTAAGCAGAGAGTGGGTGAAAATAAAGAGTAGATGATAATAAATGTATTTTGGGAGCAGTGGTGCCGTGAGGTGGGGGGGGGGGAGTGGGTACTCTTTACCCAAGGCCAGGTCTGTTGAAGGGTCCTGGGTCCCACTGCCTCCCCCCCCACCCCCCCCCTGCAACTTGTTGCAGAGAGCTGCCCTTTGGGCAGGGAGAGAAAGAACTGAATACTCTCTCCCAAGGCCTGCACATGGGGGAGCAATCACTTTCACACCCCGCGCCACCACCTCCCACCTACCAAGGTTGCCATTCTGCACTTTTTGGTATGCCCTACTGGGCCCCATTTATGCTTTCACCATAGTGGCCCTCTGCATGCCCAGAGGTGTAGAGTGGAGACCTCTAGAACTGATAGTCTATGCAACAGACCGCACATTACAGTCTTCTACTGTAGCTCCCATCCCTCAGTGACTATGTGGGAGATGTACGTTCTGAGGATGCCGCCAATCTGGTCTGAAGGTGGAGAAACGCGTAAACCTCTTTATTTGCTTATTATAAGTCGGACTTCTACACTTAATTCCCCTGAGGAGACCAATTTGATCTGCATGCCCTGCTAGATATTGGGCTTCCAAAGGGAGAGCAGCACCGACAGCAGCGCCAGCCGTGCGATCCATATGCGGGGTGCAGCCCGATACAGAGCAGAGAGGGAGTAAGCTACGAAACTGCCCAGGGAGAGAGCCGTGCTTGAAGCAGTGCCCACCGCACAGGCTATGTGCAGTGTGCAATCTGGCACAGAGAACGAGGTGAGCACTCATCAATACAACTCGCCCTAGTGGGAACATTGCTAAAAAGCTTTTCATCTCTCCAGCCAAGTAGCTCCTCGCATACAGAGAATCTTTGATCCCTAAACTGCATATAAATTGGGATATTGCTTCACCTCAGCCGAATACTAATTAAAACATCATCAGGTGAGCCAGTATTGATTTCTGGTAATTTTCAAACATCTATAAGCTATAACGCTTTTTTTCGACCACCTGATATGTCCGCATACAAAGGAACTGCTAACAGCGGCCAGGAGGTGAGACTATAATAACAATATTGGGCTCACGTTTTAATGACCAGTATTTGGAAACTAAAAAATATTCTGAGGATACTTATATTGCAGATCTTTTTATTATGTGATAAGTTTTTTTAATTGTCTTGATTTTTTTATTGCATTATATGTGATTATTTAAACAGTGGAATATATCTTATTATATTTACCGGCCGGTAATAACAAATATAAATTTTTATTAGATTTAAATAATAAACCAAAATTATATATATTGGCATATGGTGTATTTATTAATAATATATTTTAATATCAGTGCCTCTATACATCTTTTTGCCATCCGTGGGAAAAACTTTGGTTTTTTGTTTTCTCAATTGTGGGAAGAGTAAACCCACATAAGAGGCTGCAGATATTTAAATATTATCAGCTCGCGCTGGGTGAATTTCTTTATATATATACATGTCCCCTCTTAATCTCTTTTCCAGTGTAAACATGCCTAGTCTTGCAAGCCTTTCCTCGTATTCCAGCGTCTCCATACCCTTAATTAGTTTGGTCGCCCGCCTCTGAACCTTTTCTAGCTCCAGGATATCCTTTTTGTAGTAAGGTGCCCAGAATTGTACACAGTATTCAAGGTGTGGCCTCACAAGTGATTTATATAACGGGAGTACAATACTCTCGTCCCTAGCATCAAATTTTATCTTATTAGCCTTCTTTGCTGCAGTCCTACTTTGGGTACTACTGCTCAGTTTGCTATCTATGAGGACACCTAAGTCCTTTTCCAGTACAGAATCCCCTAATTTTACCCCATTTAGTAGGTAGGTGTTATTTTTGTTCTTGTTACCACAGTGCATTACCTTACACTTGTCTGTATTGAAGCGCATTCTCCATTTCGCTGCCCAAGCTTCTAATTTAACTAAGTCGTTCTGAAGCGACTCAGCATCCCCCTCCACATTTATAACTTTACACAATTTGGTATCATCTGCAAAAATTGACACCATGCTCTCTAGAACTTCTGTTAGTTCGTTAATGAAAATATTGAACAATAGTGGTCCTAATACTGAGCCTTGCGGCACACCACTTAGCACTTCAGTCCAATTTGAAAAAGATCCATTAACCACAACACGCTGCTCCCTATTATCTAACCAGTTTTTGACCCAAGTGCATATTGTGCTACCTAGCCCTGTTTCTTGTAACTTGTAGATAAGTCTCATGTGTGGTACAGTGTCGAATGCTTTGGCAAAATCTAAAAAGATTCCATCCACCTCTTTAACCTGATCTAGGTTTGCGCTTACTGTTTCATAAAAGCCAAGTAAGTTGGTTTGACAGGATTTGTCCTTCATAAACCCATGTTGATTCCTTTTAATGACCATATTGACTTCAAGGAACTTCTGAATACTATCTCTTAGAATACCTTCCAATACTTTCCCCACTATAGATGTATGACTAACTGGTCTATAATTACCTGGTTCAGCTTAACTTCCCTTTTTGAATATTGGAGGTCATTCGGTTTTTCGCTCATTGACGATTTTCGCAACAGAGCGATTAAGGCGAAAATGCACATGCGCATGGTACGCAGTGCGCATGCGCTAAGTATTTTAGCTCAAAACTTAGTAGATTTACTCACGGCAGAACAAAGAATTTTCATTGTTGAAGTCATCGGAGTGTGATTGACAGGAAGTGGGTGTTTCTGGGCGGAAACTGACCGTTTTCAGGGAGTGTGCAGAAAAACGCAGGCGTGCCAGGAAAAAACGCGGGAGTGTGTGGAGAAACGGGGGAGTGGCTGTCCGAACGCAGGGCGTGTTTGTGACATCAAACCAGGAACAAAACGGGCTGAGCTGATCGCAGTGTAGGAGTAAGTCTCGAGCTACTCAGAAACTGCTAAGAATTTTCTATTCGCAATTCTACTAATCTTTCGTTCGCAATTCTGCTAAGCGAAGATACACTCCCAGAGGGTGGCGGCCTAGCGTGTGCAATGCTGCTAAAATCTGCTAGCGAGCGAACAACTCGGAATCACCCCCATAGGCACTACTTCCGCTATACGCCAGTCTTTGGGAACCATACCTGATATTACTGAATCCTTAAAGATCAAAATTAGCGGTTTTGCAAGTTCAGAGTGAAGCTCCATTAGAACCCTTGGATGATAATACCATCGGGACCTGGTGACTTATTAATCTTTAAATGTTTTAATCGGTCACAGACTACTTCCTCGCTTAAATAAGTACCTATCAGTGGGATATTCTCATTATTGAGATTATGTGTTAGTCCCTGAATTGGGTCCTCTCTATTAAATACTGTTGAAAAAAACTCATTTAGTGTGTCCGCTATGTCATTATCATTTTTGCTTAAGACTCCCAACTTGTCTTTTAAAGGGCCTATACTCTCCTTCTTTAATCTCTTGGCATTAATATATTTAAAGAATTTTTACATACTAGTAGCTTTGCTTTCCTTTGCTACTAGTTTTTCAGTTTCTACTTTAGCCGCTCTTATTTCCTTTTTGCATATTTTTTTACATTCCTTATAGTGCTTAAATGACTCTGCTTCCCCGTCAGAATTGTATTTTTTAAATGCTCGCCTCTTCTTGCCCATAACTTCCTTTATCTTTTTGTTAAGCCACATCGGTTTATGATTTTTATTCCTTTTTTTGCTGCTAGTAGGAATAAATTTGAGAGTATTTTAAGCTAGCAGGAATTTTAGTACCTCCCATTTCACCGTAGTATTTTTTCCTAAAAACAAACCTTTCCATTCAATATCCCTGAAAAATACCCTCGTCTTTTCAAAATTCGCTTTTCTAAAGTTTAGAGTCCTAGTTGAGCCAGTATAGGGCTGTTTATGATAACTGATATTGAATGTGACCATATTGTGGTCGCTGTTTCCTATGGGTTCCCCTACTATAATACCTGATACCAAATCCCCATTGTTTGTTAATACCAGGTCTAAGATTGCATTGTACCTAGTTGGTTCCTCAATTAGTTGAACTAAGTAGTTATCATTAAGTGTGTTTAAAAACATATTGCCTCTAGCAGTATCACATGAATCGTTTTTCCAGTTTATCTCTGGATAGTTAAAATCTCCCATCACTACTATGTCTCCTACTCCTGCTGCTCTTTCAATTTGCTTTAGTAACAATTCCTCATCAGATACGTTGATAACAGGCGGCCTATAGCATAAACCCAATACTAACTTTTGTATTCCTTTTTCCCCGCATGCAATTTCTACCCATAATGTCTCAACAGTGTCTACAGTCCCAACCTGAATATCTTCCCGTATATCAGGTTTTAAAAATGGCTTTACGTAAAGACACACCCCTCCACCCTTTTTATTTAGTCTGTCTCTCCTAAACAGTGTATAGCCCTCTAGATTGACTGTCCAATCATGAGATTCATCCCACCAAGTTTCAGTAATGCCTATAATATCATACTGTTTGCTTGCTGCAAGTATTTCTAGTTTGCCCTTTTTACTAGTAATGCTTCTAGCGTTTACATACATACAACTAAGATATGTAGCAATGATGACCTGTAATCGTCACTGGTAAGTGCTTTTGTAAAATCTCTTTTAGTACCCATGTTAGTAACCTTACCGCCTGCTCTTACCCTCCCCTCAACTTCTCCCCCATTTTGTTTACTACCACCATCACCACTATTCTCACTGCATGACCTGTAGTTTCTAGCTAAACCCTCCCCCCAGGCTCCTAGTTTAAAATCTCCTCCGACCTTCTAACCATCCTTCCCCACAGTACCGCTGCCCCCTCCTCAGTCAGGTGCAGTCAGTCATGACAAAAGAAATGGCGCCTGACTGAGAAGTCCGCCAGTGTTCCAGGAACACAAACCCCTCTTTCCTGCACCAATTCCTAAGCCACACATTTACCTCCCTAATCTCCCTCTGCCTCCCTGGACTAGCGCATGGCACTGGTAATATTTTGGAGAATATTACCTTAGATGTCCTTGCCTTAAGTTTCTTTCCTAAGTCCCTATAGTCTTTTTTAAGGACATCCCACCTTCCGCTAACTTTGTCATTGGTGCCAACATGCACCAAGACCTCCGGGTCTTTCCCAGCCCCTCCCAACAATCTATCTACCCGGTCCGCAATGTGCCGTACCCGAGCACCCGGGAGACAACAGACTGTACGGCGATCACGGTCCCAGTAGCAGATTGCCCTATCTGCCTTCCTGATGATAAGATCCCCTACCACCACCATCAGACTAGGTACCTCACTATCTTTTATCCCAACTGCGCCAGAGGGACCGCTCCTCTGGATGCTAGAGGGAGCAGTCTCCTCCGGCACCGTCATTTCTTCACTATCATCCTTCGATTCCTCGTCCAGTCATGTAAATTTGTTCGGGTTTGATAGTTTGGAGATGTCGAGCCTCCCCCACTTTTTCTTCCTTCTAACTGTGACCCAGCTGGCTACCTGATCATCATCCTCTTCTACCAGTGACCCCTCTAGCAACTCCTCCACCGTTCTGTCTAAACTTCGCTCGAGATTGTGAATCTCCCTCAGTCGCGTAAGGGTTTGCTCTAGATCAGTTATCTGGGCTTCCAGGGCAACCGTTCGCACACACCTCGTGCAGATGTAGTCACACTGGGCCGGTAGCTCCAGGTGTGCATACATCTTGCACGACATGCACTGAGTGAGGTCCCCAATCACAGCCCCTCCCATATTGTTTGTAAGGTCTAACTCCCTGTTACTCTCAAAGAAAAAGAAGCAAAAAGAAGCAAAAAGAAAAAGTAGAAGACAAACAATCTGGGCAATCACTCACTTATACAATAATTAAGCTGGCTTATACTTATCTATCTTTGTGCGGTTCTTGGTCCTTCGCTTTTATGCAGCCGTAGTACTCCAGTGCCCCCTCTGAGTGGGACCTCTCCTGCGGCACCGATACTCCACTTAGCAGTTGCAGTTGTTCCAGCTCACTGCACCTCCTTTTCACTCGGCTTCCAGCTCCTGCTTCTGCCGATTCCAACTCACATACACTTATAAATCCAAGCAACACTTTAAAATACAAACCCTTACTATGAGCTCACTTCTCCACTTTTATTACTGCTTAGTACATGTCCCTCTAAGGTTGTGTTTGAAATGATTGGTTGGTACTTTATTTCTCTCCACTTTATCTCTCTTCCAGGCTTAGTACATCTGCCTCTGTCATGACATGCTGGCATCACTGATGAAATAACGTTGACATTATTTTTAGACAATGAGTCAATTGTAACATTTACAGTAGAGCAGAACTCATTTACTAATATCCACAATTTAGACACTGTTAAATCTCTTACAAATGTTGCACAATGACACAGGATTCACGACACAGTCCAATAACTTAATAAATACACAATTAATACGAATTGCAGATGTGGTATACAATTTCACGACTACAAAAATACACATTAGTAATACAGTATTACAAACTATGGGGGCGGGAATGTATCAATCCTTGGAGAGAGATAAAGTGGAGAGACATAATGTACAAACCAATCAGCCCCTTTCATTTTTCATACACAGACTGTAACATGGCAGTTGGGAGCTGATTGGCTTGTGCTTTATCTATCTCCTGTTTATCGCTCTCCAAGGCTTGATACATCTCCCCCAGTCACATACTGTATCAGCATTTGTAGGGTGGAGTGACGGTGACTGGAGAGTATTGGGGCATATCTGGCCACTGAGGTTGCCCCAGGGTAGGGCATGACATAGTCATGTGATGCTCCCAGCCAATCCTTGAACAGAGTCAGGAACCAGGTAAATTCCACCACTGTCCAGCCTTCCGACTACATCACCTAAAATGATGCAACGTGGTCAAGGCACTTTCATGCTGTGCTAATAAAGAAATCACTTTAGGGGCCAGGTGTGCAGGGGAGATGTATGAGGACACAGGGCCTAATTCAGAGTTGATCGCAGCAGCAAATTTGTTAGCAGTTGGGCAAAACCAGAGCCGGCCCTAACCAATATGATGCCCTAGGCAAGATTTTGGCTGGTGCCCCCTAGCACCGCTGCAAGTTCTGCAGGAGATACCTGGCATGAGTCAGTTGGCAACTCTGCTAACGTTGGGTGCCTTTTGTTTATGAAAATGCATCATATTATATGCATTACTATGTGGATAGGATTCACAAGCAGCTTCTGCTGATTAAAATGATATGCAGAATGCCTATATTCTATGTGCGACTGCAGCTGTATCTGCATATGAAATGCTACATTACAGTGATTTCCAGGAATACACTGCAACGTAGCATTTCGGGGTGGTCTTCAGTATGCCGACTGTCGGGATCCCGGCGCACAGTATACCGGCACCGGAATCCCGACAGCTGGCATACCAACACTTTTTCTCCCTCGTGGGGGTCCATGACCCCCCTGGAGGGAGAATAAAATAGTGTGGCGTGTGTAGCGTGGCGAGCGCAGTAAGCCCGCAAGGGGCTCATTTGCGCTCGCCATGCTGTCGGTATGCCGGCGGTCGGGCTCCCGGCGCCAGTATGCTGGTCACCGGGAGCCCGGCCGCCAGCATACCATACTACAGCCGCATTTCGTATGCAGATACAGCCGCAGTCACACACAGAATATAGGCATGCCGTATATCATTTTAACCAGCAGAAGCTGCTGGTGCCCCTAAGCATACCAAATGCGCTAGGCATTTGCCTAGTTTGCCTATACCTAAGGCCGGCTCTGGGCAAAACCATGTGCACTACGGGGGGGGGGGGGGGGGGGTCAGATTTAACATGTGCAGAAAGAGTTAGATTTGGGTGAGGTGTGTTCAGACTGAAATCTAAATTGCAGTGTAAAAATAAAGCCTTATTTGCTGAAACTCAAACACAAAATTTATGCCACAGGGATGAAGGAAACATCAATCAGCATCATTGGCAAATAGCCAATCTCCGATGATTTGATACTGCTGGTGTCACAGTGAGTGATATATGTTGCAACGTCTCAGTCAGCACACATTTAAAGTCTGTGACACTTAAGCTAGACTAGACAATAGTGTGTACCCAGCGATATCGTTTGCGGAGGGCCCCAGTGGGCTTGCGGCATCAGCAAGTGCAGACACACCGATGCCACGAATAACGGCGGGGTGGGGGGGAGCACATACTGCATTCAACAGCATGGTATCCTCAACAATATCCCCAGATTGACCTGCATGTTTGGACAACAGGGTATGTTGTTGACAATCCGCGGGTGAGCGCATTGTCGACGGTATAGTGCATACACACTGGATGATAGGAACGCTATGTCATTCCGAAATGTTCTAATTGGGCATATTGTTCAGAATATCGTCTAGTGTGTACCCAGCATAACATTGGTAAATTGGCGTGTCAGCATGGCTCTCAACTTCCATGCCCCAACTTTGTTTGAATACAGATTTACATGCACAGCATCTCACCTTTCTGTACTCAGTGCTAGGTGATTGCTCTGTGTTTTCAAACATAGTGGTGGAAGAGTTTTGTGTTTAATAGTAATTATGAGATAAGATTTGGGGGATGTTAATAATTATTAGACAGAACAGGTGATTTTGTTTTGTTTAGTCTTTTCATACCAACATGTCACGTATGTTCAAGTAGGTCCTGTCATGAAGGCAGTGTTTCATTTGGTTACTTTCCACTCAACAGGTTGCATAAGTTCTACATTAAGTTTTAGGAAAGCTGTCGATTGTAAAGTATATAAATCATTTCTAGAAAATCAACTTCTGTTAAAACTACTCCCTAAGGGCCCAAAAAATCCTGTCATATAGTGAGAAATTATAAGGTGATAATCTATGTTGTTTGTCTTGTTTTTTAGTACGTGCAGCAATGCTTTGTAGCCAGCATTTATATAAAACAGAGGGATTATGGTCATATGTACAAAAAAAAGATGTCTAAGAAAAAAAGAGAGATTCCCAGAATAATGACCAGGTCCAATATACTAGTATATTTAAATTATATTATGGGCAGGCTGTAATAAAGTCCAGGTTTGGCGGGCGTGCGGGATGCCGGCTGACCTCAGATTTTTTTTGGAAGGGACAATCATGTACAAGGCTAAACCATGTCTAGTACATGATTGCCCCTTTAAAAAAACATCCGAGTTCGGCCCGCATCCCACTTGGCCTCCGAACTGGAACTTCACTACATCCTGCCCTATATGTGTAAATATTACATGTGACTTCCATTATATTCCTTTATACTAATAATAACATATTGAGAGGGTCCGACCAGTTAGTGGTTTTGACTTGTGCCACTTTTATACAGTGTTGGACTGGGGCATGAAGGGCCCACGGGGAAATGCGGTGTTAGGGGCCCATGCTTAGGGGTGTGGCCAGCCATCTAGAGACTCAGCTAAACATTAGAGAGTGCATGGTCAGGGGCCCTTGAGATATATATATAGTGCATGCATGATCATGTAGCAGATAAAAACAGTGATGCACTGTAGATAATAAACCATACTCTTGTGCAATATAAGGTAACAAATGTATAATGTATAATTTAAGTGCAACCTGATCCCTAGAGGGGCTGGTGCCACCAGGCAGTGTTGCCCACCGGGGGTGTCCCCTGTGTCCCTGTGGGCCTGTCTGACCCTGCTTTTATATATCACCTTTATGTCTGCCATGTCTATTATATGCTGAATACAAGGAGCAATCACACTGCAAGGCATTTTTGCCATTCTAAAATTAGCTCAGCCGACAAAATGTCCGCCTTCACTGTAAATAGACCTCTGCTTCACTTGGAAAACAGATGGTAAATGGGAGGACAATTATGTACCTGAGTAAATTGGAAATATTGCATTAAGTTTTATTTTTACAGCTACATGTTTGCTGAAAAATTGCTTTCAGCTTTCCAGGTCTCTGCATTTTTCTGTTTCATTGTGTGTACTTTCAAGTTCCACTCTATTATTTCGAGCAGCATGAAATGTTTCTGGCTTTGTTCCTATAAACATGGCATTTATACAGCTGGGGTGAGATCAGGGTAACTAACAAGTAAAACACTATACATCAAGGAACAGAGCTAATTCTATGTGTTTTAGGTGTGACCCCCTCCTCTGCTTTCATTCATTTTTTTCTATACCCTTTGAGTTGCATTTGAGGGATTTGTTTAACAGAAAGAACACTTTCGTATGGTTGCCACCACAGTCTACAGACAACTTATGCCGTTAATCTATTTTATTACTATGATGATTCCCCCACCCCACCTTTCATCCATCATTTCCCACACCATTTACAAATACTCTATATATTTAAAATTCCAGACCGGTTGTTCATACATCTTATTTTTCAAACACATTAAAAGATGCTACACTTTAAACACTAAGACCATGGGGGTCATTCCGACCCGATCGCCCACTGCAGTTTGTCGCAGCGATCAGGTCGGAACTGCGCATGCGCCGGTGCCGCAGTGTGCCGGCACATGGCAGTCATCGGTGCCCAGCGATCGCCTCTGAGACAGAGGCGGTCGCTGGGTGGGAGGGGGCTGAACGGCTGCGTTCAGTAGGTGCGGTCCGGCCAATGCAGACGCGGCCGGACCGTTGGGGGGGGGGGGGGGCGTGGCACGGCCAGCGGCAGCGACAGACAACTCCCGGCCAGCCGCTGTCCGGGAGTTACTCCACAGATACAAAGGCATCGTCTCTGTGCGATGCTTTTGTGTTTGTGCGGGGGGGGGGCGGCACTGACATGCGGTGCGGACTAGCCCTGTGCTGGGCGTCCCCCCGCATGTCTGAGTTTACGATCGTAGCTGTGCTAAATTTAGCACAGCTACGATCAACTCGGAATGACCCCCCCATATGTACTGTGAGGAGATCAGGGCAAGGGTGTCCTCTCCTGGGGTAGATGGGCACCTCCAGATACACAACAGCCAGGAAAAAAGCACACCAAACCAGGGTTTTTGTGCAGTCTAGCCATGGCTAGTTTTATTGTGTAGTTTAAAAACAAAGCCTAAAAATAAGTTGAAGCCCTGACACAGCATTTATCTGCCTCATACATGTGCAGGCACTAATTAGCCTAGTTTCAGGCTGAAGGCTTAAAGACCCGAAATGGGTCTTGTGGACGTAACCCTCCCTTTTCTCTCACATCCACACCCCAGGAACCCTTTTCCGGCTTTTATTAAAAGTCCAAAAGCTATCAGCAGAGCAGCCACAAACACCTGGGACAAACATACACCAGTGCTTCTATAACAGAATATATGAATAAATACATATATATGCTAAACTGTAGCAGTATACATTCTCTTGTATAAATTCTAGGGGTATGGGACTCCAGGTCGACAACAAAAAGGTCAACACACCTTAGGTCACCGCCAATTGGTCGACACACCTTAGGTCGACATGGACAAAAGGTCGACATGGACAAAAGGTCGACAGGAACAAGGTCGACATGGAAAAAGGTCGACATGAGTTTTAATGTTTTTTTGGTGTTGTTTCCTTCGTAGAGTGACCGGGAACCCCAATTAGTGCACCGCGTCCCCTCGCATGGTGCCTTCGCTCCGCTCCGCTTCGCTCGGCACAGATTACCATTCCAATCGTAGTCCACGTGGATCGTTAAGTATGAAAAGGTTCCAAAAAAGAAAAAAGTTGTGAAAAACTCATGTCGACCTTTTTCCATGTCGACCTTGTTCCTGTCGACCTTTTGTCTATGCCGACCTAAGGTGTGTCGACCAATTGGCGTCGACCTAAGGTGTGTTGACCTTTTTGTTGTCGACCTGTAGTCCGGATACCAAATTCTAGAATGAACAGGAGGTCCTTAGTGCACATTGTGATAAAACTGTAGATGCCCAATTACCAAAACATTATATACAAAAAAAGGAAAAATAATGATAGCGCAACCTGTGTATATTACTGCCTTAGATAAAAAAAAGGATTCTTCACATAAATCCTCAGTGTACATACATCATAAATAGAAATTTCTCAAATGGTGCAATCACATAAACAAAATAAATAGTCCTTTCTCCAAAGAACAGTTCTTTGTGCTATAGGTAAAAATTAAATCCCTTATTAGAAGCTTGTCCTCTAGAAGTAAAGATCTAGAGGTTAGACTCTCTAAAGCAGAAATTAGGTGGATTTTTAAATTAAAAACTTTAGTAGTGAATGGCCTTAATGGTGAATTTGAAATTAAATGGTTTTTATCATTATTTCTTTTTATAATTACTCCTTTATATTTAGTATATATCTGCATTTTAAACCTGTGGTGTAACAAATTAACTTCATGTCTTAGGGGGTAATTCAGAGTTGATCGCAGCAGCAAATTTGTTAGCAGTTGGGCAAAATCATGGTGGTCATTCCGAGTTGTTCGCTCGTTGCCGTTTTTCGCAACGCATCGATTAGGTGGAAAATGCGCATGCGCATGGTACGATGTGCGCATGCGCTAAGTAATTTAACACAAAACTTTGGAGATTTACACAAGCTCGAGCGACGTTTTTTCAACGTTCGAGTGATCGTAGTGTGATTGACAGGAAGAGGGTGTTTCTGGGTGGCAACTCAGCATTATCAGGGAGTGTGCTAAAAAATGCAGGCGTGCCAGGTAAAAACGCAGGAGTGACTGGAGAAACGGGGGATTGACTGGCCGAACGCAGGGCGTGTTTGTGACGTCAAACCAGGAACTAAACGGACTGAGGTGATCGCAATCTAGGAGTAGGTCTGGAGCTACTCAGAAACTGCAAGGAATTATTTAGTAGCAATTCTGCTAAGCTAAGATACACTCCCAGAGGGCGGCGGCCTAGCGTGTGCAATGCTGCTAAAAGCAGCTAGCGAGCGAACAACTCAGAATGAGGGCCCATGTGCACTGCAGGGGAGGCAGATATAACATTTGCAGAGACAGTTAGATTTGGGTGGGTTATTATGTTTCTGTGCAGGGTAAATACTGGCTGCTTTATTTCTACACTGCAATTTAGATTTCAGTTTGAACACACCCCACCCAAATCGAACTCTCTCTGCACATGTTATATCTGCCCCTCTTGCAGTGCACATGGGGGGTCATCCCGACCCGATCGCTCGCTGCAGTTTGTCGCAGCGCAGCGATCGGGTCAGAACTGCGCATGCGCCGGCGCCTCAGTGTGCCGGCGCATGGCAGCTTTCGTTACCTAGCGATCGCCTCTGAGACAGAGGCGGTCGCTAGGCGGGAGGGGGCTGAACGGCGGCGTTAAGCCACCGTTTAGGGGGTGTGGTCCGGCCAACGCTGGCGTGGCCGAACCGTTGGGGAGGGCGGGCTGCGGCGGCTGCGTGACATCTCACGCAGCCGCTGCAGCCAGCGGGAGCGACGAGCAACTCCCGGCCAGCCGCAGGAGCTGCGCTGGCCGGGAGTTACTCCTCAAATACAAAGGCATCGCCTCTGTGCGATGCTTTTGTATTTGTGCGGGGGGCTGGCACTGACACGCGGGGCGGACTAGCCCTGTGCTGGGCATCCCCCCGCATGTCTGAGTTAACGATCGTAGCTGTGCTAAATTTAGCACAGCTACGATCAACTCGGAATGACCCCCATGGTTTTGCCCAACTGCTAACAAATTTGCTGCTGCGATTAACTCTGAATTAGGCCCTATATCTGTAAGATGTATTAATCAATTTTACTGTATGTCTTTAAATATTTTTAATGGTTCATGATGGACTATTGTGAACTGTTTACATGGAGCTCTTATATAATTTTTAACATTGTGGAGAAATTGGTTTTTTTCCAAAAAAGTAAGAGGAAGTGAACACTTTGAAACGCAAAACTGACTTCCGGTTCCAGTTAGATGAAGACTTACAGCTGTGGCGGGAGCTTGGAACGCATGGTGGAACGCAGATCGGACTTCAGTTTCTGGCATAACATCATTGGCTTATTGAAATGAAAGAGGACACACTCCAGTTGGATGAGACTATCATGGTTACCTGCACCTCAATAATATACCTCAAAATTGAGAAAAAGTATACCATGGTATTAACTTACTTCTTAATTCAACCAATGTAATGCCTGCACATACAAAGATAGTTAATAGCATTATCTGCTCCAAAACCTTAGGCCAAGAATGGTCTCCTGCCAGACAGTAAGTCTGCATAAAGGTTCAACAGAACAGTGTCACCAGGGCAGCAGTAAAGATAACTTTACGTGAGGCCAATGAAACTAACCCCAGACAGCAACTCCATCATTGTTTGCCAAAATTGTCTATTTGTGCTCATTTACTATATGTGTCTTCCTCTACAATAATAGGCAGTTACCTCTATCTATCTATCTATCTATCTATCTATCTATCTATCTATCTATCTGTCTCAAAGAGAAGTAAGCAGTGAGACATATAGACTTTAGCGGATGAATGCTTGAGAAATTTTCAGTGGATGTTTTACATATTACAGCAGATCTTTTAATCCAAAAACGGTTTGACTGCATTGTAGAACAAGGTGGGGGCGCCCTGTAAAAATGTCATGCCAAACCTTTGCTCCAAGACCTAGAAAAGCAGCAACGTTGTCATGTTATTATTATGTTTTCACTACATGATTGCACACATGTTATACTGGTTTGGAGAAAGAAGCTTTTCTTACAGGTTACGGTAATTAATCAAAGGCAACAGCAGAGTATACCAGTCCACAGACATCAGCATTTTTGTAAGGTGATTCTTCTTCATCATTCTAAACGTCATCGTTTTTGTAACCCCCTTACAGAACATGTTAATGAAACTCAAGTCAAAAGTTATCATGTTATTATCAATGTTCCCTAAATAATCCCCTACCTGTACCTTACAGTACATGTCATATCTATTATATGATATTGTACCAAGCTAAGCTACACTCATTGGTTGCTATGGGCACCATCTCCACTTCTAAAAAACTAATCTTAGTAAATATACCCCTTCCAGTCTAAAGTGCTTTTTCCATCAGCTACGAAAGTAAAACAGATAAAAATCTGCTCTCATTGGGATACGTATCAAAGCTTGGAGAGATATAAAGTGAAGAGAGATAATAAGTACATACTACCAGGGCTGTCTCTACAACTAGGCAGCTTTAAGCAGCTGCCTAAGGGCACCACTGAATTCATCGAGCAAAAAACTGAAGGATGTCTCTGCGCAAGTGGGTGGACTGGTCCATTTACAGAGGGCTGCGGTCGGCAAGGTGAGGTGTGGGCGGCACATGCGGCTGGCATCAGGCTGTGCAGCGTGACCTCTGACATCATGTCATGCTGCACAGTGCACGCACTGGGGTGAGTTGGGCAGCTTCTGAGCCTGCTAATAGCATTCCAACCCAGGTACATAAAAAGACAGTGTATTCATACAGCTACATAGCATTACCAAAACAGTTACTAGATGAAGAAACTGTTTTGGTAATGCTAAGTAGTTACTAGTGCATGAAGTTATGTAAATATGTGGTATCAATATATAGGGCTTGAAGTTATGTTAATATATGGTGCTTGAAGTTATGTAAATATATGGTATCAGTGCTTAAAGCTCTGATTTCAAGAAATTGACAACCCTTGGATCCTGGTGAAGCGAATGAAGGGCTTGATCTACAAGTCCGACATGCTTAGCAGAATCACTCCTCCTTCAGTTTCTCCAGGTGCTTTTCCAAAAGTCTAATAAGGGAATTTACCTGACTGATGCTGGCAGTGTCTGAACTAACTTTGCCTGTGGCAACTTCAAAGGATTTGAGAACATTGCACAATATGGAAAGTATACTCCACTGTGCTTGATTAAGATACATTGTCCCTCTTTTCCCTATGTCATAGGTCATTGTCTAGCCTTGGATAACCTTTTGCTGCTTCTCCATCCGCTGAAGCATATAAAGGGTAGAATTCCACCTAGTTACTACCTCTTACTTCAGATGATGGGAGGGCAAATTCAATAGTATTTGCATTTGCAGCAATCCTTGACATGCACTAGCTGAATGTCGAAAATGTCCCAAACATTTTTGGCCCACAGATAGTATCTCCTACACGCCACTGTCATTTTTTTTTAAAGAGTTTGCACCACCAAATTAATTGTGAGTGAAACAGGGGCTGTATTTAAATTCACCCAGCTGTAATGTTCTCACAATATTGTTGGCATTGTCCGAAATACAAAATCCTGAGGAGGGTCCAAGCGGGGTAAGCCATTTTGCAATGGCTTCCCTGAGTTTCTCTAAGAAGTTGTCAGTGTTATGCCTCTTAGTGAAACCGGTGATAAACAAAGTAGCCTGCCTCTGAATAAGCTGGAATTTGTTAGATGCTGCTGCTGCTGTTGGTGCTGCTGAAAGCAATACACCTACCCAGTGAGCTGTCACAGTAATGTAAATCTTTAGTTTGCCATGTTCTGCTTGTCCGCATATCTGTGGTTAAATGGACAATGGGTATAACGACATTTCAGAGGACACTATTTTTTTTTAAAGTCCTTGTACATACTATAAATTGCTTTTCTATTGAAGTGGAATCTAGATGGCATTTGGTAGCAGGGACATAGGACCTCAATAAACTGTCTAAAACCCACTGCATTAATGGTGGATACTGGACGCACATCTAATTCCAGCATACCTGTTGTGGCGTCAGTAATCCTCTGTGCAACTTATCTGTGGTTAAGTGGACAGGGGGTACAATGGCATTTCAGAGGACACTACGTTTTTTCTTAACGTCCTGGTACATACTAGGAATTGCTTTTCTAGTGAAGTTGAATCTACAAGGGATTTAGTAGTGGGGACACAGGGCCTCAATTAACTGTCTAAAACCCCTGCATTAATAGTGGATACTGGACACACATCTAATACCAGCATAGCTGTGATGGCGTCAGTAATCCACTGTGCAACTGGGTGACTGCTGTCATACTTGCTCCCCTTTGCAAAGGATTGTTTAACAGTCAATTATTTTGTTTAACTACTACAAGTAGTCTTCCTGGTCATTTCTGGGATGAAGGTCCACTCACAGCAGCAGCAGCAAAAGGGGGAGCACTCAAAGATCCTTCTGAGGAAGCCCGGATAGGAGAGGAGTCGGTCATGCTTATGATATTGGATGCAGGACTGCTTCCAATCATGATTGAGGATATTGACGAAAAAGGTGTTGGTGGTTGTCAAAAACTTTGGTAAATGCGCTGCAAGTAACGTAACAGGGAGGAGGTTCCTAGATGGTAAAGGTACCTACCTCTACTTACTGTGGCTTTACAAAGGGTACAGATGGCTTGACGGTTGTTACCTGGATTTGGGTATCCCGGCATGACAACGGACTTTTTCATATCATGGGCAACAACTGTTTCCATTGGTGATAATACAAAATACACAAATAATATTAATAGTAATCCTGAGGAAGCATGTCTAGGCGAAACGTGTCGATCGCAGCATCAATCCCGCCCGTGTTCCAGATATTGCTATAGATGGGTGGTCTGCCGGCAGACACTTCAGCCCCTGGGACAGACACAAAGGATCGGAGTACACAGAGGCACAAACCACACACAGTGAGTGAGAAACACTGCAGCACAGGTAAAGAGCGCAGCTGTGCAATAGAAACATTACACACTGGCCCTCATTCCGAGTTGTTCGCTCGCTAGCTGCTTTTAGCAGCCATGCAAACGCTAAGCCGCCGCCCTCTGGAAGTGTATTTTAGCTTAGCAGAAGTGCGAACGAAAGGATCGCAGCTCCGCTACAAAAAAAGATTGTGCAGTTTCTGAGTAGCTCCAGACCTACTCCTAGCTTGCGATCACTTCAGACTATTTAGTTCCTGTTTTGACGTCACAAACACGCCCTGCGTTCGGCCAGCCACGCCCACGTGTCCCCAGGCACGCCTGCGTTTGTATCTGACACGTCTGCGTTTTTACACACACTCCCCGAAAACGGTCAGTTACCTCCCAGAAACACCGACCTCCTGTCAATCACTCTGCGGCTAGCAGTGCGACTGAAAAGCGTCACTAGAGCTTGTGTAAAACTGCATCGGCTTTTGTGAAAGTACGTCGCGCGTGTGCATTGAGCCGCATACGCAACCGCAGAAGTGCCGATTTTAAGCCTGATCGCTGCGCTGCGAACAACGGCAGCTAGCGATCAACTCGGAATGACCCCCACTGTGTACTGTACTAAACAGCATCATCTGTACCATAATTATGCTGCTAAGAAATGGAATGTTATATTAACAGAAAATGCTGAGCTACCTATAACATAAGAGGGTAAGAGCTATTAAAATGAACCATCTCCCACCCAGGGCAAAACAAGGAAACAGGGAAAGTAATTAGCATAAAGGGTGTTTCCCTGTTAAGAATAAATAATCATCAGCTCAATATTGATTGGCTGGACATTGCTAAATCCCACAGAGAGATTGAACAAAAGCACCTACTGCTTTAAATTGCTGCGTTTATGTTTAGATTGTTTCATGTTGTATTGTTTCCCAGTATACCGTTATTAGGTCACCATTTGTAGAACCAGTATTGTATGCACAACATAATTAGCCTTTTATTTATATAATTTATAAGCATGCATAATTGTTTTTATTCATGGTTATATAAATAAACCTGTCTATATTTGTTTACCTCATTAGACCTATGTATCTTATTGAATACATTTATTAATATATTCTAAACTAACAAGGTAATACTGTGGTCAAGTACAAGTAATGCGCTGAATTACTATTGTTTGTGTATTTTATATTATCCCCTGTAAGATTAGGTAATGGACTCACCAACTCAATTTGGCTGCAACTGTACTGTTTTTATTCAGGTGTAGTGCAGTCTCCCTTGCTCGCTTTGTATATCTTGTTTCCACTGGTGCCTGATTAAACAAACAACATCCTCATCAACATCTTCATTAGCGCCAGCTACACAAATATACTCCTCGTCCTGGTGCACTTTCACAAAAGCATCCTCAATTTCTATGTCAGCATTTTGACTTGTGCTGCTCATCCCCACATTTGAAGAGGGTGCACAAATGGTGGAAGGAGCCTCCTCTTTGAGTACAGTATTGGAAAGGTCAGGCTCACACATGGCACCCGCGGGCACACTTAGACTCACCTCAGGGATTTGTGATGTTTCTGAGCACACAGTCGGTTCCTGTGCATTAACGAGTTTCCTTTTTTTTACATTTCTACAGGGAGAAGGGCTTACATCATCATAAGAGGCAGAACCACCAGTCATAAATAAAGCCTTTCCTTGCCACTTTGTGTGGTGAATAGCTTATTGCCAATTTTATGTTTCTCTGTAGCTAACTTTACTTTTGATGGTTTCTTCTTACCACTGTAAAATTATATTGCTTCTTTGATTTTACATGCCCTGACTTAAGCACTCTATGCCCTTGGGCATCAACCTTTGTAGATGGCCTTGGCAAACTTGTATCATCATGACTGGTGGCAGCAGCTTCAGCACTAGTATGTGCTTCCTGCTTTCCTCTCAATTGTTCGTCCTCCATATCTATCCACAAACATGAACAAAGTGGGGTACAGCACACACCACAATTTGTACCAAAAATGTACCACTTACGGTGTCACAATATCTGTATGAGAAACTATAATAATACACTGCAGTTCACTTCCAACTACAGTGTCACACAATACACGTATAAATCAGAAATAATAATATTACACTGCGATTCACTTTCACCTTTAGTGTCACACAAAACATGTTTGAGAAAGAATATTACACTGCGGTCAGACATGCAGTGTCACAGTACCTATGGAAAAAAAATGTACAGTACACTGGGATACAGCTTTGTTATTTTAATTTTATACAGGGGCAGAGTTCCTGGAAGAACAGACACAGCAGCCCCTTTTTGGACACAGCAGCCCCTTGATGGACAATACAACACCCCTTATGTACAACAAAGCACCCCTGGGGATATGCCACTGTGGTCTGACTGGCAGTGTCACAGAAAATTAATAGTATAATACACTGGGGTATAGCACAAAAAAAATATATTTTATTTTAATTATATTTTTAGCTTTTTCTTTTTTTTTTACACTGGGGCAGAGCACCCCTAGACTGACAGAGCACCCCTGGACGAACAGAGCAGCCCCTTGTCAGACACTGCAGCCTCTTGATGAATGGAAATAGCAGCTCCATATCAGACATAGCAGCCCCTTTATTGATGGAAAGAGCAGCCCAGGAGGACAAAGCAGCCCCTTTATGGATGGACAGAGCAACCCAGGAGGACACAGCAGCCCCTTTATGGATGGACAGAGTAACCCAGGAGGACACAGCAGCCCCTTTATGGACAGACAGAACACCCCTGGAGGACACAGCAGCCCCTTTATGGACAGAGCACCCCTGGAGGACACAGCAGCCCCTTTATGGACAGACAGAGCACCCCTGGAGGACACAGTAGCCCCTTTATGGATGGACAGAGCAGCCCAGTGTCACGATCCGGGTATCTGGACGCCATTTCTTACCCATCAGATGCCTCCTAAGGCTGGCTCAGCGCTCCAGGACCGGATCCCATCTGTTATCCTAATGTTCACATTCCTGCATCCTCTCCTGTCTCTCTGAGACGCTGTCACAGTAACGCCATATTACATCTGGCATGGCGTCTCCCGCGGCCTCCGCCGCCGTCCCTGAGCTTCTGCATGCAGAGTGTCAGAGTGGCGATTACGTCAGCCGCGGCCTCCGCTGTGTCCGCGTGGTTGGATGTGCACTTGTCAGCCTGGCGTCTCCTGTCTCCAGTGGCCGGCGCCGCCATTACTGTTTTTATTACCACATGGATTACAAACCAAACTTCCCTCCAAGTGTCTGCATGGGCGCAGCCATCTTGGATTCTGTCAGCTGATCATTTTCCACCAATCTGTTGTCTGTATTAATTATTTGCATAATTGCCTAGCCAATCCCTTCCTTGCTGCAGGTATAAATACACTGTGCCTGAGCAAGGAAGGCATCAGTGCTTTGGTTGTCAAACCTAGTTCCTGTTTGTCTCTCTCCTGTGATTGTCTTCCAGGTTCCAGCTCCTGTCTTAAGACTTCCACCATAGAGACCCGCACCAGCATTCCACCTGCGGTGTAGCCTGACTCTCCGATCCATTTTGGATTCATCTGTTTCCAGCTACAACATTACCTGCTTCCAGCCCAGCTTCCAGCAGAGTACAGCTTCTCTTAAAGGGCCGATGTCCTTTCTACAGTTTACCACTCTCCACCGGTATTATAATTTCACCGCTCTCAAACTCCTAACTTCAGCTCATATTTCATCGCTCCCAAGTTCATTTATTATTTAACTGGTTCCAGCCAGTATCCACTCCGTGCCAACTCCAGCCAGTATCCACAGCAGCCGTTTTATCTACAGCAGCCCAGCTTTTCCTAGAACACCAGCTGGTACAATCCTGGGTTATCTCCATTGCTACAGTCGGGCCTGGTAAGGACTTTCCATCTAGAAGATTATAAGAACTATCTCATACTACCAGTGCCCTGTGGCTCCTGCCACCCTGTAGTTCCCAGGAACTGTATTTATTCTTTGCTGACTTTTATGTTTCTTTTACTGCTACTGTGATGCATGGAGTTTGTCATAAATAAACATCATTGACTTTTATTCAAGTTGTCGTGGTCACGCCTTCGGGCGGTTATTCTTCATGTTACTTACATGTCCAGGGGTCTGATACAACCTCCCAGGTTCCGGTACATCTCAGCCCCTACAACTGAGGCTGCCTCCCGTCAGCTCAGGCCCTCAGTTGTGACAGTAAGCACTGACCTAATGAATCCAGCCGGAGACCAGGATCAAGCGGCCAGGCCGATGCAAGAACTGGCAGCCCGACTAGAACATCAGGAGGCTGCACAGGGCCACATCATCCGCTGTCTCCAGGATCTCTCTACTCGGCTGGATGGGATTCAGACAACTCTCCGTGGATCAGGCGCGTCTGGTGCGTCAACCACAGTGACTCCAGCTATAACCCCACCCACCTTACCCATTTCTGCTCCACGTCTTCATCTTCCAACGCCAGCAAAATTTGACGGATCTCCAAGATTCTGCAGGGGATTTCTCAACCAGTGTGAGATTCAGTTTGAGCTACAACCTGGCAATTTTCCCAGTGACCGTACAAAAATTGCCTACATTATTTCTCTTCTCAGTGGCTCAGCCCTTGATTGGGCATCACCGTTATGGGAGAGGTCCGACACCCTGCTATCTTCTTACACTACATTCGTCTCAACATTCAGGCGCATCTTCGACGAGCCAGGCCGGGTAACCCCAGCTTCATCCGAGATTCTCCGTTTACGCCAGGGGTCATGTACTGTAGGACAATATCTGATACAGTTCCAGATCCTGGCATCCGAACTGGCATGGAACGACGAGGCCCTGTATGCTGCATTCTGGCATGGCATATCTGAGCGTATTAAAGATGAGTTAGCTACCAGAGACTTACCCTCTAAGTTAGATGAGCTAATCTCACTCCGCACGAAAGTTGATTTACGTTTCAGAGAGAGAGCAACTGAGCGTGGAAGATCATCTGCTCCAAAATCTTCTGCTCCTCCTCCTCGCCAACTGTCACCAACTAAAGATGAGCCCATGCAAATTGGCCGTTCCCGTTTAACTCCTGCTGAGCGCCGAAGACGTCTCTCCGAGTCTCTCTGTCTTTATTGTGCAGCTCCGTCTCACACCATTAATGCCTGTCCCAAACGTCCGGGAAACTCCAAATCCTAGCTCGCCAAGGAGAGGGCCGGCTAGGAGTAATGATCTCCTCTCCATCTCCTCAGGATTGTAATCTCCCAGTCTCGCTTCAAGTTGCTCAACGTTATCGGAACGTCATTGCCCTCCTTGATTCCGGAGCAGCTGGGAACTTTATTACCGAAGCCTATGTTAAACGGTGGTCCCTACCCACCGAGAGACTTCCTTCGTCCATTTCTTTAACTGCCGTGGATGGCAGCAAAATTTTTGATGCAGTTATTTCTTTAAGGACTCTACCAGTTCGTCTGAGAGTGGGAGTTCTTCATTCCGAACTTATTTCTTTTTTAGTGATTCCAAGAGCCACACATCCTGTGGTCCTGGGCCTTCCATGGCTCCGTCTTCACAATCCTACAATTGATTGGACGACTACGCAAATCTTGGCATGGGGTTCCTCCTGTGCTGAGACATGTTTGTTTAAAGTATTGCCTGTCTGTTCTTCCTCCCCCAGGTCGTCTGATGTTCCACCTCCTCCATATCAAGATTTCACGGATGTGTTCAGTAAAGCTTCTGCTGATATCCTTCCTCCTCATAGAGAATGGGACTGCCCGATTGATCTCGTTCCAGGGAAGGTTCCACCTCGAGGCCGAACTTATCCGTTGTCTCTGCCTGAGACGCATTCTATGGAGGAATACATTAAAGAGAACCTAGCAAAGGGGTTCATTCGACCTTCTTCTTCTCCAGCCAGCGCAGGCTTCTTTTTTGTAAAAAAGAAAGATGGTGGTCTGCGGCCGTGCATCGACTACAGAGGTTTGAACGACATTACCATCAAGAACCGTTATCCTTTACCCCTGATTACTGAGCTCTTTGACAGAGTTAGCGGAGCTACCATCTTTACAAAGCTGGACTTGAGAGGTGCATACAATCTCATCCGGATCCGTGAGGGTGACGAGTGGAAGACCGCCTTTAACACCCGTGACGGACATTATGAGTACCTCGTCATGCCCTTCGGATTGAGCAATGCTCCAGCTGTCTTCCAGCATTTTGTCAATGAGATCTTCAGAGACATTCTATACCGTCATGTCGTGGTCTATCTAGACGATATCCTCATTTTTGCCAACGATTTAGAGGAACATCGTTTTTGGGTTAAAGAGGTTCTGTCCCGTCTCCGTGTCAATCATCTCTATTGCAAATTAGAGAAATGCGTCTTTGAAGTCAAGTCCATTCCGTTTCTAGGGTACATTGTGTCCGGTTCCGGACTAGAGATGGATCCTGAGAAACTACAAGCAATCCAAAATTGGCCGGTACCCTTAACCCTCAAAGGGGTCCAGAGGTTCTTAGGGTTCGCCAACTATTACCGAAAGTTTATACGAGACTTTTCCACCATTGTGGCGCCTATTACTGCTTTCACTAAGAAGGGTGCTAACCCGTCCAAGTGGTCTGAAGAAGCCATGCAAGCATTTCATCTTTTAAAACAAAGGTTCATCTCTGCGCCTGTTCTGAAACAGCCTGACATCGACTCCCCTTTCATCTTAGAGGTGGATGCCTCCTCCGTTGGAGTAGGAGCGGTGTTATCTCAGAGGGCTAAAGATGGCCATTTACACCCTTGCAGTTTCTTCTCCCGGAAGTTCTCCCCAGCTGAGCGCAACTATGCCATTGGCGACCAGGAGTTGCTAGCCATCAAGCTCGCTCTAGAAGAGTGGAGGTATCTGTTGGAGGGAGCTTCTCATTCAATCACCATACTTACAGACCACAAGAACCTTTTATATCTGAAAGGCGCACAATGTCTTAACCCTCGTCAGGCCAGATGGGCACTTTTCTTTTCCAGGTTCGACTTTAAACTCCAGTTCTGTCCGGGCTCTCAGAATCGCAAGGCCGATGCCCTTTCCCGCTCATGGGAGCAAGAAAATGAGTCAGAGTCTTCAGACAAGCATCCTATTATAAATCCGTTGGCATTCTCCACGGTAGGGATGGACTCTACGCCCCCATCAGGGAAAAGTTTTGTGAAACCGATGCTAAGGAAGAAGCTCATGCATTGGGCCCATGCTTCCCGTTTTGCCGGACATACAGGTATCCAAAAAACCCTGGAGTTTATCTCTAGGTCCTATTGGTGGCCAACTCTGAAAAAGGACGTCTTGGAGTTTATTGCATCTTGCCCAAAGTGTGCTCAACATAAGGTATCCCGCCAGTCGCCTGCGGGGCAACTGGTTCCACTATCTGTTCCCCGTCGACCTTGGACCCATTTGTCGATGGATTTTATTACAGATTTACCCATGTGCAACAAGTTCAATACCATCTGGGTGGTAGTTGACCGGTTCACCAAGATGGCACACTTCATTCCTCTCACCGGTCTTCCGTCAGCTTCCAAGTTGGCTCAAGTATTCATACAAGAGATCTTCCGACTCCACGGTCTTCCTGAAGAAATTATCTCAGATCGAGGAGTTCAATTCACAGCCAAATTCTGGCGAAGTTTATGTCAAGTCCTCCAAGTCAAGCTAAAGTTTTCCACGGCTTACCATCCTCAGACCAATGGTCAAACCGAGAGGGTGAATCAGGACTTGGAGGCCTTCCTCCGCATCTATGTGTCCTCCTCTCAAGATGACTGGGTTCAATTACTTCCCTGGGCCGAGTTCTGTCATAACAACCAGTATCATTCTTCATCTGCTTCAACACCATTCTTCACTAACTTTGGATTCCACCCTAAAGTCCCTGAGTTCCAACCGCTTCCAGCAACTTCTGTTCCCGCAGTGGATATCACCTTGCATCAGTTTGCCAATATCTGGAAGAGCGTACGATCAGCTCTGCTCAAGGCATCGTTCAGGTACAAGAAGTTTGCGGATAAGAAGCGTCGAGCAGTTCCTGCTCTCAAGGTGGGTGATCGGGTATGGTTATCCACGAAGAATTTGAGGTTAAGAGTTCCCAGTATGAAGTTTGCACCTCGCTATATCGGTCCTTTCAAGATTGAACAAGTCATCAATCCTGTTGCTTACAGACTCCAGTTGCCTCCCTTCTTAAAAATACCCAGGACATTCCATGTTTCCCTGTTGAAACCGCTGATCTTGAATCGGTTTCATTCCTCACTTCCTCCAACTCCGAAAGTCCAAACTCAATGAGGCGTTGAGTATGAAGTGGCCAAGATCCTGGACTCACGTCACCGTTACGGTCAACTACAGTATCTTATTGACTGGAAGGGTTACGGCCCTGAGGAACGTTCATGGACCAATGCTTCTGATGTCCATGCTCCTGCCTTGGTCCGGAGATTCCATTCCAAGTTTCCTCAAAAGCCAAAGAAGTGTCCTGGGGCCACTCCTAAAGGGGGGGTGCTGTCACGATCCGGGTATCTGGACGCCATTTCTTACCCATCAGATGCCTCCTAAGGCTGGCTCAGCGCTCCAGGACCGGATCCCATCTGTTATCCTAATGTTCACATTCCTGCATCCTCTCCTGTCTCTCTGAGACGCTGTCACAGTAACGCCATATTACATCTGGCATGGCGTCTCCAGCGGTCTCCGCCGCCGTCCCTGAGCTTCTGCATGCAGAGTGTCAGAGTGGCGATTACGTCAACCGCGGCCTCCGCTGTGTCCGCGTGGTTGGATGTGCACTTGTCAGCCTGGCGTCTCCTGTCTCCAGTGGCCGGCGCCGCCATTACTGTTTTTATTACCACATGGATTACAAACCAAACTTCCCTCCAAGTGTCTGCATGGGCGCAGCCATCTTGGATTCTGTCAGCTGATCATTTTCCACCAATCTGTTGTCTGTATTAATTATTTGCATAATTGCCTAGCCAATCCCTTCCTTGCTGCAGGTATAAATACACTGTGCCTGAGCAAGGAAGGCGTCAGTGCTTTGGTTGTCAAACCTAGTTCCTGTTTGTCTCTCTCCTGTGATTGTCTTCCAGGTTCCAGCTCCTGTCTCAAGACTTCCACCATAGAGACCCGCACCAGCATTCCACCTGCGGTATAGTCTGACTCTCCGATCCATTTTGGATTCATCTGTTTCCAGCTACAACATTACCTGCTTCCAGCCCAGCTTCCAGCAGAGTACAGCTTCTCTTAAAGGGCCGGTGTCCTTTCTACAGTTTACCACTCTCCACCGGTATTATAATTTCACCGCTCTCAAACTCCTAACTTCAGCTCATATTTCATCGCTCCCAAGTTCATTTATTATTTAACTGGTTCCAGCCAGTATCCACTCCGTGCCAACAACAGTCTGGTTCCAGCCAGTATCCACAGCAGCCGTTTTATCTACAGCAGCCCAGCTTTTCCTAGAACACCAGCTGGTACAATCCTGGGTTATCTCCATTGCTACAGTCGGGCATGGTAAGGACTTTCCATCTAGAAGATTATAAGAACTATCTCATACTACCAGTGCCCTGTGGCTCCTGCCACCCTGTAGTTCCCAGGAACTGTATTTATTCTTTGCTGACTTTTATGTTTCTTTTACTGCTACTGTGATGCATGGAGTTTGTCATAAATAAACATCATTGACTTTTATTCAAGTTGTCGTGGTCACGCCTTCGAGCGGTTATTCTTCATGTTACTTACATGTCCAGGGGTCTGATACAACCTCCCAGGTTCCGGTACATCTCAGCCCCTACAACTGAGGCTGCCTCCCGTCAGCTCAGGCCCTCAGTTGTGACACCCAGGAGGACACAGCAACCCCTTTATGGACAGACAGAGCACACATGGAGGACACAGCATCCCCTTTATGGACAGACAGAGCACCCCTGGAGGACACAGCAGCCCCTTTATGGATGGACAGAGCAGCCCAGGAGGACAAAGCAGCCCCTTTATGGATGAACAGAGCAACCCAGGAGGACACAGCAGCCCCTTTATGGATGGACAGAGTAACCCAGGAGGACACAGCAGCCCCTTTATGGACAGACAGAGCACCCCTGGAGGACACAGCAGCCCCTTTATGGACAGACAGAGCACCCCTGGAGGACACAGCAGCCCCTTTATGGACAGACAGAGCACCCCTGGAGGACACAGCAGCCCCTTTATGGATGGACAGAGCAGCCCAGGTGGACACAGCAACCCCTTTATGGACAGACAGAGCACACATGGAGGACACAGCATCCCCTTTATGGACAGACAGAGCACCCCTGGAGGAAACAGCATCCCCTTTATGGACAGACAGAGCACCCCCAGAGTATACAGCAGCCCCTTTTTGGATGGACAGAGCACCCCTGGAGGACACAGAAGCCCCTTTATGGATGGACAGAGCACCCATGGAGGACACAGCAGCCCCTTTATGGGTGGACAGAGCAACCCTGGAGGACACAGCAGCCCCTTTATGGACAGACAGAGCAGCCCTGGAGGACACAGCAACCCCTTTATGGACAGACAGAGCACCCCCGGAGGACACAGCAGCCCCTTTTTGGATGGACAGAGCACCCCTGGAGGACACACCAGCCCCTTTATGGACAGACAGAGTAACCCTGGAGGACACAGCAGCTCCTTTATGGATGGACAGAGCACCCCTGGGGGACACAGCAGCCCCTTTATGGATGGACAGAGTAACCCTGGTTAGACACAGTAGCCCCAGTCCCTTGATGGACAACACAGCAACACCCCTGGATGGACAACACAGCATTCCTGGATGGGGTGGTCTTCAGGTTGCCGACGGCTGGGCTCCCAGCAACCACCATACCGGCGCCGGAATCCCGACTGCCGGCATACCGACATCTTTTCTCCCTCTTGGGGGTCCACGACCCCCCTGGTGGGAGAATAGATAGTAGTGTGGCGCGCGTGACACGCATAGCACGCCATTGTGCCCGCAAGGGGCTCATTTGCGCTCGCCCAGCTGTCGGTATGCTGGCGGTCAGGTTCCCGGCGCCGGTTTGCTGGTCGCCGGGACCCCGACCGCCGGCAAACCATACTACACCCCCTGGATGGAAACAGCACAGACACATGCTCAATGCAAGCTCCACCTTTATAGAATACAAAACCCACAAGAATCTGACAATAAGAGGATGATATTTTGTGTCATTTTGGGATCCGAGTCATGACTCAGGTACTGGGTCAGAACGCTATGTTTGGGTGGGTCTGATTCTTGGAGAATCGGACCTGCTAATCTCTAATAATAATACCCAAAATAACAAAAATTATGATTCCACTAACAGCTGCCTATTTAAGTACCACTCTGTGATCTCAAATACTTGAAAAATCTGGGCCTGAGTGGTCTAGTGAAGCTTCTCGATATATATAACTCACTTATAAAAACCAATAACCCCTTTTGTCAACATTGGGTTGTGCAGATTTCCTATGGAAGTATGAGTTGAAGCAGTTTCCATTTGACTTCTGTTAGCAAGGGATCACATTGTTTTTTAAAGGGTTCCAAATTCCACCCAGAAAAGTTAGCAAATAAACATGCTAAAGTGTCAGGCTGTATTCTAGGGGATAATAGAACATTAATAAAAGCTATGACTTTGTTCCAAAAGCATTTACTGTGTCCACATTCCCAGAAACAATGATAAAAGGAGACGGAACTATAATGACATTTAAGACGTTTACTCGACTTAGTGTAGATTGTAGATAAATAATGCTGAAAGAGATTTGTGGGCATGGAAAGAGATGAACCAAAGAATATTCACTGTTATAAAGCGCCTCAGCAGAGGATGAAAATGAGAAATAATTATTGTTAAAACCTATTTCAGAAATCCTGCGCTAGCCAGAAACTATATGTGTTATAGTGTGGCAAGGAATGAACAAACAGGGGAAAAACGGCTGCGCTGGATTTCAGAAATAAATGTGATATAATCAATAGAGAGAGCCAACGTGTCAAATATAAAATCAACAAATTTATTAAAACATAATTTATATACTAAATGAAAAGCAATAAAGATGAATATTCCTCAGTCACTTTGTCTCAAGGTGTCAATCATTCAAGGGGTTATATGAAATTGCAGCTGTAACGTATGATGTTAAAGTCCGCGTTCCGTAGCTGAAAAGTGGTGCTGCTAACGGTGCACAGAAATGAGCACAGCGTGCAATTTTGAAGCTCCTGTGATGGAGTGAGGGTATATAGCCAGTGGGTCATTCAGCAATTATTACCTCTCCAGTGGGCTGGTCCGTTTGCCGGGCGTCCCCGGTCTGGTATCCTGCGTTGCCCACAGATACTATGCAGCGGAGAGGAGACAGAATGCCGTATGTAGTCGGCTGGCTGATGCGGCTTGAATGACAGCGGCTGCTAAAAGCAGAGATGAAGCAGGAGCGTTGCCGTCTGAGAATGCTGAGCTCTGCACCGAGTGTGAGGTGTGTAAAGGCGGGTCCTAACGCGTTTCTTCACGCTCCACGTGACTTTTTCTCAGACGGCAACGCTCCTGCTTCATCTCTGCTTTTAGCAGCCGCTGTCATTCAAGTCGCATCAGCCAGCCGACTACATACGGCATTCTGTCTCCTCTCCGCTGCATAGTATCTGTGGGCAACGCAGGATACCAGAGGCCGCGGCAGGCATGGGGCACCACTCTGACAACCTGCATACTGGAACACAGGAGCGGCCGCGGAGGCCGCGGAGGACGGGAGACGCCATGCTAGATTCAAACATGGCGTCGCTGTAACAGCGTCTCAGAGTGACAGGAGGGATATGCAGAATGTGGACATCAGTAACACAGATGAGATCCGGCCCTGGAAAGCTGAGCCAGCCTCAGAAGGAATCTAAAAGGCAAGTAATGGCGTCCAGATACCCAGATCGTGACAGCACCCCCCCCCCCCCCCTTTAGGAGTGGCCCCAGGACTCTTCTTCGGCTTTTGAGGAAACTTAGAGTGGAAATTCCGGACCAAGGCAGGAGCATGGACATCCGAAGCATAGGTCCAAGAGCGTTCTTCAGGACCATAGCCCTTCCAATCAATAAGATACTGCAATTGACCGTAACGGAAACGTGAGTCTAGAATCTTGGCCACTTCATACTCAACTCCCCGTTGAGTTTGGACTTTCGGAGCTGAAGGAAGTGCAGAATGAAACCGATTCAGGATCAGCGGTTTCAACAGGGACACATGGAATGTCCTGGGTATCTTCAGGAAGGGAGGTAACTGGAGTTTGTAGGCAATAGGATTGATGACTTGTTCAATTTTGAAAGGACCGATGTAACGAGGTGCAAATTTCATGCTGGGAACTCTCAACCTCAAATTCTTCGTGGACAACCACACACGATCACCCACCTTGAGAGCAGGAACTGCTCTACGCTTCCTATCAGCAAACTTTTTATACCTGAACGAGGCTTTGAGCAGGGCCGCTCGCACACTCTTCCAGTTGTTAGAAAACTGACGCAAGGTGACATCCACTGCTGGAACTGAAGTTGCTGGAAGCGGTTGGAATTCTGGAACTTTAGGGTGGAATCCATAGTTGATGAAGAATGGTGTTGAAGAAGATGAGGAATGGTATTGATTGTTGTGGCTGAACTCGGCCCAAGGAAGGAGTTGAACCTAGTCATCTTGAGAGGAAGACACATAAATGCGGAGGAAGGCCTCCAAGTCCTGATTCACCCACTCGGTTTGACCATTGGTCTGAGGATGATAAGCTGTAGAAAACTTTAACTTGACTTGGAGGGCTTGACATAAACTTCGCCAGAACTTGGCTACAAATTGTACACCACGATCGGAGACGATCTCTTCAGGAAGACCGTGGAGTCGGAAGATCTCTTGAATAAACACTTGAGCCAGCTTGGAAGCTGACGGAAGACCGGTGAGAGGTATGAAATGTGCCATCTTGGTGAACTGGTCAACTACCACCCAGATGGTATTAAACTTGTTGCACATAGGCAGATCTGTAACGAAGTCCATCGACAAATGGGTCCACGGTCGACGGGGAACAAATAATGGAACCAGTTGCCCAGCAGGCGACTGGCGGGAGACTTTGTGTTGGGCACACTTTGGGCAAGAGGCAATAAACTCCATGACGTCCTTCTTCAGAGTTGGCCACCAATAGGACCTAGAGATAAACTCAAGGGTTTTCTGGATACCTGTATGTCCGGCAAAACGGGAAGCATGGGCCCAATGCATGAGCTTCTTCCTTAACACCGGCTTCACAAAACTTTTCCCTGGTGGAGGCGTAGAGTCCATCCCTACCGTGGAGAATGCCAACTGATTAATAATAGGATGCTTGTCCGAAGACTCTGACTCATTTTCTTGCTCCCATGAGTGGGAAAGGGCATCGGCCTTGCAATTCTGAGAACCCGGACAGAACTGGAGTTTAAAGTCGAACCTGGAAAAGAAAAGTGCCCATCTGGCTTGACGAGGGTTAAGACATTGTGCGCCTTTCAGATATAAAAGATTTTTGTGGTCGGTAAGTATAGTAACTGAATGGGAAGCTCCCTCTAACAGATATCTCCATTCTTCCAGAGCGAGCTTGATGGCTAGCAACTCCTGGTCGCCAATGGCATAGTTGCGCTCAGCTGGGGAGAACTTCCGGGAGAAGAAACTGCAAGGATGTAAATGACCATCTTTAGCCCTCTGGGATAACACCGCTCCTACTCCAACGGAGGAGGCATCTACCTCAAGGATGAAAGGAGAGTCGATGTCGGGCTGTTTCAGAACTGGTGCAGAGATGAAGCATTGCTTTAATAGATAAAAAGCTTGCGTAGCTTCTTCAGACCACTTGGACGGGTTAGCATCCTTCTTGGTAAAAGCAGTGATAGGCGCCACAATGGTCTAAAAGTCTCGTATAAACTTTCTGTAGTAATTGGTGAACCCTAAGAACCTCTGGACCCCTTTGAGGGTTAGGGGAATCGGCCAATTCTGAATTACTTGTAGTTTCTCAGGATCCATCTCTAGTCCGGAACCGGACACAATGTAACCTAGAAACGGAATGGATTTAACTTCAAAAACACATTTCTCTAATTTGCAATAGAGATGATTGACACGGAGACAGGACAGAACCTCCTTTACCCAGAAGCGATGTTCCACTAGATTATTGGCAAAGATAAGGATATCATCTAGATAAACTACGACATGGCGGTACAGGATGTCTCTGAAGATTTCATTTACGAAATGCTGGAAAACAGCTGGAGCGTTGCTCAATCCGAAGGGCATGATGAGGTACTCATAGTGTCCATCCCGGGTGTTAAAGGCGGTCTTCCACTCGTCACCCTCACGGATCCGGATGAGATTGTAGGCACCCCTCAAATCCAACTTTGTAAAGATGGGTGCTCCGCTAACTCTATCGAAGAGCTCTGTAATCAAGGGTAAAGGATAACGGTTCTTAACGGTAATGTCGTTCAAACCTCTGTAGTCGATGCACGGACGCAGGCCACCGTCCTTCTTTTTAACGAAAAAGAAGCCTGCGCCAGCTGGAGAAGAGGAAGGTCGAATAAAACCCTTTGCCAGGTTCTCTTTGATGTACTCCTCCATGGAATGCATCTTTGGAAGGGACAACGGATAAGTTCGGCCTCGAGGTGGAACCTTCCCTGGGATGAGATCAATTGGACAGTCCCATTCTCTATGAGCAGGAAGGATATCAGCGGAGGCTTTACTGAACACATCTGTGTAGTCTTGATATGGAGGAGGTGGAACATCAGACGACCTGGGGGAAAAAGAACAAACAGGAAGGACTTTGGACAAACAGGTCTCAGCACAGGAGGGACCCCATGCTAGTATCTGCGTGGTCGTCCAGTCAATCGATGAATTGTGAAGACGGAGCCATGGAAGGCCCCAAATTACTGGATGTGTGGCTCTTGGAATCACTAGAAAGGAAATAAATTCTGAATGAAGAACTCCTACTCGTAGACGAACTGGTAGAGTCCTTAAAGAAATAACTGCGTCAAAAATCTTACTGCCATCCACGGCAGTCAAGGAAATAGACGTAGGAAGTCTCTCGGTGGGTAGGGACCACCATTTAACATAAGCTTCGGTTATGAAATTCCCAGCTGCTCCGGAATCAAGGAGGGCAATGACGTTCCTATAACGTTGAGCAATTTGAAGCGAGACTGGGAGATTACAATCATGAGGAGATGGAGAGGAGATCATTACTTCTAGCCGGCCCTCTCCTTGGTGAGCTAGGATTTGGAGTTTCCCGGACGTCTGGGACAGGCATTGATAGCGTGAGACGGAAACGGACAATTTGCATGGGCTCATCTTTGGATGGAGATGGTTGACGAGGAGGAGAAGCAGAAGACTTTGGAATAGATGATCTTCCTCGCTCAGTTGCTCTTTCTATAAAACAAAGATAAACCTTTGTGTATAGTGAAATTAGCTCATCCAACTAAGAAGGCAAGTCTCTGGTAGCTAATTCATCCTTGATGCGTTCTGATAAGCCATGCCAGAATGTAGCATACAGGGCCTCGTCGTTCCATGCCAGTTCGGATGCCAGGATTTTGAACTGTATGAGATATTGTCCCACAGCACATGTTCCCTGGCATAAACGGAGAATCTCAGATGAAGCAGAGGTTACCCGGCCTGGCTCGTCAAAGATGCGCCTGAATGTAGCTATAAAATCAGCATAGGAAGACAACAGGGTATCAGACTTCTCCCATAAAGGTGATGCCCAGTCAAGGGCTGAGCCACTGAGAAGAGAAATAATATAGGCAATTTTAGTACTATCACTGGGGAAATTGCCAGGTTGTAGCTCAAAATGGATTTCACATTGGTTGAGAAATCCACTGCAGATTCTTGGAGATCCGTCAAATTTTGCTGGCGTTGGAAGATGAAGACGTGGAGTAGAAATGGGTAAGGTGGGTGGGGTTACAGCTGATGTCACTGTTGTGGACGCACCGGACGTGCCAGGTCCACGGAGGGTCGTTTGAATCCCATCCAGTCGGGTAGAGAGATCCTGGAGACAGCGGATGATGTGGCCTTGTGCAGCCTCCTGATGTTCGAGTCTGGCTGCCAGTTCTTGCATCGGCCTGGCAGCTTGATCCTGGTTTCCGACTGGATTCATATGGTCAGTGCTTACTGTCACAACTGAGGGTTTAGGCTGACAGGAGGAAGCCTCAGTTGTAGGGGCTGGAATGAAATTAAACCTGGAAGGTTTAATCAGACCCCTGGACATGTAAGTGTAGAAGGATTACCCGAAGGTGTGACCATGACAACCAGGTTAAAAGTCAATAAAAGGTTTTATTAACAGACTCCATGTATAAACAACAGTATTCACAGTTGATAAAAGCAAATGGCAAATAATACAGTTCCTGGATAACTATAACCATGAGAGGTATCACAGAGCACTGGTAGGTTGAGGAATGGATGTTAAAGTCCTTTGATGGAATAACCTTACCAGGCCTGGCTGTAGTAGTGAAGATAGCCGAGGAACACGCCAGTAGAAGTATAGATGTAGTTGGTAACTTGAACAGACTGTTGTAGGTACTGGATGGAACCAGCCAGGTGGTAGAGACACGGAGTGGATGCTGAATGGAATCAGCCAGATGATGAAGACACGGAGTGGATGGTGGATGGAACCAGACAGGTGATGAAGACACGGAGTAGATACTGTAAGATGCTAGGGAGCGTAGAAACAGAAGAGTTGAGAAGAGGTTACCGGTGGTAGTGGATACTGCTGGTAAGTAGGGATCCGCTGGAATAACACCAGCACTTTGAAGAAACTGGATACTGCTGGAAGCTGACCGCTGGAAGCAGATGGGTTAATAGCTGGAAGCTGGAATAGCCACGGAGGTCTGCAGAGTCAGGCTGCACCGCAGGATGGTAGGCAGGTGCGGGTCTCGTAGTGGATGCTGGAGACAGGAGCTGGAACCTGGAGAAACAACCACAGGAGAGAGAGACTGGAACAAGGTTTGACGTTCAAAGCACTGACCATTTCCTGGTTCAGGCACAGGATACTTATACCTGCTGCATGGCAGGCATTGGCTGGCCAATCATGCAGATTCACAGTGCAGCAGATTGGTGGAGACTGAACATGTGACTGGAACAAACATGGCTGCGCCCATGTTAGTACTTGGAGGGAAAGTTGGTTTGGAAAACCATGTGGAAACATAGCAGCAATGACGGCGCCGGCCGCGGAGGACAGGAGACGCCAAACTGACAACTGCACACTGAGACACATGGATGACAGCGGAGGCCGCGGCAGGCATGGGGCACCACTCTGACAACCTGCATACTGGAACACAGGAGCGGCGGCGGAGGCCGCGGAGGACGGGAGACGCCATGCTAGATTCAAACATGGCGTCGCTGTAACAGCGTCTCAGAGTGACAGGAGGGATATGCAGAATGTGGACATCAGTAACACAGATGAGAGACGGCCCTGGAACACTGAGCCATCCTCAGAAGGCATCTAAAAGGCAAGTAATGGCGTCCAGATACCCGGATCGTGACATTACGTATAGGAGTTGTACAGATGGGGTGACGGAAGGGAGGACAAATAGTGTCTCACCTGTAAGAACATGTAGAAATGTGAGTGTGTGAGATGATATGTCTCCTTAAGGTCAGAGAACTGTAATAATTTGCCCCCAGGGTCGAATACTTTAGAGGTGTCAGATAGCCCTTTGTCTCACTATAGGAGAAAATTGGTAGGGGAGAGAGCTGAAGGAAATGAGGGATTACCCCAGAGAGGAGTACGAGAGGACATATTTTGCTGGTTTTGGTTCTAATTCGAGGTCCGGTTTTGAATATAGTTTTGGATTTGGTTTTGGATTTCGGCCATGACTGGTTTTGATTTTGGTTTTAGATTTTTTCCAAAAATTTACAAAAAGCTAAAATTATATTATTGGGGCCATTGGGTTCCTAGAGTATTTTTAGACTCAATAAGATTAATTTCCAGTCATTTCCAAACAATTTTGACCAGCTCACAGCTCAAAATAATGGTTTCATCCACTTTAGTCCAAAGACTGCAGTGAGCTGGCATAAACACATGTCAGTTTATTGCACATCTAAGAAACATGGCATACACAGTGGGGTACAGCTTGTGGAGTCACAATACTTGTATGTTATGGATACACAGTGGGGTACAGCACATCAACAATTTTTTTCACTTTTTTAAACTTTGCTCACAAATGACACTGCAGTCTCCTACTGGTTATGTGAACACAATGGGGTACAGCCGGCTGAGTCACAGTACTTGTATGTTATGGATACAGAGTGAGATACAGTCTGCAAAGTCACAGTTCTTGTATGTTATGGATGCACATTTGGGTACGGCCTGCAGAGTCACAGTACTTGCATGTTATAAATACACAGTGGGGTATGGCCTGCGGAGTCACAGTACTTGTATATTATGGATTCACAGTGGAGTACAACCTACAGAGTCACAGTACTTGTATGTTAGGGACACACAGAGGGGTACAACCTGCAGAGTCACAGTACTTGTATGTTATGGATACAGAGTGGGGTACAGTCTGCAAAGTCACAGTGCTTGTATGTTATGGATGCACATTTGGGTACGTCCTGCAGAGTCACAGTACTTGCATGTTATAAATACACAGTGGGGTATGGCCTGCAGAGTCACAGTACTTGTACATTATGGATACAAAGTCGGGTACGGCCTGCAGAGTCACAGTACTTGTACATTATGGATTCACAGTGGAGTACAACCTACAGAGTCACAGTACTTGTATGTTAGGGACACACAGAGGGGTACAACCTGCAGAGTCACAGTACTTGTATGTTATGGATACACAGTGGGGTACAGCATGCAGAGTCACAGCACTTGTACGTTGTGGATACACAGTGGGGTGCGGCCTACTGAGTCACAGTACTTGTACGTTATAAATAAACAGTTGGGTGCAGCCTGCAAAGTAACAGTACTTGTACATTATGGATACAGAGTGGGGTGCAGGCTGCAAAGTCACAGTACTTGTACGTCAGAGCCGGCCATAGCTATAGGCAAACTAGGCAATTGCCTAGGGCATTTGATATGCCCAGGGGCATCAGCAGCTTCTGCTGATTAAAATGATATGCGGCATGCCTATATTCTGTGTGTAGCATTTCATATGCAGATACAGCCACAGTCTCACACAGTATAAAGGCATGCTGTATATCATTTTAATCAGCAGAAGCTGCTTGTGCATCCTAGCCACATAACAATGCAAATAAGATGCATTTTCATTAAAAAATGTGCCCGACGTTAGCACTGAGGCAAGATTTATGAGGACACATCTGTATCCAAGCAGAGGCAGAGGTCACAGTGTTAGCAGCAGTGTGAGTGCTGTGTGCATGTGAGTGGGTTGGTTGTGCAGTAGTGTTCGGAATATGTGTAAGGAGCATTATGTGTGTCATGTAAAAATGCATTAATGTGCAACATATGTATAAGGGGCACTATGTGTCATTATGTGTATAAGGGCATTAATAATGTGTGGCATACAGTATGTGTAACAGGGTACTACTGTATTTGTCATTATGTGTATAGGGGCACTAACTGTGCAGCAAATGTGTAGGGGGCACTATGTGTGTCATTATGTGTATTAGGGCATTAATAATGTGCGGCATATGTGTAAGGGACATTCTGTGTAAAAGGGCATTAATAAAGGTTGTCATAATGTGTAAGCACATTATGTTTAGAAGGACATTAATAATGTGTCTCATATGTGTTAGGATTTAATAAGGTTGGAGGCTGCGCTCACATTGGGGGATGGTAGCTAAGTGTGCAGCTGACCTGGAGGTGTCCCACCTCCTGTTGCAATTGCGTGTTTCGTGTTGGTCAGCGCGCTCTATAGGGTGTACCGGGGATTGGGTTGATTTGAGAGGTAGATATTGGTCAGTGGAGTGATGTGTTATCTGTGTATCTATGTAAAGGGATGCGGTAACGATCACTCAGTGTTAGTGAAATAGCAAGATTTTATTTATGGTGTAACCGGATTAGTATCTCAATGTCAATAAATGATTGTCCCAGGTTGGCTCACCACTTTTCAGGTGTGTCCTGCAGACTACCCTTTTTATAAGGTATACCCTCCTGATGGTATACCGATGAGGCTACAGCTCAGGTAAATTGTCAGGTGTGCCCTAAGGGCCACCTTTACCATAGGTGTGGTTGGTCCTATGTGTCTTCTGATGCTGTGTCTATTGTTAGGTTTATGGTGTGACTAGTGCGGCGTCCCGCCTGTCAGACCCTTCCGTGTGCGGCAACAAGTGGCGTGGTCATGTGCTGTGTATCGTCACTTACCACCGGGGGCAGGTGCTGCCTGCCGCCGGTGACCAGGTCTTAGCCGTCCTCAAGCCTGTGTTCCTACGTATATTCTCTCTGTGTGTCCTCCGTGTCCCAGAAGCCGCGCACCTTGTCTGCAGTTGCCGGTCTCCTTAGTCTTCCGTCCCGTCCTGTGACTTCCTGATTCGCGCGTCACGTGCCGGGTCACGTGAGCGCGATGTATGCAAAATATGCCGATGCGTCTCCTTCTCCAGCCGGAGAGAGGAGAATGGTTGTAGGCAATGTAGGTAGTAAAGTCTGTGGGTCCCAACGCGTTTCAGCACGAATGCCTTTTTCTAGGGTTACCCATGTGGTGTTTAGTGGCTTTTTTATGCTGTGATCGCTTTCCTGATTGGTCCTTCCTAGGCGTCCCATTCTCTACTCTGATTGGGAGGGGGATATGTCAATCATCCAGATTGTGTGTCCGTGATTGGATGTGTGATTATTTTGATCATGTACATGGATTAAGTGGTAGTCCCATATCCTTTGCATGAGAAATCTGATATTTACATTGTTATGTATCACCCTGCATAGTGGGAGATTGTTGTGCACCAAAAATGCACTGTTGGAGGGAAGATAATATATATTCTCTGTTGTGATAGAAAGGGGAATGTCACAGTTAATGATATTGTGAACATAGATGGGTGTATGTTAATATATTGCATGTGTGTTGTTAATGTGTGGCCGTCTCAATTTGGTGGTGAATATGTGGCTACCCTTGTAACAGGGTGGTAGTCTTGATATGAGCTTAACTAATGAATGCGGAGCAGGGTGATATGGTAGTCTGTGTAAAGAATGACTGACCCATTTGAGGAGGGAAGGGGTGCATAGGTCTCAATTTGGGAGGGGTAGGGGATCAGCTTGTAATAAATGGCTGTTGCTGATTTTAGTAGGGCCCTTCTAGTGCGTGTATTGTATGCTGCACCAGCAGTGTCAGCAGTAGCTAGCTAGATTGTGCTAATATGGAAATAGAGGATGAGGGAGTTGGGGGGGATGAATGGGCAGGTGGGGATGAGGCTACAGGTACATTTTTTCGGTGTAGCTGTGATTTATATGGCAGTGGTCGTATTGTACTCTATATTGAGGCCTCGTGGTCTCACAACATTTCAAGGAGACACACATGCAGGACCCATCCAAATTACAATTCATAGCAATACAACAGGTCACTAATAATTGGCGAGGGGGGGATTACGTGAAAAAAATCAATAGAGAAGAACTCAGGTGGATCTTCAATCTAAAGACACTCACACCACGAGGCCTCAATATAGAGTACAATACGACTGTAACTGTGACATTCCCCTTTCTATCACAACAGAGAATATATATTATCTTCCCTCCAACAGTGCATTTTTGGTGCACAACAATCTCCCACTATGCAGGGTGATACATAACAATGTAAATATCAGATTTGATATGGGACTACCACTTAATCCATGTACATGATCAAAATAATCACACATCCAATCACGGACACACAATCTGGATGATTGACATATCCCCCTCCCAATCAGAGTAGAGAATGGGACGCCTAGGAAGGACCAATCAGGAAAGCGATCACAGCATAAAAAAGCCACTAAACACCACATGGGTAACCCTAGAAAAAGGCATTCGTGCTGAAACGCGTTGGGACCCACAGACTTTACTACCTACATTGCCTACAACCATTCTCCTCTCTCCGGCTGGAGAAGGAGACGCATCGGCATATTTTGCATACATCGCGCTCACGTGACCCGGCACGTGACGCGCGAATCAGGAAGTCACAGGACGGGACGGAAGACTAAGGAGACCGGCAACTGCAGACAAGGTGCGCGGCTTCTGGGACACGGAGGACACACAGAGAGAATATACGTAGGAACACAGGCTTGAGGACGGCTAAGACCTGGTCACCGGCGGCAGGCAGCACCTGCCCCCGGCGGTAAGTGACGATACACAGCACATGACCACGCCACTTGTTGCCGCACACGGAAGGGTCTGACAGGCGGGACGCCGCACTAGTCACACCATAAACCTAACAATAGACACAGCATCAGAAGACACATAGGACCAACCACACCTATGGTAAAGGTGGCCCTTAGGGCACACCTGACAATTTACCTGAGCTGTAGCCTCATCGGTATACCATCAGGAGGGTATACCTTATAAAAAGGGTAGTCTGCAGGACACACCTGAAAAGTGGTGAGCCAACCTGGGACAATCATTTATTGACATTGAGATACTAATCCGGTTACACCATAAATAAAATCTTGCTATTTCACTAACACTGAGTGATCGTTACCGCATCCCTTTACATAGATACACAGATAACACATCACTCCACTGACCAATATCTACCTCTCAAATCAACTCATATGTGTTAGGGGCATTACTGTGTGGAATTATGTGTTTAAGGTGCTCTTCTATGTGGTGTTGCGTATAGAAAGGGTACTACTGTGTCGTCTAATGTGAATAAAGAGCAATAGGGTGTAGTGTAATGTGAATAAGGAGCAATTCAGTGTGATGTAATGTGAATAAGGGGCTCTACTGTGAGGAGTAACGTTTATAAGGTAAAGTGATACTACTGTGGGATGTAATATTAATTATGGAAACTATCGCATGATCAAATGTGAATAAAGTGCAGTACTGTGTGGCGTATTTGGAATTGGCAGAGCCGGCCATAGGCATAGGCAAACTAGGCAATTGCCTAGGGCATTTGATATGCCTAGGGGCATCAGCAGCTTCTGCTGATTAAAATGATATGCGGCATGCCTATATTCTGTATGTAGCATTTCATATGCAGATACAGCCACAGTCTCACACAGTATATAGGCATGCTGCATATCATTTTAATCAACAGAAGCTGCTTGTGCATCCTAGCCACATATCAATGCAAATAAGATGCATTTTCATAAAAAAAGCTGCCCGATGTTAGCATTGAGGCAAGATTTATGAGGACACATCTGTATCCAAGCAGAGGAAGAGGGCGCAGTGTTAGTAGCAGTGTGAGTGTTGTGTGCATGTGAGTGGGTTGGTTGTGCAGTAGTGTTCAGAATATGTGTAAGGAGCATAAAAATGCATTAATAATGTGCAACATATGTGTAAGGGGCACTATGTGTGTCATTATGTGTATAAGGGCATTAATAATGTGCGGCATATGTGTAACAGGGTACTACTGTATGTGTGTCATTATGTGTAAAGGGTCACTAATAATGTGCAGCAAATGTGTAGGTTGCACTATGTGGGTCTTTATGTTTATAAGGGCATTAATAATGTGCGGCATATTTGTAAGGGACATTATGTGTAAAAGGGCATTAATAAAGATTGTCATAATGTGTAAGGCGCATTATGTTTATAAGGACATTAATAAGGTGTCTCATATGTGTAAGGGGCATTACTATGTGGAATTATGTGTATAAATGCATTACAAATGTGTGGCATTATGTGTATAAGGTGCTCTACTATGTGGCGTTGCATATAGAAAGGTTACTACTGTGTCATCTAATGTGAATAAAGAGCAATAGGGTGTGGTGTAATGTGAATAAGGAGCAATTCAGTGTGATGTAATGTGAATAAGGGGCTCTACTGTGAGGAGTAACGTTTATAAGGTAAAGTGGTACTACTGTGGGATGTAATATGAATTATGGACACTATTGCATGATCAAATGTGAATAAAGTTGTAGTACTGTGTGGCATAATTGAAATTGGGGGTTACTATGGTGTGGCCATGCCCCTTGCCAGCAAAAACACACCCCTTTTTGGGCTGTGCGCCAAATGCGCGAGCTGTTCCTATTTAAAGTATAGGGGGTACAAACACCAATATAAGGACTGCTATGGGTGAGGGATGATGGTGCTGGGAAAGAGGTGCAAGGTCAGAGACGGAACCAGTGGTGGTGCTAGGGGGCACCAGCTAAAATCTTGCCTAGGGCATCATATTGGTTAGGGCCGGCTCTGTTGTACGTTATGGATACACAGTGGGGAATGGCCTGCAATGCAAAGTCATACTACTTATATGTTATGGATACACAGTAGGGTGCAGCCTGCAGAGTACACAGTACTTGTATGTTATGGATAAACAGTGGGGTACAGCACATGGTTTACTTTAAAAAAAATAACTTTTTTTTTTACAATGGAATAGGCACTGGACAGGTGCGTTGTCAGTCCTGGAGCGGATAGTCATTGGACAGGTGCACCAGCAGCACTAGAGCAGGTGATACTGAACAGATGCGTTGGCAGCACTGGAGCAGATGGACACTGGACAGGTGCATCGGCAGCACTGGAGAGGATGGACACTGGACATGTGCGTTAGTAGCACTGGAGCGGATGGACACTGGACATGTGTGTCAACAGCACTGGAGCGGATGGACACTGGACATGTGTGTCAACAGCAGTGGAGCAGATGGGCACTACACTGGAGCGGATGGACACTGGACAGGTGTGTTGGCAGTACTGGAGCATATGGATAGTGGACAGGTGCCTTAGCAGCACGGGAGCGGATGGACATTGGACAGCCACTTCTGGAGCACAGCACAGCCAGTCCAAACATTATCCTTTGTGTAGTAATTTTTCTATGTATCTTCCTTCCCCAATTAGAATTCTCAATCACGTACACCTCAGAAGATGACATGGCAGAAAGTATAGATGAGCAGGTTCGGTTCCCTGAGAACCGAACCCTACCAGACTTTACTACTCGAGCCCGGTTCTGAGCCCAGCTTGGGTTTTCCCGCCAGACTTGGAATCAGAACAAGGCAAAGCGTCATCATCCCGCTCTCGGATTCTCATGGGGTTTGGATTCCATATAAGGAGCCGCGCATCGCAGTCATTTTCACTCCGGCATTGGAGAGTGTAGCAAGAGGATGTGTCTCCATCCTCAGTGTCCTGCATCAGTACAGTGGTAGTGTGTTGTGCTGCATCAGTCCAGTCACAGTGGGTGTGTCCTCTGCTGCCATATGTCCAGTGCTGCTGTATAAGTACAGTCCAGTGGTGCTGTGTTGTGCTGCATCAGTCCAGTGGTGGTGTCTTGTGCTGCATCAGTCCAGTCACAGTGGTGGTGTCCTCTGCTGCCATATGTCCAGTGCTGCTGTATAAGTCCAGTCCAGTGGTGCTGTGTTGTGCTGCATCAGTCCAGTGGTGGTGTCTTGTGCTGCATCAGTCCAGTCACAGTGGTGGTGTCCTCTGCTGCCATAAGTCCAGTGTATCTGTATAAGTCCAGTCAAGTAGTGCTGTGTTGTGCTGCATCAGTTCAGTGGTGGTGTATTGTGCTGCATCAGTCCAGTCACAGTGGTGGTGTCCTCTGCTGCCATATGTCCAGTGCTGCTGTATAAGTCCAGTCCATTGCAGTGGTGCTGTGTTATCCTGCATCAGTACAGTGGTAGTGTCTTGTGCTGCATCAGTCCAGTCACAGTGGTGGTGTCCTCTGCTGCCATATATTCAGTGCTGCTGTATAAGTCCAGTACATTGCAGTGGTGCTGTGTTATCCTGCATCAGTCCAGTGGTGGTGTCCCTGTGCTGCTGTATATATCCAGTGGTACTGCCATATATGTCCAGTGATACTGCCGTATATGTCCAGTGATACTGCCGTATATGACCAGTGGTAATGCCGTATAAATCCAGTGGTACTGGCGTATAAATCCAGTCCAGTGACAGTGCGTATATGTCCAGTGATACTGCCGAATATGTCCAGTGGTACTGCCGTATAATTCCAGTGTTACTGCTGTATAATTCCAGTGATACTGCTGTATAATTCCAGTGGTACTGCCATATAATTCCAGTGATACTGCCATATAATTCTATTGGTACTGGCGTATAAGTCCAGTGATACTGCCGTATAAATCCAGTCCAGTGGTACTGCTGTATAAGTCCAGTTGTACTGCCGTATAATTCCAGTGATACTGCCATATAATTCTAGTGGTACTGGCATATAAATCCAGTGATAATGCTATATAAATCCAGTCCAGTGGTACTGCCATATAAATCCAGTAGTACTGCCCGTATAATTCCAGTGATACTGCCATATAATTCCAGTGCTACTGGCGTATAAGTCCAGTGAAACTGCCGTATAAACCCAGTCCAGTGGTACTGCTGTATAAGTCCAGGGGTACTGCCATATAATTCCAGTCCAGTGGTGCTGTCTTGTGCTGCATCAGTCCAGTGGTGGTGTCTTGTGCTGCCATAAGTCCAGTGGTGGTGTCATGTGCTGTATATTATTTACTCCAAATAAAAGGCTTATATACATTACTTATATTATTATCCAAATACATTTTACAGGGTTTTCCTTGTGTAGTGTAGGGGTGGGCTCACCTGTGCTGGATGTTATTATAATAGCTCCAAATAAAAGGGTTATTATTATCCAAATTAATTTTACAGGCTTTTCCGTGTGTGTGTGGTTTAGGGGTACGCTCTCCTGTGCCACCAATATTGTGCGTGCATTACATCTGTGCAAATTCCAGCACGTCTCATGTTGTTTGTGCCGCACACTTGTGTTGCTTAGCTTAGTTATCCAGCTACCTCATTGCACCTCTTTTTCTTCTTTGCATGATGTGCTGTTTGGGGCCTAGTTTTTGTAAGTGCTATCCTGTCTGCAACTGCAGTTCCACTCGTAGATGGGCCAGGTGTTTGTGCCGCACACTTGTGTCGTGTATCTTAGTCATACAGCTACCTCATTGCACCTCTTTTACTTCTTTGCATGATGTGCTGTTTGGGGCCAATTTTTTAAATCTGCTATCCTGTCTGACACTGCAGTGTCACTCCTAGATGGGCCAGGTGTTTGTTCCGCACACTTGTGTCGCTTAGCTTAATCATACAGCAACCTTGGTGCAACCTTTTGGCCTAAAAACAATATTGTGAGGTGTGAGGTGTTCAGAATAGACTGGAAATTAGTGGAAATTAATGTTATTGAGGTTAATAATTAGAGATGAGCGGGTTCGGTTTCTCTGAAACCGAACCCGCACGAACTTCATGTTTTTTTCACGGGTCCGAGCAGACTCGGATCCTCCCGCCTTGCTCGGTTAACCCGAGCGCGCCCGAACGTCATCATGACGCTGTCGGATTCTCGCGAGACTCGGATTCTATATAAGGAGCCGCGCGTCGCCGCCATTTTCACACGTGCATTGAGATTGATAGGGAGAGGACGTGGCTGGCGTCCTCTCCATTAGAAATTAGATTAGAAGAGAGAGAGAGATTGTGCAGAGTCAGACAGAGTTTACCACAGTGACCAGTGCAGTTGTTGTTAGTTAACTTTTATTTATTTTAATATAATATATCCGTTCTCTGCTATATCCGTTCTCTGCCTGAAAAAAAACGATACACAGCAGCAGCCAGTCACACAGTGTGACTCAGTCTGTGTGCACTCAGCTCAGCCCAGTGTGCTGCACATCAATGTATAAAAGGCAAAGCTTATAATAATTGTGGGGGAGACTGGGGAGCACTGCAGGTTGTTATAGCAGGAGCCCCCAGGAGTACATAATATTATATTAATTTAAAATTAAACAGTGCACACTTTTGCTGCAGGAGTGCCACTGCCAGTGTGACTAGTGGTGACCAGTGCCTGACCACCAGTATAGTAGTATATTGTTGTATGTATTGTATACTATCTCTTTATCAACCAGTCTATATTAGCAGCAGACACAGTACAGTGCGGTAGTTCACGGCTGTGGCTACCTCTGTGTCGGCAGTCGGAACTCGGCAGGCAGTCCGTCCATCCATAATTGTATTACAATATATACCACCTAACCGTGGTATTTTTTTTTCTTTCTTTATACCGTCGTCATAGTGTCATACTAGTTGTTACGAGTATACTACTATCTCTTTATCAACCAGTGTACAGTGCGGTAGTTCACGGCTGTGGCTACCTCTGTGTCGGCAGTCGGCAGGCAGTCCGTCCATCCATAATTGTATTATTATTATAATATATACCACCTAACCGTGGTTTTTTTTTCATTCTTTATACCGTCGTCATAGTGTCATACTAGTTGTTACGAGTATACTACTATCTCTTTATCAACCAGTGTACAGTGCGGTAGTTCACGGCTGTGGCTACCTCTGTGTCGGCAGTCGGCAGGCAGTCCGTCCATCCATAATTGTATTATTATTATAATATATACCACCTAACCGTGGTTTTTTTTTCATTCTTTATACCGTCGTCATAGTGTCATACTAGTTGTTACGAGTATACTACTATCTCTTTATCAACCAGTGTACAGTGCGGTAGTTCACGGCTGTGGCTACCTCTGTGTCGGCAGTCGGCAGGCAGTCCGTCCATCCATAATTGTATTATTATTATAATATATACCACCTAACCGTGGTTTTTTTTTCATTCTTTATACCGTCGTCATAGTGTCATACTAGTTGTTACGAGTATACTACTATCTCTTTATCAACCAGTGTACAGTGCGGTAGTTCACGGCTGTGGCTACCTCTGTGTCGGCAGTCGGCAGGCAGTCCGTCCATCCATAATTGTATTATTATTATAATATATACCACCTAACTGTGGTATTTTTTTTTCTTTCTTTATACCGTCGTCATAGTGTCATACTAGTTGTTACGAGTATACTACTATCTCTTTATCAACCAGTGTACAGTGCGGTAGTTCACGGCTGTGGCTACCTCTGTGTCGGCAGTCGGCAGGCAGTCCGTCCATCCATAATTGTATTATTATTATAATATATACCACCTAACCGTGGTTTTTTTTTCATTCTTTATACCGTCGTCATAGTGTCATACTAGTTGTTACGAGTATACTACTATCTCTTTATCAACCAGTGTACAGTGCGGTAGTTCACGGCTGTGGCTACCTCTGTGTCGGCAGTCGGCAGGCAGTCCGTCCATCCATAATTGTATTATTATTATAATATATACCACCTAACCGTGGTTTTTTTTTCATTCTTTATACCGTCGTCATAGTGTCATACTAGTTGTTACGAGTATACTACTATCTCTTTATCAACCAGTGTACAGTGCGGTAGTTCACGGCTGTGGCTACCTCTGTGTCGGCAGTCGGCAGGCAGTCCGTCCATCCATAATTGTATTATTATTATAATATATACCACCTAACCGTGGTATTTTTTTTTCTTTCTTTATACCGTCGTCATAGTGTCATACTAGTTGTTACGAGTATACTACTATCTCTTTATCAACCAGTGTACAGTGCGGTAGTTCACGGCTGTGGCTACCTCTGTGTCGGCAGTCGGCAGGCAGTCCGTCCATCCATAATTGTATTATTATTATAATATATACCACCTAACCGTGTTTTTTTTTTCATTCTTTATACCGTCGTCATAGTGTCATACTAGTTGTTACGAGTATACTACTATCTCTTTATCAACCAGTGTACAGTGCGGTAGTTCACGGCTGTGGCTACCTCTGTGTCGGCAGTCGGCAGGCAGTCCGTCCATCCATAATTGTATTATTATTATAATATATACCACCTAACCGTGGTTTTTTTATACCACCTAACCGTGGCAGTCCGTCCATAATTGTATACTAGTATCCAATCCATCCATCTCCATTGTTTACCTGAGGTGCCTTTTAGTTCTGCCTATAAAATATGGAGAACAAAAAAGTTGAGGTTCCAAAATTAGGGAAAGATCAAGATCCACTTCCACCTCGTGCTGAAGCTGCTGCCACTAGTCATGGCCGAGACGATGAAATGCCAGCAACGTCGTCTGCCAAGGCCGATGCCCAATGTCATAGTACAGAGCATGTCAAATCCAAAACACCAAATATCAGAAAAAAAAGGACTCCAAAACCTAAACTAAAATTGTCGGAGGAGAAGCGTAAACTTGCCAATATGCCATTTACCACACGGAGTGGCAAGGAACGGCTGAGGCCCTGGCCTATGTTCATGGCTAGTGGTTCAGCTTCACATGAGGATGGAAGCACTCAGCCTCTCGCTAGAAAAATGAAACGACTCAAGCTGGCAAAAGCACAGCAAAGAACTGTGCGTTCTTCGAAATCCCAAATCCACAAGGAGAGTCCAATTGTGTCGGTTGCGATGCCTGACCTTCCCAACACTGGATGTGAAGAGCATGCGCCTTCCACCATTTGCACGCCCCCTGCAAGTGCTGGAAGGAGCACCCGCAGTCCAGTTCCTGATAGTGAGATTGAAGATGTCAGTGTTGAAGTCCACCAGGATGAGGAGGATATGGGTGTTGCTGGCGCTGGGGAGGAAATTGACAAGGAGGATTCTGATGGTGAGGTGGTTTGTTTAAGTCAGGCACCCGGGGAGACACCTGTTGTCCGTGGGACGAATATGGCCGTTGACATGCCAGGTGAAAATACCAAAAAAATCAGCTCTTCGGTGTGGAGGTATTTCACCAGAAATGCGGACAACAGGTGTCAAGCCGTGTGTTCCCTTTGTCAAGCTGTAATAAGTAGGGGTAAGGACGTTAACCACCTCGGAACATCCTCCCTTATACGTCACCTGCAGCGCATTCATAATAAGTCAGTGACAAGTTCAAAAACTTTGGGTGACAGCGGAAGCACTCCACTGACCAGTAAATCCCTTCCTCTTGTAACCAAGCTCACGCAAACCACCCCACCAACTCCCTCAGTGTCAATTTCCTCCTTCCCCAGGAATGCCAATAGTCCTGCAGGCCATGTCACTGGCAATTCTGACGATTCCTCTCCTGCCTGGGATTCCTCCGATGCATCCTTGCGTGTAACGCCTACTGCTGCTGGCGCTGCTGTTGTTGCTGCTGGGAGTCGATGGTCATCCCAGAGAGGAAGTCGTAAGACCACTTTTACTACTTCCACCAAGCAATTGACTGTCCAACAGTCATTTGCGAGGAAGATTAAATATCACAGCAGTCATCCTACTGCAAAGCGGATAACTGAGGCCTTGACATCCTGGGTGGTGAGAAACGTGGTTCCGGTATCCATCATTACTGCAGAGCCAACTAAAGACTTGTTGGAGGTACTGTGTCCCCGGTACCAAATACCATCTAGGTTCCATTTCTCTAGGGTTGCGATACCGAAAATGTACACAGACCTCAGAAAAAGAGTCACCAGTGTCCTAAAAAATGCAGCTGTACCCAATGTCCACTTAACCACGGACATGTGGACAAGTGGAGCAGGGCAGGGTCAGGACTATATGACTGTGACAGCCCACTGGGTAGATGTATGGACTCCCGCCGCAAGAACAGCAGCGGCGGCACCAGTAGCAGCATCTCGCAAACGCCAACTCGTTCCTAGGCAGGCTACGCTTTGTATCACCGGTTTCCAGAATACGCACACAGCTGAAAACCTCTTACGGCAACTGAGGAAGATCATCGCGGAATGGCTTACCCCAATTGGACTCTCCTGTGGATTTGTGGCATCGGACAACGCCAGCAATATTGTGCGTGCATTACATCTGGGCAAATTCCAGCACGTCCCATGTTTTGCACATACCTTGAATTTGGTGGTGCAGAATTTTTTAAAAAACGACAGGGGCGTGCAAGAGATGCTGTCGGTGGCCAGAAAAATTGCGGGACACTTTCGGCGTACAGGCAGCACGTACAGAAGACTGGAGCACCACCAAAAACGCCTGAACCTGCCCTGCCATCATCTGAAGCAGGAGGTGGTAACGAGGTGGAATTCAACCCTCTATATGCTTCAGAGGTTGGAGGAGCAGCAAAAGGCCATTCAAGCCTATACAACTGACCACGATATAGGAGGTGGAATGCACCTGTCTCAAGCGCAGTGGAGAATGATTTCAACGTTGTGCAAGGTTCTGCAACCTTTTGAACTTGCCACACGTGAAGTCAGTTCAGACACTGCCAGCCTGAGTCAGGTCATTCCCCTCATCAGGCTTTTGCAGAAGAAGCTGGAGACATTGAAGGAGGAGCTAAGACAGAGCGATTCCGCTAGGCATGTGGGACTTGTGGATGGAGCCCTTAATTCGCTTAACAAGGATTCACGGGTGGTCAATCTGTTGAAATCAGAGCACTACATTTTGGCCACCGTGCTCGATCCTAGATTTAAAACCTACCTTGGATCTCTCTTTCCGGCGCACACAAGTCTGCTGGGTTTCAAAGACCTGCTGGTGAGAAAATTGTCAAGTCAAGCGGAACGCGACCTGTCAACATCTCCTCCTTCACATTCTCCCGCAACTGGGGGTGCGAGGAAAAGGCTCAGAATTCCGAGCCCACCCGCTGGCGGTGATGCAGGGCAGTCTGGAGCGACTGCTGATGCTGACATCTGGTCCGGACTGAAGGACCTGACAACCATTACGGACATGTCGTCTACTGTCACTGCATATGATTCTATCACCATTGATAGAATGGTGGAGGATTATATGAGTGACCGCATCCAAGTAGGCACGTCACACAGTCCGTACTTATACTGGCAGGAAAAAGAGGCAATTTGGAGGCCCTTGCACAAACTGGCTTTATTCTACCTAAGTTGCCCTCCCACAAGTGTGTACTCCGAAAGAGTGTTTAGTGCCGCCGCTCACCTTGTCAGCAATCGGCGTACGAGGTTACATCCAGAAAATGTGGAGAAGATGATGTTCATTAAAATGAATTATAATCAATTCCTCCGCGGAGACATTGACCAGCAGCAATTGCCTCCACAAAGTACACAGGGAGCTGACATGGTGGATTCCAGTGGGGACGAATTGATAATCTGTGAGGAGGGGGATGTACACGGTGATATATCGGAGGATGATGATGAGGTGGACATCTTGCCTCTGTAGAGCCAGTTTGTGCAAGGAGAGATTAATTGCTTCTTTTTTGGTGGGGGTCCAAACCAACCCGTCATTTCAGTCACAGTCGTGTGGCAGACCCTGTCACTGAAATGATGGGTTGGTTAAAGTGTGCATGTCCTGTTTTGTTTATACAACATAAGGGTGGGTGGGAAGGGCCCAAGGACAATTCCATCTTGCACCTCTTTTTTCTTTTATTTTTCTTTGCGTCATGTGCTGTTTGGGGAGGGTTTTTTGGAAGGGACATCCTGCGTGACACTGCAGTGCCACTCCTAGATGGGCCCGGTGTTTGTGTCGGCCACTAGGGTCGCTTATCTTTCTCACACAGCTACCTCATTGCGCCTCTTTTTTTCTTTGCGTCATGTGCTGTTTGGGGAGGGTTTTTTGGAAGGGACATCCTGCGTGACACTGCAGTGCCACTCCTAGATGGGCCCGGTGTTTGTGTCGGCCACTAGGGTCGCTTATCTTTCTCACACAGTCAGCTACCTCATTGCGCCTCTTTTTTTCTTTGCGTCATGTGCTGTTTGGGGAGGGTTTTTTGGAAGGGACATCCTGCGTGACACTGCAGTGCCACTCCTAGATGGGCCCGGTGTTTGTGTCGGCCACTAGGGTCGCTAATCTTACTCACACAGCTACCTCATTGCGCCTCTTTTTTTCTTTGCGTCATGTGCTGTTTGGGGAGGGTTTTTTGGAAGGGACATCCTGCGTGACACTGCAGTGCCACTCCTAGATGGGCCCGGTGTTTGTGTCGGCCACTAGGGTCGCTTATCTTTCTCACACAGTCAGCTACCTCATTGCGCCTCTTTTTTTCTTTGCGTCATGTGCTGTTTGGGGAGGGTTTTTTGGAAGGGACATCCTGCGTGACACTGCAGTGCCACTCCTAGATGGGCCCGGTGTTTGTGTCGGCCACTAGGGTCGCTTATCTTTCTCACACAGTCAGCTACCTCATTGCGCCTCTTTTTTTCTTTGCGTCATGTGCTGTTTGGGGAGGGTTTTTTGGAAGGGACATCCTGCGTGACACTGCAGTGCCACTCCTAGATGGGCCCGGTGTTTGTGTCGGCCACTAGGGTCGCTTATCTTTCTCACACAGTCAGCTACCTCATTGCGCCTCTTTTTTTCTTTGCGTCATGTGCTGTTTGGGGAGGGTTTTTTGGAAGGGACATCCTGCGTGACACTGCAGTGCCACTCCTAGATGGGCCCGGTGTTTGTGTCGGCCACTAGGGTCGCTAATCTTACTCACACAGCTACCTCATTGCGCCTCTTTTTTTCTTTGCGTCATGTGCTGTTTGGGGAGGGTTTTTTGGAAGGGACATCCTGCGTGACACTGCAGTGCCACTCCTAGATGGGCCCGGTGTTTGTGTCGGCCACTAGGGTCGCTTATCTTACTCACACAGCGACCTCGGTGCAAATTTTAGGACTAAAAATAATATTGTGAGGTGTGATGTGTTCAGAATAGGCTGAAAATGAGTGTAAATTATGTTTTTTGAGGTTAATAATACTTTGGGATCAAAATTACCCCCAAATTCTATGATTTAAGCTGTTTTTTAGGGTTTTTTGAAAAAAACACCCGAATCCAAAACACACCCGAATCCGACAAAAAAAATTCGGTGAGGTTTTGCCAAAACGCGGTCGAACCCAAAACACGGCCGCGGAACCGAACCCAAAACCAAAACACAAAACCCGAAAAATTTCCGGCGCTCATCTCTATTAATAATACCGTAGGATCAAAATTACCCCCAAATTCTGTGATTTTTAGCTGTTTCTATGGGGTTTTTTTCAAAAATCATCCAGATTCAAAACCAAAACATGAAAGGGTGGTTTTGGCAAAACCAATCCAAATGCAAAACACGAGCATGGAACCAGAACCAAAACCAAAACACAAAATACGGAAAGTGCCCGCAGCACATCTCTAGTAGAAAGATGCCTGGAATATATTTCTAGTTACGCAGAAACATTGGGCTGCTTTCAGCCAATACTAGTAATACCTGCTTCACAAGTAAAAATTTCCACAAATTATTAATTCTATGTATCACCTCTTGATTGACCGCAGAAGAGGACTGAGAAAGAGAGACATTTTTGGAACAGTGAATTATTGAATGTTTTCATAATTTTTTAAATCAAAACATAACTTCTATTAAATTCAATCAAATAATTTTGGGCCTGCAATTTGTGTCAGTGAAATAATTAAAATTACAGATTTGTCTGGTAAAGAAGAAAAGAAAGAAAATGGAATTATAAATCCCTTTTAGAGCAATAGTTAGACAACCCATAACGAATCAGGAAATCATTGTTATGACCGCTGACATCATGTTCTGCTCCAGGAATAGAACACGATTAGTAAGAATTTCCTGCTTTCTCTATCTCGTTATAATAATTGTTTTGAATACTGAACTATTTTTGTCAATACGTTTTTTATCTACAGTAAATGTCATACGTGCAAAAACATTTTATCTTATTGTACGTAAGGCAGGTGCTCAGAAGGATCTTGGTGATGGTGGAAAAGTTAGGTGTTAGAGATTTCATAGCAGATCATTGGGGCAGATGTATTAACCTGGAGACAGCATAAGGAAGTGATAAACCAGTGATATGTGCAAGATGATAAAGGCACCAGCCAATCAGATCCTAACTGTTAATTTACATATTGGAGCTGATTGGCTGGTGCCTTTATCACCTTGCACATATCACTGGTTTATCACTTCTTTATGCCGTCTCCAAGTTAATACATCTGCCCCAATGGGCCTTGTAAGTGATTGCCCCTCTAAAAAAAATATCAGAGTTTTGCCGGCATCGCGCACAGCCACAGAACTAGGGCAGCATTACATCCCGCCCAATATTTGCGGGATATTCCCCCACCCCCCAACAAAAATCCCTACCGCATTTACCCAGTGCTTCTGATCATGTTTATGCATGATATTTAAAAGGGTAATGCTTTTATTAGCAAGACACAGCTAGGAAAAGCATTGCACTTTTAATTATCAGGCATATACTGTACATGATCCAAAGTGCCAAGTTATACAACATAAGGATTTGTAAATAAACCCCCTCATGCATAGCATACCTCCCAATATTTACATGTAGGAAAGCAGGATCTCTCGCAAGCATTTGTCAAAAGGAGCCTTGCTGTGAAGGGCGTTTATTTGCGGTCAAACCACAATTTCCGTCAATGTGGGAGCGTGCCCAGCACTCCCCTAGATGCTTCGCTGCCCTCAGGCTCTCCTTTTACTGTGTATAGATGTCCCCAAATACTCCCACCCCCCACCCCCACATGAGACACTCCGGCCCATGGGTGGGACAGTGTGACAGCTCCATAAAAAAAACGGGACAGCGGGGCAGTTGGTAGGTGTGCACTTTTTCCATTATTAACTGATGATCCCCAGTCACTAACAATAAGAGGGCACATTGTTTGGAAGAGGAGACTCCCCTCTTTCAAGACAGAGAGCCTCATGTATGTGCTCGCCAGTTTGGGGGATATAGGGCACACTGGGGCAGATGTATTAGGCCTGGAGAAGGCAAAAATAAGTGATAAAGTGGTGATAAGTACAAGGTGATAACGCAGAAGCCTATCAGCTCATAACTTTACATATTGGAGCTGATTGGCTGGTGTGTTATCACCTTGCACTTATCACCGCTTTATCAATTCTTTATGCCTTCTCCAGGCTTAATACATCTGCCCCAATGTGCTCTTCCCACCTTCTAACATATAAAGAAATCTTTTTGTTTCCCGTAGCTCTGGGCGATATTGCCTGATGATAAACCCACAATAGCGGGTAAGGAGGCCACGTAATTTGATAGACCTCACCCACATACGGTAAATGTTTCTTTTCGTAGCGTAGTATAATACTGTTTGTCGATCACAGGACTTTATCAAAGTGTTCTTGAACTCTCAAAAAGAATGTGCATGGGATGTTCAGTGAGTAGGGGCCTCATGAATATCTCCCATTATTTTAAGGGCCCCCTGACAGCGCTAGGATAATCCCAGGCAGGAACTATTGTGATTGATCAAACGTTCTCTGTAAGTCACTGCATGACGCGTTGTAACTATAGAAATAATGGTAATTATTGACAGGATCGCTGTGCTAAAAGTTTAATTTTGCTAACTGCATCCAAAACTCCAATTTAACTTTCTGGGTACAGATCTCCGTTCAGAGATGATACATTAGAAGCCTGCCTACATCTTGCCTAAAGATGAATACACACTGAACAATATATAACAGCTGATATGTTGCAAGTCAGTCAGCGGGCGTGTACCAACGATATGTGTGTGAACAGCATCCTTCTTAAAAATATTGCGTCGGCCAGTGAGGCTGCCTTACCTGACTGGTTATGACTATAAAAAATATTTTTCTATTCATTTTTATAGTCAAAACTCTGGAGTATACTGGAGTATGACAGGAAAGTCTCTGCCTACCTTGTCCGCAATTTCTGATCAAAGCTTACCAAATTTCCAGTAGTATATACAGCTGCACCTTTGTATAATGCATACATGAACCCTCAGGTTCATATATGCGTGTGTAAATCAGGCTCTTATACCAGCCAGTGCCTTCCCAGACATTTACCTCACTGCACGTCTCTGGCGTCGGCTCTTCAGCAAAGCCACTGACTGATATATGTACAGACTGCTGTAGGGACTACCAACTGAAATCTTAAATGAGTGGGTGCATTTAAATGCCCGCCGACGCCAAGTTTTGTCATCAGGCACAACACATCGACGGACGAGTGTGCATGCACTTATCAATGATCAGATAGATTGGCTGATCTGTTGGCCAGGTGTGTACCTAGCCTAAGAGTCTGAAAGTATTAAAAAGGCTCAAGCTGTGAACAGTTACAAAATAAAATTAGGGTGACCACTCACAATGACCTAGGGCAACATAAAAAGTAAAATGATGCGTTGCCAGATATAGTGCAGGTATTATAACTAGAGTAGCAGGAAATTAACTTTTTCTAAATTCCTTTTTCTGATGGGTGGAAATGGAAGATAGTTTTGTTTGTACTGATGATATGTCATCAACATGCAAACTTACCTAAATAAGCTACTACAGGCTGTTATGGAGATATGAATCTTGGTTTTGAATTGTTTGTTTAATGCAGGCATGTCAAACTCAAAATCCCAACTGGGCCGAAAAATCAAGGTCTAAGTCTTGTGTGGGCCACAAGAAAAAGAAAAATTCTTATATGCAATTTTGAAAGGATTATTAGAAAAACCAACAATAAAGTATAATCAAAGAGATATATGTAAAAAAAAGCTCTCAGTACTAAATCACATAACTTTGGATACACATGTGAAGTTGTGAACCACATAGTGATCATCAATTGAAAACACATTTAATGCTGAATACATATGTTAAAATAACAAGATTATAAACATGTCACACACAGTTAAGATTAAAATTGAATCATCGTAAAAATATTATGCATATGTCCATATACCCCCTTATTTGTGGTCTATTTGTATGGTCTCAATAAGAAAGTCCTAGACTGAATCGATGCCAGATCTGGGTAAGTAGTTTGGTCAAATGACCATTGGTAAATGTATAAAAAGGTGGAAATAGTTACCGGTCCAGAGGTAATTAGCAGGGTGAGTTCCGATTTAGTGTTGATCCATATGGATGCCAGCGGATTTTCAGCGCAATTTTTGGAGTCCCTTTAACCATCAATGCTTGGACAGTGCACAATAGGAAATCCATGTGATGTTGAATCCAGAAGGACGATTGAAGCACACTCTATGCCATTGCCCACTGACCACAGGGGTAGAGTACTGACGCATTTCGCTGTCTTATGGGCAGCTTAATCAAAGAGATGTCAAGTATCGGGAAGAAAACAACACAGCTGTATTATCTCTCATATATCACTGTGCAGTACCCTCCCCCCTAATAATAATACCACATATCAGTGTGAGCTGGGAGCTGTGTTATTACCCCTCATATATCACTGTGTGATACCCTCTCCTGTATAATACATATCAGACATTTATCCATCCAGATTCCAGAAGAATCCTCCTGCAATTAGGGCAGCCGGGCACACATACATACAGGGCGTGATGGCTTCAGTGCTAACGGTGCTGAGCAGACAGGATGTGGCAGGGGGCAGAGCTTTGCAAAAGCAGTCAGTTCCCCCCGTAGACATTTCCCTATCTCTATCACTATCTTCTTGCGCATGTGCAGAACGGTGAATGCTGCCCGATCAGAGCTAAGTTCCAATCATGGCAGATGTTCCAACAGTAACTCATCAATCAGTGGCAGGCCGCATTCCATTGTTTTAAAAAATGTAAACTTGGTACGCTAAATATTGCATTTGACATGTCTGGTTTAATGTTTTCTAGTAGTCCCTGTGCTGATAAAACTATACTTGGTGAAAATTTTAACCTTCTCTATGGAAGGTCCTGGAGGAGAGGTCTAGAAGGCAAGTGCAAGTACCAAAGTGAGACAATCCATGGCGAAACACGTCATCTCACCTTAACTAGAGTGACGGGCAATATCCCTGAAATCTACTTAATACTGACAAAGAGGCAAAGTTTGAAATCTCAATTAATTATTGAAACCAGATATATTATGTAATGTTTATAATTCACAGTGCCTGGACATTAATGGTCCAGCCATATTCTTCCTTTGTCATGTCAAGTGCAACAGAACTGAGAGCTGGAGATGCTTTGATTGCAAAGGTGAGGTCAGCAATTATGACATAAGACAAGAGAAAATATAATGAATGCATGTGTCAATCTCTCACGTACAATTTGTTTTCACTCCATAAAATGAAATACAAAGTTACTAATGGAAAAGTGAGGTTGCACACAGCTACTTAATTGCATTTTCTATGTCCTCTTTTAAAACGCGTTGTGAAACTCACCTTCCCCATCCTCAGGGTCTGTTAATCTATGTTTACCTGTTTCTATAGTTTCCTACACAAGCTGTAAATAACACACATACCCGGACACCACATTACACTATCCCAACTTCACTTATTAGTTCCTCTTATTTACAAAGCAATATTTTTGTATTACACTTTATTAAATAACCTGTTTCCTCATCTTTATCCATATCCAAACTAATTCTACAGAACTAACTGTCTTATCAAAGTATAGCATGAGTTTTGTTATCAATGCTACACATATTCAAGCACAGCTAGAGGTTCCATAAGTGTCAGGATTTTCCAATGCAGTGTCAGTTTCTGATGCCAGAAATCTTCATCAGAGATCAGAATTCAGATGATCTGTATAGTAGTGTATCAACCCCTTGTTGAGTAGACAATTGTATAACTTAATTATACCATAGGTTTCCAATGTTTTAGGACTTTAATGACCTTTCCTCAGGGAAGCAAGAAAAGATACATATAGATTCACAGTAATCCCCTGAGGAAGAAAATAGACAAAACGCGTTGATACTCTCATGGATATTTACTATGTGCAGGATTTTCCCAGTCACAGAAAAATTTGAACTCTGCTACAATGACTGCTCCTGTACTTCGGTAAGTTATTTTTATTCTTGTTTTGTGTTAACCTTGTTTGTATTGTATTTTTTTTTACTTAGGAATAAAACCTTGTGCCTAAACGTAATTAATGGGGAATTATTTCATTCCCGCATCAAGCCCATTATATGACCAAGAACTTCCTTATTGCTGAGCACTAGAGGGAGCACCAGGAATATTATGCTGATATGCAACTACTGTATGTAATATGTTATCTGGTACACAATATTTTATTGGACAATTATGACAGCCAAGCTTTTCGCAGTACTACACTAAATTGCTTTCTTCTACTTTCCCTGGCTCAAGTGAGAATGAATACGGTTCCCAGCTACAACCAGACCTAAATCTGACCAGTATCATGGAAACCTTCTTCTATAAGTATATGACAGATAAGACAAAAATATTTTTTGCCTGGTACGCACATACAAGGCAAGATTAAGGCTGGTGGAGGCCGAGGGGCAATGAAGTTGTGCCCCTCCTCCTGGTAAAACTGCATATTGCACTCTCTGGACACGGACGACCTCCTCGGATGGATGCACAGCTCAGCCACCGGGGGACTGCAACTCCACGTAAACACAGCTATATGTGGTGGCCCCTGATGTGCAGCGGCCCAGGACGACCGCCCCTGTCGCTCCTGCGTTAAACTGACCTAAGAAGTGATTCAACATTTTTTTTTTATAGATAGGGCAGAATTTTTATTAATGCCTGATTGAAAATGTATTTAGCCTTTATTGAGTCACTCATTTTCCATCATCATTTAGTGGAATTAAATATCTTATGTGATACACTTTAGGGACTTACAGTACCTTTTTTTATATATTTAGCAGTTTCACCTCTCACGCCACCCACCATACCTTCAGTATTGAGATCATTGACTAGATAACATGATAACATCCTATGGATACCTTATTCTTTACATGTTGATGACAAAACACTTGTACATTTCCACTCATCATCAAAGGTAATTAAGTATATAATTTATTTCCTGTTACTCTTGTCACTGTTATTTTGTATGTTGCTTTGTAGACCTTTGTTGACCTTTGTTAATAAATCCCTCATATTTTGTATTTTACAGCTAATGCTAGAGAATGTACCGGGTTATGTATGTTCTCTATGTTTGTGTGTGTTTGCTCTGGGTGCCCCCCGGTATAATCCCACAGTCCAAAGCACCTTTCTCAATACACTGTCAGAAAGATGGACAACCTTTGTGGGGGGAAGGGATGCATAGACTCTATTGGGGGCACCTTTGGAGTGGGGTCCACTGCATGGAGAATGGGCCCAACACACTCAGACCCTGTCAGATGTGAAAACACCCTTGGTTTGGCTTCTACCAAAAAGGGATCCTAGTTTGTGTGTGTGTTAAAGAATTTAGGGGCAGATTTATCAATGAGTGATACTCTTGTTGTTATTATTACCAGTTATTTATACAGCGCACACATATTCCGCAGCGCTTTACAGAGAATATTTGCCCATTATATATATATTATATATTATATTATTATATTATATATTATTATTATATATATTATTATATATATTATATATTAATATCAGTCCCTGCTCCAGTGGAGCTTACAATCTATGGGGCAGATGTATTAACCTGGAGAAGGCATAAGGAAGTGATAAACCAGTGTTATGTGCAAGGTGATAAACACACCAGCCAATAAGATCCTAACTGATAATTTACATATTGGAGCTGATTGGCTGGTCCCTTTATCACCTTGCACATATCACTGGTTTATCACTTCCTTATGCCTTCTCCATGTTAATACATCTGCCCCTATATTCCCTATCTCATATACACACACACATTCACTCTAGGGTTAATTTTGTTAATTTTGTTGGGAGCCAATTAACCTACCAGTATATTTTAGGATTGTGGAAGGAAACCGGAGTTCCCGGAGGAAACCCACGCAAGTACGGGGAGAATATACAAACTCCACACAGTTAGGGCCATGGTGGGAATCGAACCCATGACCTCAGTGCTATGCGGCAGTAATGCTAACCATTACACTATCCCACTAGTTATGAATGATAAATGATGCTACAGCCAATCAGCTTCTAACTGTAATTATTCAAACACATGACAGTTAGGAGATGAATGACTGGAGGACCATTCATTATTCGTAATGAGCGATAATAAGAATTTACTCACCGGTAATTCTATTTCTCGTAGTCCGTAGTGGATGCTGGGAACTCCGTAAGGGCCATGGGGAATATACGGGCTCCGCAGGAGACTGGGCACTCTTAAAAGAAAGATCAGGTACTATATCTGGTGTGCACTGGCTCCCCCCTCTATGCCCCTCCTCCAGACCTCAGTTAGGGAAACTGTGCCCGGAAGAGCTGAAATTACTAGGAAAGGATTTGGAATCCAGGGTAAGACTCATACCAGCCACACCAATCACACTGTACAACTCGTGATAACTATACCCAGTTAACAGTATGAACAACAACTGAGCCTTAGTAACAGATGGCTCATAACAATAACCCTTTAGTTAAGCAATAACTATATACATGTATTACAGAGAGTCCGCACTTGGGACGGGCGCCCAGCATCCACTACGGACTACGAGAAATAGAATTACCGGTGAGTAAATTCTTATTTTCTCTTACGTCCTAGTGGATGCTGGGAACTCAGTAAGGACCATGGGGATTATACCAAAGCTCCCAAACGGGCGGGAGAGTGCGGATGACTCTGCAGCACCGAATGAGCAAAGGCAAGGTCCTCCTCAGCCAGGGTATCAAACTTGTAGAACTTAGCAAATGTGTTTGAACCCGACCAAGTTGCAGCTCGGCAAAGCTGTAAAGCCGAGACCCCTCGGGAAGCCGCCCAAGAAGAGCCCCCTTCCTTGTGGAATGGGCTTTTACTGATTTAGGATGCGGCAATCCTGCCGCAGAATGAGCTTGCTGAATCGTGTTACAGATCCAGCGCGCAATAGTTTGCTTTGAAGCAGGAGCACCCAGCTTGTTGGGCGCATGCAGGATAAACAGCGAGTCAGTTTTCCTGACTCCAGCCGTCCTGGCTACATAGATTTTCAAAGCCCTGACTACATCTAGTAACTTGGAGTCCTTCAAGTCCCTAGTAGCCGCAGGCACCACAATAGGTTGGTTCAAATGAAACGCTGATACCACCTTAGGGAGAAATTGGGGACGAGTCCTCAATTCTGCCCTGTCCATATGGAAGATCAGATAAGGGCTTTTACACGACAAAGCCGCCAATTCTGACACACGCCTAGCCGAAGCTAAGGCCAATAGCATGACCACTTTCCACGTGAGATATTGTAGCTCCACGGTCTTAAGTGGCTCAAACCAGTGGGATTTCAGGAAATCCAACACAACGTTAAGATCCCAAGGTGCCACTGGAGGCACAAGAGGGGGCTGAATATGCAGCACTCCCTTAACAAACGTCTGAACTTCAGGCAGTGAAGCCAGTTCTTTTTGAAAGAAAATAGATAGGGCCGAAATCTGGACCTTTATGGATCCTAATTTTAGGCCCATAGTCACTCCTGACTGTAGGAAGTGCAGGAATCGACCCAGCTGGAATTCCTCTGTAGGGGCCTTCCTGGCCTCACACCAAGCAACATATTTTCGCCATATACAGTGATAATGTTGTGCTGTCACGTCTTTCCTAGCCTTTATCAGCGTAGGAATCACTTCATCTGGAATGCCCTTTTCCGTTAGGATCCGGCGTTCAACCGCCATGCCGTCAAACGCAGCCGCGGTAAGTCTTGGAATAGACAGGGCCCCTGCTGTAACAGGTCCTGTCTGAGAGGCAGAGGCCATGGGTCCTCTGAGATCATTTCTTGTAGTTCTGGGTACCAAGTTCTACTTGGCCAATCCGGAACGATGAGTATAGTTCTTACTCCTCTCTTTCTTACAATCCTCAGTACCTTGGGTATGAGAGGAAGAGGAGGGAACACATAAACCGACTGGTACACCCACGGTGTCACTAGTGCGTCCACAGCTATCGCCTGAGGGTCTCTTGACCTGGCGCAATATTTTTTTTAGCTTTTTGTTGAGACGGGACGCCATCATGTCTACCTGTGGCCGTTCCCAACGATTTACAATCAGCGTGAAGACTTCTGGATGAAGTCCCCACTCTCCCGGGTGGAGGTCGTGCCTGTTGAGGAAGTCTGCTTCCCAGTTGTCCACTCCCGGAATGAACACTGCTGACAGTGCTAGCACGTGATTCTCCGCCCATCGAAGAATCCTTGTGGCTTCTGCCATCGCCATCCTGCTTCTTGTGCCGCCCTGTCGGTTTACATGGGCGACCGCCGTGATGTTGTCTGACTGAATCAGCACCGGTTGGTTTTGAAGCAGGGGTTCTGCTTGACTCAGGGCATTGTAAATGGCCCTTAGTTCCAGAATATTTATGTGAAGGGAAGTCTCCTGACTCCACAGCAGAGACACCCTGGCCCTCGGGGACAGGGTGATCAGCCGATGCATCTGAAGATGCGATCCGGACCACTTGTCTAACAGATCCCACTGAAAGATCCTTGCATGGAACCTGCCGAAGGGAATTGCTTCGTAAGAAGCTACCATCTTTCCCAGGATTCGCGTGCAGTGATGCACCGACACCTGTTTTGGTTTCAGGAGGTCCCTGACCAGAGATGACAATTCCTGGGCCTTCTCCACCGGGAGAAACACCTTCTTCTGTTCTGTGTCCAGAATCATGCCCAAGAACAGCAGACGCGTCGCAGGAATCAGCTGCGACTTTGGGATATTCAGAATCCAGCCGTGCTGTTGCAGCACTGCCCGAGATAGTGCTACGTTGACTAACAACTGCTCCTTGGACCTCGCCTTTATAAGGAGATCGTCCAAGTACGGGATAATTATAACTCCCTTCTTCCGAAGGAGTATCATCATTTCGGCCATTACCTTGGTAAATACCCTCGGTGCCGTGGACAGACCAAACGGCAACGTCTGGAATTGGTAATGACAGTCCTGTACCACAACCTTGAGGTACTCCTGGTGAGGTGGGTAAATGGAGACATGCAGATAAGCGTCCTTGATGTCCAGCGACACCATAAAATCCCCCTCTTCCAGGCTTGCAATAACCGCCCTGAGCGATTCCATTTTGAACTTGAACTTCCTTACATAAGTGTTCAAGGATTTTAAATTTAGAATGTGTCTCACCGAACCGTCTGGTTTCGGTACCACAAACATTGTGGAATAGTAACCCCGTCCCTGTTGATGGAGGGGAACCTTGATTATCACCTGCTGAAGGCACAGCTTGTGAATAGCCGCCAGCACTACCTCCCTTTCCCTGGGAGCCGCTGGCAAGGCTGATTTGAGGTAACGGCGAGGGGGAGTCGCCTCGAACTCCAGCATGTATCCCTGAGATACCACTTGTAGAACCCAGAGATCCACCTGTGAGCGAACCCACTGGTTGCTGAAGTTCCGGAGACGCGCCCCCACCGCACCTGGCTCCACCTGTGGAGCCCCAGCGTCATGCGGTGGACTTAGTGGAAGCAGGGGAGGATTTTTGTTCCTGGGAACTGGCTGTCTGGTGCAGCTTTTTCCTTTACCCCTGCCTCTGGGCAGAAAGGATGCGCCTCTGACCCGCTTGCCTTTCTGAGGCCGAAAGGACTGTACTTGGTAATACGGTGCTTTCTTAGGCTGTGAGGGAACCTGAGGTAAAAAAGTCGACTTCCCAGCTGTTGCTGTGGATACGAGGTCCGAGAGACCGTCCCCAAACAATTCCTCACCCTTATAAGGCAAAACCTCCATGTGCCTTTTAGAATCAGCATCACCTGTCCACTGCCGAGTCCATAATACTCTCCTGGCAGAAATGGACATTGCATTAATTCTAAATGCCAGCCGGCAAATGTCCCTCTGTGCATCCCTCATATACAAGACGACGTCCTTTATATGCTCTTTGGTTAGCAAAATAGCATCCCTGTCGAGGGTATCAATGTTGTCTGACAGGGTATCAGACCATGCTGCTGCAGCTATACACATCCATGCTGAAGCAATAGCAGGTCTCAGTATAGTACCTGAGTGTGTATGTACAGACTTCAGGATAGCCTCCTGCTTTCTATCTGCAGGCTCCTTTAGGGCGGCCGTATCCTGAGACGGCAGTGCCACCCTTTTAGATAATCGTGTGAGCGCCTTGTCCACCCTAGGGGATGTCTCGCAGCGTAACCTATCCGTTGGCGGGAAAGGGTACGCCATCAGTAACCTCTTAGAAATCACTAGTTTCTTATCAGGGGAACACCACGCTTCTTCACACAATTCATTTAATTCATCAGATGGGGGAAAAGTCACTGGCTGCTTTTTCTCCCCAAACATAATACCCTTTTTTGTGGTAACTGGGTTAATGTCAGAAATGTGCAACACATTTTTCATTGCCGTGATCATGCATTGGATGGCCCTTGTGGACTGTACATTTGTCTCATCCTCGTCTACACTGGAGTCAGACTCCGTGTCGACATCTGTGTCTGCCATCTGAGCTAGCGGGCGTTTTTGAGCCCCTGATGGCCTCTGAGACGCCTGGGCAGGCGCGGGCTGAGATGCCGGCTGTCCCAAGGCTGTTACGTCATCAAACCTTTTATGTAAAGAGTTGACACTGTCGGTTAATACCTTCCACATATCCATCCACTCCGGTGTCGGCCCCGTAGGGGGCGACATCACACTTATCGGCTCCTGCTCCGCCTCCACGTAGCCCTCCTCATCAAACATGTCGACACAGCCGTACCGACACACCGCACACACACAGGGAATGCTCTGACTGAGGACAGGACCCCACAAAGTCCTTTGGGGAGATAGAGAGAGAGTATGCCAGCACACACCACAGCGCTATATAACACAGGGATTTTCACTATACTGAGTGATTTTTCCCAATAGCTGCTTATTAACACAAATTGCGCCTAAATTTATGTGCCCCCCCTCTCTTTTTTACCCTTGTTGTACTGGATACTGCAGGGGAGAGCCTGGGGAGCGTCCTTCCAGCGGAGCTGTGAAGAGAAAATGGCGCAGGCTGTGCTGAGGAAGATAGCCCCGCCCCCTCAGCGGCGGGCTTCTCCCGCTTTTTATAATGTTAATTGCAGGGTTTTTTGCACATATACAGTGTTATACACCGTATTATGTGCTATTTGTGCCAAAAAGGTAAACTAATTGCTGCCCAGGGCGCCCCCCCTCCAGCGCCCTGCACCCAACAGTGACCGGAGTGTGTGGTGTGCTATGGGAGCAATGGCGCACAGCTGCAGTGCTGTGCGCTACCTTAATGAAGACAGGAGTCTTCAGCCGCCATTTTTCATCTTTATCTTCCGTCTTCTGGCTCTGCAAGGGGGACGGCGGCGCGGCTCCGGGAACGGACGATCGAGGTCGGGCCCTGTGTTCGATACCTCTGGAGCTAATGGTGTCCAGTAGCCTTAGAAGCACAAGCTAGCTGCAAGCAGGTAGGTTTGCTTCTCTCCCCCCAGTCCCTCGTAGCAGTGAGTCTGTTGCCAGCAGATCTTACTGAAAATAAAAAACCTAACAAATACTTTCTTTTCTAGTGAGCTCAGGAGAGCCCACTAGGTGCATCCAGCTCTGGCCGGGCACAGATTCTAACTGAGGTCTGGAGGAGGGGCATAGAGGGAGGAGCCAGTGCACACCAGATATAGTACCTAATCTTTCTTTTAAGAGTGCCCAGTCTCCTGCGGAGCCCGTCTATTCCCCATGGTCCTTACGGAGTTCCCAGCATCCACTAGGACGTCAGAGAAAACAAGAATATCACTTGTTGATAAATCTGCCCCTTAAACGGTAATGGGGCAAGGACAGCGAAGCATGTTTCCATATTGCTTGTAAAACAATGCATAATATAGTAGCACTATGCAAACAATCAATAATAATAGTAGTAAGATAATACTGTACATCATAAACTTACTAAAAACACCTCATATATATATAGCAGGGACGTGCAGCCAGGGGAGGCAGGGGAGGCAGTGCCTCCCCTGTCAATAGTGGTTAAAATAATACAAAGGAGATACTTATGACATATAGATACTGTATCATAAGTATCTGCTTTGTATTACAATAACCATTTCAACATTAAAATTAGGTTTGGGAGGCACCGATCGCAGTGCCTCCCGGTGACAATAGGAAGGGCGCTGGAGCGGGAGGACGCCAAGCCATGGGCAGTAAAAGCCCATTCAAATTAACATTGAAAGTGGCATTTGTATAAGTGCCTCGGTGACAGGGGCATGCTGTCACTGCACATTAAAGCACGCCCCTGTCAGTCAGCCAGAAGTGATTGGACAGCGGATCTGTCACTCAGTGCCGTGACTAGACATATTAGCGCTATGTGCAAGAAACAGCATTATCGTCCGTCCCCCCCCCCCCCCCCGCTCCCACATCATATTTAAAATAGAGGCAGTGCACGTCGTAGGCGTGTGCCAAAAATATTGGGGTGTGGCTTCATGGGGAAGAAGCGTGGCCACAAAATAATACCAATTCATAATATGCCACACAGTAGTGCCACTTACACATATTACGGCAGGCAGAGTTCCCCTTTTACACATTCCGGCAGGCAGAGTCCCCCTTTTACACATTACAGCAGGCAGAGTCCCCCTTTTAACATTATGGCAGGATAGGTCCCCCTTTTACACATTGTGGTAGGCAAAGCCCCCTTTTACACATTACTGCAGACAGATTCCCCCTTTTACACATTACGGCAGGATAGGTCCCTCTTTTACACATTATGGCAGACAGAGTCCCCCTTATATGCAGTACAGCAGGCAGAGTCCCCATTTTACACATTATGGCAGGCAGATTCCCTCTTACATCCCCCCTGCCCTTAGAGTGTAGTAGAATGTAGTGTAGTATAGTGTAGTGTAGTGTACTGTAGTGAAGTGTACTGTAATATAGTGTAGAGTGTAGTGTCTGTGTAGGCACTTACGTGAGGTTTACGTTCTTACTGCGCTGTTGCCGGCTCCTGTACAGAACTGACTCCTCTGCAGAGTCTGTACACTTCACAGACAGAGAGGGGGCGGGCCGCGGTAGCGCAGCAGCACAGGGGGGATATCCTGTCCAGCGCTGCTGCTGACTTTACACAGCGATCATCTGCTCTAACTGGTCGGAGCTTTGGGGTGCTGCGGGTGCCAGGCACAGGGGAGCGGGACTGGCTGACGTCAGCGGGAGGAATATGCGGCCACACAGTGTGTATGTAGACGGTGCGCCTACAGGGCAAGTGCGCTGTGGGCAATGCACCTTCTGCACACACCTAGTTACGGCCCTGTCATTAATATTCAGTTACAAATATACTGCCATACCTGGGATTCAGACCTATAACCTATTGAACTGTAACCAAACACCTTACTCATTGAGCTATTTGATCCTGCATAAATACTATGAACACTATATGAAGCTCTAGGTACTTTGTAAAAAAAATAATCAGTATTGCAATTGAGCAATCCAATCTCTTGCAGTCACACAATAAATAGATCTGCTCAGCTGCAATGCTGATCCTTTTTTTCACAAAGTACAAGGTAAGCTTCAAACAGTTAGAATTCTCTAGTTTAGAATTCTCTAGCTTTCTATGTAAGGGCAGATAGCTCAATGAATAGATTGTCTGACTGCAATGCCTCAGGCAATGGGCTCAAATCCCGGGTATATCAGCATCTTCAAATGTAATAAAGGACAATGTGACTGAATAACAAAGAAATCTCAAGTTTAGTTCATGAATGTTGTATAGGTATTAGTGACAGAAGGGTTATGGGCGGTCAGGAGATGCTGGGCTTCAAAAAGGGGGGAAGCTCAAAGTGAAAGTAATTAAAATAAGAATTTACTCACCGGTAATTCTATTTCTCGTAGTCCGTAGTGGATGCTGGGAACTCCGTAAGGACCATGGGGAATAGACGGGCTCCGCAGGAGACTGGGCACTCTAAAAGAAAGATCAGGTACTATCTGGTGTGCACTGGCTCCTCCCTCTATGCCCCTCCTCCAGACCTCAGTTAGGGAAACTGTGCCCGGAAGAGCTGACACAACAAGGAAAGGATTTGGAATCCAGGGTAAGACTCATACCAGCCACACCAATCACACTGTACAACTTGTGATAACCATACCCAGTTAACAGTATGAACAACAACTGAGCCTTATTTAACGCATGGCTCATAACAATAACCCTTTAGTTAAGCAATAACTATATACATGTATTGCAGAGAGTCCGCACTTGGGACGGGCGCCCAGCATCCACTACGGACTACGAGAAATAGAATTACCGGTGAGTAAATTCTTATTTTCTCTGACGTCCTAGTGGATGCTGGGAACTCCGTAAGGACCATGGGGATTATACCAAAGCTCCCAAACGGGCGGGAGAGTGCGGATGACTCTGCAGCACCGTATGAGCAAACTCAAGGTCCTCCTCAGCCAGGGTATCAAACTTGTAGAACTTAGCAAACTTGTTTGACCCCGACCAAGTAGCAGCTCGACAAAGCTGTAAAGCCGAGACCCCTCGGGCAGCCGCCCAAGAAGAGCCCACCTTCCTTGTGGAATGGGCTTTCACCGATTTTGGATGCGGCAATCCAGCCGCAGAGTGAACCCGCTGAATCGTGCTATAGATCCAGCGAGCAATAGTCTGCTTCGAAGCAGGAGCGCCAACCTTGTTGGCTGCATACAGAATACACAGCGAGTCAGACTTTCTGACTCCCGCCGTTCTGGAAACATAAATTTTCAAAGCCCGGACTACGTCCAGCAACTTGGAATCCTCCAAGTCCCTAGTAGCCGCAGGCACCACAATAGGCTGGTTCAAATGAAACGATGATACCACCCTAGGGAGAAATTGGGGACGAGTCCTCAATTCTGCCCTGTCCATATGGAAGATCAGATAAGGGCTTTTACATGACAAAAACCGCCAATTCTGACACACGCCTAGCCGAAGCTAAGGCCAATAGCATGACCACTTTCCACGTGAGATATTTTAGCTTCACAGTCTTAAGTGGCTCAAACCAGCGGGATTTCAGGAAATCCAACACAACGTTAAGATCCCAAGGTGCCACCGGTGGCACAAAAGGAGGCTGAATATGCAGCACCCCCGGAACAACGTCTGAACTTCAGGCAGTGAAGCCAGTTCTTTTGAGAGAAAATGGATAGGGCCAAAATCTTGACCTTTATGGATCCTAATTTAAGGCCCATAGTCACTCCTGACTGTAGGAAGTGCAGGAATCGACCCCGCTGGAATTCCTCTGTAGGGCCTTCCCGGCCTCACACCAAGCAACCTATTTTCGCTATATACAGTGAAAAAGTCTTGCTGTCACGTCTTTCCTAGCCTTTATCAGCGTAGGAATAACTGCATCCGGAATGCCCTTTTCCGCTATGATCCGGCGTTCAACCGCCATGCCGTCAAATGCAGCCGCGGTAAGTCTTGGAACAGACAGGGCCCCTGTTGCAACATGTCCTGTCTGAGAGGCAGAAGCCCTGAGTCCTCTGAGAGCATTTCTTTCAGCTCCGGGTACCGAGTCCTTCTTGGCCCATTCGGAGCAAAGAATATTGTTCTCACTCCTCCTTTTATTACAATTCTCAGCCCTTGGGTATGAGAGGAAGAGGAGGGAATACATAGACCGACTGGAACACCCATGGTGTTACTAGTGCAACCACAGCTATCACCTGAGGGTCCCTTGACCCGGCTTAAAACCTTTTTTAGCTTTTTATTGAGGTGGGACGCCATCTAGTCCACCTGAGACAGTTCCCATCAATTTGCAAACTGCGTGAAGACTTCCTGATGAAGTCCCCACTTTCCCGGGTGGAGGTCGTGCCTGCTGAGGAAGTCTGCTTCCCAGTTGTCCACTCCCGGAATGAACACTGCTGACAGTGCACTTACTTGATTCTCCGCCCAGCGAAGAATTCTGGTGGCTTCTACCCTCGCCACCCTGCTCCTTGTGCCGCCTTGGCGGTTTACATGAACCCCTGCGGTCTGACTGGATCAGAACCGGTTGGTCGCGAAGCAGGATCTCCGCTTGACTTAGGGCGTTGTATATGGCCCTTAGTTCCAGGATATTGATGTGAAGGCAAGTCTGTTGACTTGACCACAGACCTTGGAAATTTCTTCCCTGTGTAACTGCCCCCCACCCTCGGAGGCTTGCATCCGTGGTCACCAGGATCCAGTCCTGAATGCCGAATCTGCGGCCCTCGAGAAGGTGAGCACTCTGCAGCCACCACAGAAGAGACACCCTGGCCCTGGGGGATAGGGTGATTAACCGATGCATCTGAAGAGGTGTTCCGGACCACTTGTCCAGTAAGTCCCATTGGAAGGTCCTCGCATGGATCCTGCCTAAGGGGATGGCCTCGTATGATGCCACCATCCTTCCCAGGGCTCGAGTGCAGTGATGCACTGACACCTGTTTTGGTTTTAATAGATTCCTGACCAGTGTCATGAGCTCCTGAGCTCTCTCTATCGGGAGATAAACCCTTTACTGGTCTGTGTCTAGGATCGTGCCTAGGAGAGGCAGATGAGCTGTAGGAACCAACTGCGACTTTGGAATATATAGAATCCAGCCATGTTGCCGTTACACTTCCAGAGAAAGTGATACGCTGTTCAGCAACTGCTCTCTTGATCTCGCTTGTATGAGGAGATCGTCCAAGTACGTGATAATAGTGACACCTTGCTTCCGCAGGAGCACAATCATATCCACCATTACCTTGGTTATGACAATCCCATACCGCAATTCTGAGGTACGCATAATGAGGTGGATAAATGGGGACATGAAGGTATGCATCCCTTATGACCCGATTCACGATAAAGTCTCCCTCTTTTTAGGCTTGCCCTGACCGCTCTTAGCGATTCCATCTTGAACTTGAACCTTCTCAGGTATATGTTCAGGGATTTTTAATTCAATATGGGTCTGACCGAACCGTCTGGTTTCGGGATTACAACATGGTCGAATAATAACACCCTCTTGTTGAAGGAGGGGACCCTTGACCACCACCTGTTAAAGATACAATTTGTGAATTGCAGTTAACACTGGCTCCCCCTCTTGGGGGAAAGCCCGCAGGGCCGTCGGTGAGGGGGCATCTTCTCACAGTCCAGCTTGTATCCCTGAGACACAATATCTATTGCCCAGGGACCTAACAGGGAGTGAACCCATTTGTGGCTGAACTTACGAAGGCGTGTCCCCACCGGGCCTAGCTCCGCCTGTGGAGCCCCAGCGGCATAGGTGGATTTTTGTAGGGGCCGGGGAGGACTTCTGTTCCTGGGAACTAGCTGTGTTGATCCCAGCTCTGACAAGAAAGGACGCACCTCAGACTTTCTTGTTTCTTTATTCGAAAGGCTGCATTTAATAATGTTGTGCTTTCTTAGGCTGTGCAGGAATATAAGGCAAACTAGCAGAATTACCAGCTATAGCTGTGGAGACCAGGCCCGAGAACCCTTCTCCACACAATCCTCAGCCTTCCATATGCCTCTTAAGTCGGCATCATCTGTCCAATGCATATTCTACAGGACACGTCAAGCAGAGATCGACATAGCTTTGACTCTAGGACCCAGTATACTCATGTCTCTTTGGGCATGCTTTATAACTATATATCTATCACTTAAGTCAGCATCTTTAATATATTTACTATGGTCTCAATCTCTGCTGATAAGGTACCTGTCCACGCTGCCAGAGCGCTATAAACCCATGCCGACACAATCGCCGGTCTGGGTAGTATACTAGAATGTGCACGCTATCTGCAGGATCCCTGAGAATAGCAAGTGCTACCATCTGTGCAAACAGGACACCCTAGGGGAAGATTCTCAACACATCCTGGCCCTAGTGGGGAAAGGATACAGCCTGAGAATTCTCTTGTGGGAAGCTGCCGTCTCTTGTCTGGAGATTCCCGCTCTTTTTCCTCATGAGAGGAGGGAAATTTACCTCAGCATTCTTCCCCTTAAACATGTGTACTCTCGTGTCAGGGACAGATGAGTCATCAGTGATATGCAAATCATCTTTTATTTCAATATCATATATTGAATACCTTCTAGCCATCTTGGCTGTAACTTTGCATTATCGTAGTCGACAGTGGAGTTAAACTCCGTGTCGATACCAGTGTTTGTTATTTTGGATAGTGAGCATTGTGAGACTCTGAAGGTCTCTGTGACATAGGGACAGACATGGGTAGATTTCCTGTCTGTTCCCTAACCATTTGTGCAATAAATTCACCTTAGCACTTACACATATCCAAACAGGTGTCGGCGTTGTCGACGGAGACACCCTCTCACATACATATCCGCTCTATCACCTCCTTAGAGGAGCCTTTTACCTCAGACATGTCGACACATGCGTACCGACACACCACACACACAGGGGATGCTCTATTTGAAGACAGTTCCTCCACAAGGCCCTTTGGAGAGACAGAGAGAGAGTATGCCAGCACACACCCCAGCGCTATATAACCCAGGGATTACACTACAACTCAGTGTTTACCCAGTAGCTGCTGTATATACAATTTTTGCGCCTAAATTTATGTGCCCCCCCCCCCCCCCCTCACTTTTCACCCTTTGTGTACCAGGATACTGCAGGGGAGAGCCTGGGGAGCTTCCTTCCAGCGGAGCTGTGAAGAGAAAATGGCGCTGGTGTGCTGAGGAAGAAGGCCCCGCCCCCTCAGCGGCGGGCTTCTGTCCTGTTACTGACTAAAAATGGCGGGGGTTTTACACATATACAGTCACAGACTGTATTATGTGTATTTTTATGCCAAAGGTATTTTTATTGCTGCCCAGGGTGCCCCCCCCCCCCCCCCAGCGCCCTGCACCCTACAGTGATTGGAGTGTGTGGTGTGCTGTGAGAGCAGTGGCGCACAGCTGCGGTGCTGTGCGCTACCTTAATAAAGACAGGAGTCTTCTCCCGCCGATTTCATTGCTTCTCTTCTGTCTTCTGGCTCTGCAAGGGGGACGGCGGCGCGGCTTCAGGAACGGACGATCGAGGTCAGGCCCTGTGTTCGAACCCTCTGGAGCTAATGGTGTCCAGTAGCCCAAGAAGCACAAGCTAGCTGCAAGCAGGTAGGTTTGCTTCTCTCCCCTCAGTCCCACGTAGCAGTGAGTCTGTTGCCAGCAGATCTCACTGAAAATAAAAAACCTAACAAATACTTTCTTTCTAGCAAGCTCAGGAGAGCCCACTAGGAGCACCCAGCTCTGACCGGGCACAGATTCTAACTGAGGTCTGGAGGAGGGGCATAGAGGGAGGAGCCAGTGCACACCAGATAGTACCTAATCTTTCTTTTAGAGTGCCCAGTCTCCTGCGGAGCCCGTCTATTCCCCATGGTCCTTACGGAGTTCCCAGCATCCACTAGGACGTCAGAGAAAACAGATAATTGACAAGTGCCACCAATTGCGCCCGCTACCCTGCAGCGCTATGTGCGGTGCCCCCTCCGCACACACCTAGTTACGGCCCTGCTGTCACTGGATACAGCTGTCCAGTGATGGATCCGCTGTCATCACTGGTTGGACAGAGGGATGTGCGGCGGAGGTGCGGGCGTGAGCGGCGGCGGGACCTGGCGGGGATGACTGACAATGACGGCAGGACTGGATCCTTTTGGATCCAGTCCCTGCCTGTCATTTTGCAGTTGCAGAGCGGAGCGGTTCCAATTTAAAAAATGGCACAGTTAGCGTCATTTTTTAAATCTAAGATGGCCACCGCGAGCCAATCGCGGCTCACCGCATCATCGCCCTGCCCCTCGGGACTGGCTTATAAAAGCCAGCGTGAGGTGGTGGCTGTCAGTCCGCCGGCGGGGAGGGAGCGTGCAAGAGCACACGAAGGGCCCTTTATGTCCCGGCATGCCGGCACTTGTGGTTCTCCAAGTGCTGGCATGCTGGGGCAGGCTTGCTGGGACCTGTAGGCTGCTTATAAAGAACAATATTAGCATGGCATGAACCCCGCACCCACCGCCACCAGGGGTGCAGGACATAGCTGGTTGTTGCAAGGGAAGGGGGACCCCATTCAATTTTTCTAGGGTCCCCACTTTCTGCGGAATTCCAGTCCTGGGCTGACTAGTTTGGGGGGAGTTTAATGTGATGGCAGGGGGACCCCATATCGAGTGTCGGGATCCGGTCTCTAGGTCGACAGTAATTAGGTCGACACTATCTAGGTCGACTACTATTGGTTGACAGTAACTAGGTCGACAGGGTTTCTAGGTCGACGGGGTCTCTAGTCGACAGGGTCTCTAGGTTGACATGTTCTAGGTCGACATTAGTTTTTTAATGATTTTTTTTTCTTTTTTTTAACCTTTTCATACTTAACGATCCACGTGGACTACGATTGGACCAGTTATCTGTGCCAAACGAAGCGGTAGCGGAGCGAGGCACCTTGCCTGAAGCATGGCGAGTGAAGCGAGCGATGTGAGGGGACACAGTGCACTAATTGGGGTTCCCCGTCACTCTACGAAGAAAACGACACAAAAATAAAATAAAAACTCATGTCGACCTTTTGACCTGTCGACCTAGACCATGTCGACCTAGAGACCCTGTCAACCTAGTTACTGTCGACCAATAGTGGTTGACCTATACACTGTCGACCTAGTTACTATCCACCTTCCATACCACACCCCCGAGTGTCTCCCCTGCTATGGCATTACTCCCCCTGGTTGGTTCAGGCTGGTGCTGGTTTTTGTTAAATATGGGGGACCCCATATATTTTTTTTATACTATTGGGGGAGGGGCGCTAGTGAATTACCCAGTGCCTCCCCAGCAACAGACCTCACCGCACGTCACTGATATATAGGACTGTGCAAAAGATCTTTTATGCAGGTGTGGAAAAAATGTTGCAAAGTAAGAATGCTTTCAAAAATAGAAATGTTAATAGTTTATATTTATCAATTAACTAAATGTAAAGTGAATGAACAGAAGAGAAATCTAATCAAATCAATATTCGGCGTGACCACCCTTTGCCTCCAAAACAGCATAATTTTTTCTAGGTACACTTTCACACAGTTTTTAAAGGAAATCGGCAGATAGGTTGTTCCAAACATCTTGGAGAACTAACCACAGATCTCCTGTGGATGTAGGCTTCTGTCTCTTCATGTAATCCTAGACAAACTCGATGATGTTGAGATCAGGGCTCTGTAGGGGTCATATCATCACTTTCAGGACTCCTTGTTCTTCTTGACACCGAAGATAGTTCTTAATGATATTGGCTGTGTTTTGGGGTCATTGTCCTGCTACAGAATACATTTGGAGCCAATCAGAAAACTCTCTATTGGTATTGCATGATGGATAAGAACCTACCTTTACTGCATGATGGATAAGTACCTACCTGTATATTTATGCCAAGGGGGACTCCACCCAATACGTAAAATGTGGTGTTGGCGATAAAATGTAATGTAATTCTGAGTTACCCTAGATGCTAGACACATAGAGGGCTTTTACATTCCCCCTTCTTGAGGAGGATTAACTTGTGAAAAGTTTAATAGTTTTATTTTTCCTTCTATACGATGTCCTGACCTGTCTTTTCTGCTCGGAAACAATATAGGATTTTTGCACACAAAGCCTCTGCTCTTTCAAAATAATCAGCTGCATTTAATAAAGCCTATATAATTGCTTGCACACTATAGTTTCTTTAGCCACTAGGAATACTGTATTTTTCTAGAACAATGTTGCCCTCACAACATTGTGCTTGAAATCCATTGTATTATACACATCATCATGTTAATGAAATACATAGAAATTTAGCATCAATCCTCCCCCTTCCATATTCGCTTTCAGTATTGTATATACACAGTGGCCACCTTATCATGCAAATGCATCTATGCAGATTAGAAGGTGTGCCTTGATAAAGTCTGACAGCAAACAAAACGCGTTAGGGTAGATCAAGTCATGGATCTTGGAAGAGACAATTAGAACTGGATACTGATATTCCATCAGACATTCTAGATGTTCATGAGTCAAATATTAGTTTCTTCATCATCATGCCAAGGATGTATTTATTAATCTGCACATAAGCATGACGGAAAGCTAAGAGTGACATTACAGTAGATGTGAAAATGGGACACTTTCCTCCTTCAAGTGGACTATTACTTGTCAAGAACCAGAAGCTACATGAAGACATAGGGATAAATGTACTCAGCGGCGGATTGACACACTGGGACGTCGGACCAGATTCCGTTTGGCTGATCCGGACGTCCCTCAGTGGCCGCCGTCATCCACCATGCTGCCGGCTGCCGCGATCGGAGCTTAGCTCCGATTGCGGCAGTGTTAACTCCAAGGTAACTGAAAGATGGCTGCCGGAGGAGCTGCTGCGCATGTGCAGCTACAGAAGCTCCCCCATAAGCCTTTGTAGGGCCGGGCCGTCAGTCAGCACTGATGGCTCTGCCTCCAGGACCGCCTCCAGCCCTGAAGCTTCCTCCGGTCACAAGCAGTTTCACTCCACGCAGCCGCAGCACCCAGGCAAGTCTACTCCATGATGTGCCAAATATATATATATATATACAAAAACAATACTCCCCTCCTGCACTATTCTATTATGATATAAGGGATGTGAGAAAAAGTATCCAGACGATACTAATACAACTGGCTGCCTAATTCCACTAAGTTCCCTGTTAGAGGAAACTAAACATAGAAATGGAGTAAGAAATAGAGGAATAGGGCGCCCAAGGATTATGTCAACCCCAAAATTTAAAGAACCTCAGAAAATTACACGGTATGATTAGATCTGGCATTAAAATATAAAAGTATACTGTTCATTTAATAATTTATTAAAAAAATACAGAAGCATACATGGTGTCCATCATATTACATAGTTAACAAGATGCAAATCTCCTGTGTTTTGTGGAAGGGTGCATATAAACTTCTGCCTGTATCCTTAATCTTCCTTATTGAGTATTCGGAGATAACATCAGAAAACAGAGTAATATGCCAACGCGTTTCGTCTAATATCAAGACTTCATCAGGGGTGTGTCTCTAATCTTTGATAAATAATGAAAAAAGAGAACTATTTTGATGAACCCAGACAATCAATCAAGGATATTCATAAGGAAAATTCGATAACCACCATTGTGGTAATATCACTCCAACCTCTAGAGTCCACTACTCAAACTCTAACCATCAATAAAGGAGGTTCAAAAGGATAATTAAGTCTGCTAATTCCAACCCAAAAAAACCTCAAAGCTCAAAAAATGGAGCTTATGCATACAAAAGATCCTTGTATGAATAAATGGATTTTGGAACCTTCCAACAGCAAGTCAGTGATTGTCCAGTGATTGCATGGAGGTTTGGACAATCACTGACTTGCTGTTGGAAGGTTCCAAAATCCAAATACACGTTTGCCATTTTGCTATCATTGATGTCTCCAGAGTGCCTTCTTATATGGATTTATATATATATATATATATATATATATAAATAATTCCATAGGTACAGGCACTCACCATGTATATATGTATATAGTAATCAGTCCACACTCTTGGCTTAAATAGTGCAAGACAGCGGTGCTCCATAATGGTCAATTAAGTCCATGTAATAAAAATAATTCCATAGGTACAGGCACTCACCAAACAGTAGAAAACAAACTTTTATTTCCCCTCAAATGGTGTCTCATAGCGATATTAAAGACATAATAGCAGATCGACGTTTCGGTCCTTGACGGACCTTTTTCAAGATCAAAAGGATTGAAACAGCAGGAAAGGCAGCAGCCCATAATACACAACTGACCCATGACCCACTCTTATAGCAAAGGCAATTATGGCAGGTACCTCCCTTTCTGTTTCATGAAGGAACCAGCTGATTATATAAGTACAACCTCTTACCCAAAAGAAGGGGATACAGTACATATAGAAATGTGCAACAAGCTCAAGCAAGTCACCCGAATGCACAGCGTGCCGTGTGCGCCACTTACCCAAATAAAAATAATATCACATACCAATACGGTTGTGTCTATGTTGCCTTCGTGCTAAGGACCTGGACGTGACAAAACGAGTGGGCAGGAGAGCACTTCCACCCTTACAGCACCTAAATGTCTCCTTCGTTCTCCGATTGTTTGGGGCAAATTTATTTCTCTATGCAGCATTGGACCCTCGCGGGCTCGCTTCGCTCGCCACGCATCGGGCTCGGTGTATCGCTCCGCTCTGCTTCGCTTCGCTTGCCACACTTTACTATTCCAAATAGATTGTGACATGGACCCAGGGGGTTATGGGAAAGGTCCTTAGCGGGAAGAGAATCTAGACGCTACCATACCAATACTGACCTGCGTTCCACACATAGTGGAACGCACGCGGGTTCCGGAAGTGCGCGTCACTGACCAGGAAGCCGGGAGCCGTGCATACCGCTAGGCTAGCCGGCTAACGTGCACAGCTCAAACGTCACGCCCCCTGGTGGAACGCAAACACCAGAAGTGACACATTCCGGCTCTAATAGTATCGTGTGTCATAACAGCCCATTACTGGCTATATAAATATATAAATATAGAGAAGTAACTGCCCAGCCACTGCCAAAAGATGGACCATGGGTAAACACCATCAAAAATACAAGACATTTCATTAGCAGTAATAGAGACACAAACACAAATACATACAAGGGGTGTCCAAAAAATGAACAACCCTAACTATACAAATATCTTTATTAATTTTAAGAATTAAGTTCTGCCACCCAAAAATTGGAAAATGTAAAATGAAAAAATTGTTTATTACTAATACTCAGCCCTATCGAAAAAAGATATTAAGTGGATTGAACTCATTTAGTCCCCGTGGAACCAGGGTGTCCAGTTCATAAATCCATCTTGCCTTGCGTTGTCTCAATATCTTCTCAAGGTCCCCGCCGCGTATCACTTTCGGAACATGGTCTATCAACATGCACTTCAAACTAGATACCGGATGTCCCAAAAGTGCAAAGTGCTTGGCCACTGGTTTATCTGACGTCAATGTTGTTAAAGCGGCACGTATAGAGGTGCGATGGTTTACCATCCTGTCACGAGAATTCCTCGTTGTCATTCCCACATAGGACCCACATGGACATATTAGAATGTATACCACATGGTCCATTCTGCAGTGCAACCTGTGTCGGATCTTAATCTTACGACCACTATGTGGATGCGGGAAACTTTGGCCCACCATCAGAGACCTGCAGGTGGCACAATCTGGGCACCGATAACAGCCATGCTTCGCTATAGGTAGCCAAGTATCAGTGGACTCCACAGGTTGTAATGTTGGTCTCATCAGCATTTGATGTAAGTTCTTTCCATGTCGAGATGCACATAGAGGTGGAATTGGACTAACCCCCTTAAACACGGGGTCTGTAGCTATAATCGGCTAATGTTGTTTCATTATACTCTGCGACCACAAAGATGAATTATCATAGGTCATCGTGAATATAATACGATCAGTATCAGGAACAGATGTACGTCCAATAATTCTCTGGGAGTGTCTGTGTCTTGCCTTTTTGAGGCAACTTTTAACGGTCTTTTCGGTATAGCCACATTCCAAAAACCTTGCGGTCATCTGCAAAATCTGTTCCTCTGTGGTTTCAGCAGTGGTATTATTATGCAGTACCCGCATGTACTGCGATATAGGCAGACTCTCTTTGAGTGGTGCTGGATGGTGACTGGATGTAAACAATAATGTATTGCGATCCGTCTCCTTTCTGAACATGGTAGAGGCTAGACCGCCTTGATAATGATATACTGTAACATCCAAAAAATTAACCTTATCTTTTGTGAAGTGATATGTAAAGTGAATAGGGCTGTTTAGGGTGTTTAAAAACCTAGCCATCTCCAAGAATTCTGTATCAGTGCCTAGCCAAACCAAAAATACATCATCGATGTAACGACCAAAATAGAGAAGCTTGGACCTGAACCCTGGCAGAATATGCTCATTCTCGTATTTATGCATAAACAGATTAGCATAAGATGGTGCCAGGTTCGATCCCATCGCCGTCCTACTATGTGGGAATAACAATGAGGAATTTTCATGACAGGATGGCCAATCATCGCGCCTCTATACATGCCGCTTCAACATCACTGACGTCAGATAAACCAGTGGCCAAGCACTTTGCAATTTTGGGACATCTGGTATCTAGTTTGAAGTGCATGTTGATAGACCATGTTCCGAAACTGATACACGGCAGGGACCTTGAGAAGATATTGAGACAACGCGAGGCAAGATGGATTTATGAACTGGATACCCTGGTTCCATGGGGACTAAATGAGTTCAATCCACTTAATATCTTTTTTCGATAGGGCTGAGTATTAGTAATAAACAATTTTTTAATTTTCCATTTTCCAATTTTTGGGTGGCAGAACTTAATTCTTAAAATTAATAAAGATATTTGTATAGTTAGGGTTGTTCATTTTTTGGACACCCCTTGTATGTATTTGTGTTTGTGTCTCTATTACTGTTAATGAAATGTCTTGTATTTTTGATGATGTTTACCTATGGTCCATCTTATGGCAGTGGCTGGGCAGTTACCTCTCTATATTTATATATTTATATAGCCAGTAACGGGCTGTTATGACACACGATACTATTAGCGCCGGAATGTGTCACTTCTGGTGTTTGAGTTCCACCAGGGGGCATGACGTTTGAGCTGTGCACCTCAGCTGGCTATCCTAGTGCTAAGTGCGGCTCTCAGCTTCCTGGTCAGTGACGCACACTTCCAGGACTCACGTGCGTTCTACTGTGGGTGGAACGCAGGTCAGTATTGGTATGTGATATTAATTTTATTTGGGTAAGTGGCGCACACAGCACGCTGTGCATTCGGGTGCCTTGCTGAAGCTTGTGGCACATTTATATATGTACTGTATCCCGTTCTTTTGGGTTAGAGGTTGTACTTATATTATATTCAGCTGGTTCCTTCATGAAACAGGAAGGGAGGTACTGTAACTGCCATAATTGCCTTTGCTATAAGAGTGGGCATGGATCAGTTGTGTATTATAGGCTGCTGGCTTTTCTGCTGTTTCAATCATTATGATCTTGAAAAAGGTCCGTCAAGGACCGAAACGTCGATCTGCTATTATGTCTTTAATATCGCTATGAGACACCATTTGAGGGGAAATAAAAGTTTGTTTTCTACTGTTTGGTGAGTGCCTGTACCTATGGAATTATTTTTATTACATGGACTCAATTGACCATTATGGAGCAACGCTGTCTTGCACTATTTAAGCCATGAGTGTTGACTGATTACTATATATATATATATACATATGTATATATGTATAAACTGTATATATCCCGGATACATCCTGCTGTTAAAAGTGAGTGTGTGTATATATATATATATATATATATATATATATATAAAGAAGCAGGGTTCGGCACTCACCCAGTCCTTATGGCAAATAGCAGCGCCGGGTGCCCTCTGCATCAATGGAATATACTGCAAACATTCGGCGCCACTCACGGGCATAAAACAGTCACCAGACAGGTATTGTCTGGTGACTGATTTATGTCCATGAGTGCTGCCGAATGTTTGCAGTATATATATATATATATATATATATATATATATATATATATAGGCTATTTGTTAGTGGCAGCACTCACCAGCCTTACACTGCTCTGCTGCAGATATATATATGTCCTGCCAAAGATCCTTAAGTCCCTTTCCAAACCGCCCGTAGGACCGATTGTGGCGGATATAGACTCTCTAACATCAAACCTCTCTGAATATGTTGACATCTTTCTGAATATCTATGTAAAAGAATTACCCTCATATTTTAAAGATACCACCATGGTGCTTAATCGTATGAGAACATTAGAATGGAAGGATACATACCGGTGGGTCACAATAGACATCCAATCGTATACATGCATTGAACATTTAAAGGGTATATCAGCATGCTAAAGATATCTGGATAAAGACCCCCCTAACGGACATTCATAAAGATTTTATATGTGACATTATACATTTTATTCTTAGTCGGAATTATTAAAAAAAATTTAATCAGTTTTATCTACAAAGATGTGGCACAGCAATGGGCACTATTTTTGCACCCAGTTTTGCAAACCTGTTCATGGGACACTGGGAGGACAACTTTGTGTACAATACACATTATTTTAAGGAGACTATAATATTTTATGGACGCTACATTGATGACATTTTAATTATTTGGGATGGTACTACTGAACTTTTTAATACATTTTTTGAAGACAAAAAAATTAATGATATGAACTTGAATTTCACTGTGAATATCAGTAAAGACTCGATAGTATTCTTAGACCTGGTACTGCAAGGGGAGGGAACCCAAATCATTAATCACTTGCACAACATAGTGTTTAAATGATACCACACTAGCAAAATTTACCTGCGCACTCGTAGTCCTTTATTAATCCATAAACTATCATTCATAGTATAATTTTAACTAATATTCACTTTAAACACACTAATATAGAAGCACATACTGATAAATCTCTTCCAGCACTTATGCATAATTATCATTAGTGATAATATATATTGCTATATTTACAGTATATATAAAAAATAATCACCTTTTTTTAAAAAATATTATGTAGCCAGATCACTATACTTTATATCTGACAAAAATAGTCCTTTATTTATGTGTTTATAGACGTTTCTCTATTCCATGGTCGACTCCGGGAAATACTATGAGCTTATAAAGTATCTAAATGTCTGCCATCACTGACTACAAGAAAATGGCCACCGTTTCCAAGGCAACTGAATATCGAACTAAGGACATGGACAGACGTATCATACTGCCTGGTCCACGCCGCATACCGACATCATCGAGCATGTCACATGACAGCGGGAGCACTTCATGTGCGCTCCACACTCACTGGATTTCATTGTATGGACTGCGTAAGCGCACACAGAGCCGATCGCGTCACCGGAAGTGGGGCGGAAGTGCCTCACAAGCATCACAGACACAGGAAGTGTGCCGGAAGTGCCACTATTAATGGACATAATAACCCTTTTTTTTTTTTGATAATTGGACACTCGGTTCTTTAGTATTCATTATGTAATTGTTGTCTTGGCTTTATAGGTACATCAGGCATATTGTTTTATAGCTTTTAATACACTTATAAAATTTCTATCATTAGTATACAGGAAGTGATGTTACAGTCCTCCTCTGATTATCAGAGGTATAAAAATCAGCCCTGTCTCAGTCTACAATTACCCCTTGATGAAGTCACATCGACAAAACACGTTGGCCACACCTCTTTGACCTCCTATACCTAAGAGAAGGAAATTTTATTCTAAAACTGCTTATATAATTATTTTTAATATATTTAGTATTTTTTCTGATATTTATATTTTTGTTGTTTGTTTTTTATATATTTGTATCCACCTCTATTCTTTTTAGAATATTGGTATTAATTTAAAATATACTCTGTCCCTAATAAATGTAATATCTTTTTCAATTCACTATTCTTGAATTTTTTTATAAATTGATCATATTCTCATTTTTAATATAATGTATACACCGTTGGTCGCTGATACCCCTACCCCCTCCTTTTTTAATACTCATTCTGCAGCATCTTACCCATGCTGAATTTATAGGGGCCTGCTGACACCCTTATTGTAGAAGGGAGTGTTTTAATGGTTTTTAATTCTAAAGCCACATGTGGCGCTGTACCTCCATAACATATATATATATATATATATATATATATATAGATATATATATAGATATATATATACAGCATATGTGTGTATAACTCGCTCTACCCAGTGCAATGTGTATAACATGCTCTACCTTGTGCAATGTGTATAATGTGCTTTACCTGTTGCAATGTGTATAATGTGCTCTGCCTGGCGCAATATGTATAATGTACTCTACCTGGTGCAATGTGTATATGTGCTTTACCCGCTGCAATGTGTATAACATGCTCTACCTGGTGCAGTGTGTATAACATGCTCTACCTGGTGCAATATGTATAATGTGCTTTACCTGGTGCAATATGTATAATGTGCTTTACCTGGTGCAATGTGTATAATGTGCTTTACCTGGTGCAATGTTTACAATGTGCTCTGCCTGGCGCAAAAAGTGTATAATGTGCTCTACCTGGTGCAATATGTATAATATGCTTTACCTGGTGCAATGTGTATAATGTGCTCTGCCTGGCGGAATGTGTATAATGTGCTCTACCTGTGCTCTACCTGGTGCAATGTGTATAAACAACACTACAGTGTGATGTAATGTGAATTGGCACTATTATGTGGCCATGCCCCTTCCCCACCAAGCCACACCCCTAAAATGTAGCAGCCTTCAGAGCAGTAATCCCTCCCACTTGACAGACTCCACCCACTCAACAGACCCCCCCCACCCCTATTAGGGCTGCTTCCATAAAGTTCCCGGGCTGGTTTTCAATCCCAATCCGCCCCTGAGTGTACTCCAAAGTAGCCAGTTTATTTTGAGTTTCTTAAAAAAAAAAAACCTTCTCCAAAAGGAACTGCTAATGTTTCAGGGAAAATAGCATGAAGTCCCTCTGCAATATCTGCTACAGTGTCTTCACTTCAGGGAGAGATGTATTCCCTAGGGGTTTTAAACCTGCAACAAATGCGCAGGATGTCCCCATAGAAATATAACTTAGTGCTGGAAGTATTGAGGTCCACCCCAAGACCCATGGCTGGTGGATGTTGGAGTAATTTTTGTCTGAAGTCCAAAAATAGTATTTATACGTGACGTACAGGTCCTAAAGCTAACAAGCCCTGAAAGATATAATGTGCTTGGATCCGCTGGCGCATGTATAACTACAATCACCAGCATGCACTGACATCCACGGTCCAATGGGATATCTAGTGCCACACTGCAAAAGATTTAATTGAAATGATTCAATGCTCACTGACCTGTAGTGATGTCATGATCAGTAATGCTGTGTGCTGATATGGTTACTGGCACACTGTATAGGTAAACAATACTAAAGCATATTCAATACAGGGTGGTCTTTTGGCAGCCAGGATCCCGACCACCGAGATCTCCACCGAATACCGTCAATACAAACTGCAGGGGGGGGGGGGGGTTCAGGACATGGCCCAGATCACCATCTATGGTAAATACCGGAGAAACAGATGAAAGCATCTCTGCGGAATAGTAATTATTAGTAAATAGACCCCTTAGTACTGAGACAGAATGTAATTGTGCTACAATATGTTTGCATGTACACTACAAAATGTACCTCGTCATAAAAATGTACGTAAAAGAAAGTTGTTTATATTATATTTTGTCTCCATGACTGTCTTCATTTATAAAAGTCAGGCATTCCAGATTTACAACAGACCTGAACTCCGAGTAACCTTATGTTGTGACTCACTGACTACAATCCATTGTCTCTGGGCTTTACAAATCATGTGTCATACACAGATCAATATATTGCTGTTTACTTTACTTAGAGGTCTGTTCATCAAAGTTAAGAAAGTATGAGAAAAAAAAGGGTGTGAACAATACACAAAGACGTAAGACAAATATATGTGTTGAAGGGCTTTCACAATAAAAGCTGTCCACTATACCGTACCACCCTAAGAACAGGTCCTTCAGAAAATGATCAGTCAAAAAATATGGTGGCTCTATCCATAAATATTTACCAAGTACTCCACTGTATCCATACATTATTACTGCGCACTCATGTTTTAAACATTTACAGACCATCCCTTAAGTCTACACATGTTTACATAGTAACCCCTATGGTTTTCACCTTTTCCAATCCTTACAGAGGTGTGGATGGATTATGCAATATTTTTGAGACCATGGGCCTCATGGCCTGTGTACGCAACAACTGTGTGAACATATGAAAATGCCGCAGCTGCCTGGGTTTGTATTGAGACTCCCAACGGTGGCTTTGCCAGTCTCAGTTGCTCCGTATACAGCCGTAACGTTGGTTGCAGGCAGTAAGACTGAGTCATTGTAGGAAGTAAGACGTCTGAGCCATTGCAGCTGCATTTGGGATCGCAGTCAAAGGCTGAAACATGCCCCTAAAAACAGACACAGCTTTCCGTAAACCGCCCCCCAAATGCTCCCTGACTGTCAATCACTTTGTGAAAAAAAGTCCTCTCTGTGACCACCATCGCAACACCATTGTGTCACATGCACACTGTGGCTTAGATGTAGAGATGAGCGGGTTCGGTTCTCGTCACGAGCCCGGATCGGAGTCAGGCTCGGGTTTCGCGCCTGACTCAGAAACCAGAACAAGGCAAAACATCATCATCCCGCTGTCATCATCCCGCATATAATTCCTGTGATTCTGCCGTATAAATCCAGTGATCCTGCCAAATAATTACAGTGGTACTGGCGTATAAGTCCAGTCCAGTGATACTGCCATATATGTCCAGTGATCCTGCCATATATGTCCATTGATACTGCTGTATATGTCCATCGGTACTGCCATATAAATCCAGTGATCATGCCGTATAATTCCAGTGATCCTGCCGTATAAATCCAGTGATCCTGATGTATAAGTCCAGTGATCCTGCCGTACAATTACAGTGGTACAGGCGTATAATTACAGTGGTACTGGCGTATAAGTCCAGTGATACTGCCCTATATGTCCATTGATACTGCCGTATATGTCCAGCGGTACTGCCGTATAAATCCAGTGGTACTGGCATATAAATCCAGTTATCCTGCCATATAATTCCAGTGATCCTGCTGTATAATTCCAGTGATCCTGCCATATAAGTCCAGTGATCCTGCCGTTAAATTCCATATAAGTCCATATAATTCCATATAAGTCCAGTCCAGTGGTGCTGCCATATAAGTTCAGTGATGCTGTTCTGCCCTGTATATTATTTACTACAAATAAAGGGGTTATTATTATTTTAATCCAAATAATTTTCACAGGGTTTGCCCTGTGTGGTGTAGAGGTATGCTCTCCTGTGCCGCATATTGTTATATAACTCCAGAAAAATAGTGGAGAACAAAAATATGGAGGATAAAATAGGGAAAGAGCAAGAACCACTTCCTCCTAGTGCCGAAGCTGCTGCCACTATTCACGACTTAGACGATGAAATGCCATCAGCGTCGTCTGCCAAGGCCGATGTCCAATGTGATAGTAGAGAGCATGTAAAATCCAAAAAGCTAAAGTTCAGTAAAATGACACAAAAAAATTAATTGAAATGGTCTGAGGAGAAATGTAAACTTGCCAATATGTCATTAACGACATGGAGTGGCAAGGAACGGCTAAGGCCCTGGCCTGTGTTCATGACTAGTGGTTCAGCTTCACATGACGATGGAAGCCCTCCTACTAGAAAAATGATAAGAGTTAAGCTGGAAAAAGCACAGAAAAGAACTGTGCATTCTAAGATGGTATCACAAATCCCCAAGGAGATTCCAAGTGTGTCGGCGGTTGCGATGCTTTACCTTCCCAACACTGGACGGGAAGAGGTGGCTCCTTCCACGCCCCCTGCAAGTGCTGGAAGGAGCACCCACAGTCCAGTTTCTGATATTCAAATTGAAGATGTCACTGTTGAAGTACACTAGGATGAGGATATGGGTGTTGCTGGTGCTGAGGAGGAAGTTGACGATGAGGATTCTGATGGTGATGTGGTTTGTGTAAATCATGCACTGGGGGATACGCCTGTTGTCCATGGGATGAAGAAGCCCATTTGTGATGCCTGGGCAAAATACCAAAAAAGCGATGTGGAATTATTTCTCCACAAATCCGGACAACAGGTGTCAAGCCATGTGTTGCCTCTGTCAATCTGTAATAAGTAGGGGTAAGGATGTTAACCACCTAGGAACATCCTCCCTTATACGACACCTGCTGCACATTCATCAGAAGTTAGTGTCAAGTTGTGAAACTTTGGGTAAGAGCGTAAGCAGTCCACTGACACCTAAATCCCTTCTTCCTCTTGAACCCAAGCTCCTGCAAGCCACACCACCAACTCCCTCAATGTCAACTTCCTCCTCAGTCAGGAACTTCAATAGTCCTGCAGGCCATGTCACAGGCAAGACTGAGGAGTCCTCTCCTAACAGGGATTCCTCCGGAGGATCCTTGAGTGGTACGCCTGCTGTTGCTGCCACTGCTGTTATTGCTGCTGGAAGTTGATCGTCATCCCAGAGGGGAAGTAGGAAGACCACTTGTACTATTTCTAATAAGCAATTGACTGTCCAACAGTCCTTTGTGAGGTAGATGAAATATGACAGAAGTCATCGTTTTGCAAAGCGGATAACTGAGGATAACAGCTATGTTGGTGTTAGACGTGCGTCCGGTATCTGCCATTAGTTCAGTGGGACTTAGAGAAATGTGTGAGGTACTGTGTCACCAGTATCAAATCCCATCTAGGTTCCACTTCTCTAGGCAGGCGATACCGAGAATGTACAGTGACATCAGTAAAAGTGTCCTCAGTGTCCTACAAAGTGCAGTTGTACCCACTGTCCACTTAACCACAGACATGTGGACAAGTGGAACAGGGCAGACTAAGGACTATATGACTGTGACAGCATCTCGCAAATGCCAACTCATTCCTAGACAGGCTACGCTATGTATCACTGCTTTCAGTAAGAGGCACACCGCTGACAACCTCTTACTGAAACTGAGGGATATCAACGCACAATGGCTTACCCCAATTAGACTCTTCTGGGGATTTGTGATATCAGACAATGCCACCAATATTGTGCGTGCATTACATCTGGGCAAATTCCAGCATGTCCCATGTTTTGCACATACAATTAATTTGGTGGTGCAGAATTTTTTGAAAAATGACAGGGGCGTACAGGAGATGTTGTCAGTGTCCCGAAAAATTGCAGGCCACTTTCGGCATTCAGCCACTGCGTGCCGAAGACTGGAGCGCCATCAAACACGCCTGAACATGCCCTGCCATCATCTGAAGCAAGAGATGGTAACGAGGTGGAATTCAACACTCTATATGCTTCAGAAGATGGAGGAGCAGCAAAAGGCCTTTCAAGCCTATACATCAATGCACCTGACTCAAGCGCAGTGGAGAATGATTTCCGTCTTGTGCAAGGTTCTCCCACCCTTCAAACTTGCCACACGTGAAGTCAGTTCAGACACTGCCATCTTGAGTCACGTCATTCCCCTCATCAGGCTTTTTCAGAAGCAGCTGGAGAAATTGAAGGAGTAGCTAAGATGGAGCGATTCCGCAAAGTATGTGGGACTTGTGGATGGAGCCCTTCAATCGCTTTGATAGGATTCAAGGGCGGTCAAACTGTTGAAATCAGAGCACTACATTTTGGCCAACGTGCTCGATCCTAGGTTTAAAGCCTACGTTGTATCTCTCCTTCCAGTCTGCAGAGGTTCAAAGACCTGCTGGTGAGAAAATTGTCAACTCAAGCGGAACATGACCCGTCAACAGCTCCTCATTCACTTTCTCCCACAACTGGGGCTGCAAGGAAAAGGATAAGATTTCCTAGACCACCCGCTTGCAGTGATGCAGGGCAGTCAGGAGCGATTGCTGACATCTGGTCCAGACTGAAGGACATGCCAACGATTACTGACATGTCTACAGTCACTACATATGATTCTGTCACCATTGAAAGAATGGTGATTATATGAGTAACAGCATCCAAGTAGGCATGCCAGACAGTCCGTACATATACTGGCTGGAAAAAGAGTCAATCTGGATGCCCCTGCACAAACTGGCTTTATTTTACCTAAGTTGCCCCTCCTCCAGTGTGTACTCTGAAAGAGTGTTTAGTGCAGCCAGTAACCTTGTCAGCGATCAGCGTAGGATGGTACTTCCACAAAATGTGGAAATGATGTTCATCAAAATGAATAATAAATTCCTCCAGGAAGACTTTTACCAGCAATTGCCTCCAGAAAGTACACAGGGACCTGTGATGGTGGATTCCAGTGGGGACGAATTAATACTCTGTGAGGGGGAGTATGTACACAGTGAAAGGGATGAGGAATCGGAGGATGAGGTAGACATCTTGCCTCTGTAGAGCCAGTTTGTGCAAGGAGAGATTGATTGCTTCTTTTTTGGTGGGGGCCCAAACAAAACATTAATTTCAGCCACAGTCGTGTGGCAGACCCTGTTGCTGAAATGATTGGTTTGTTAAAGTGTGTATGTCCTGTTTATACCACACAAGGGTGGGCGGGAGGGCCCAAGGACAATTCCATCTTGCACCTCTTTTTCTTCTTTGCATCATGTGCTGTTTGGGGACTAGTTTTTTAAAGTGCCATCCTGTCTGACACTCCAGGGGTACTGCCGTATAGGTACAGGGGTACTGCTGTATAAGTCCAGTCCAGTGTTGCTGTCTTGTGCTGCATCAGTCCAATGGTGGTGTCTTGTGCTGCCATAAGTCCAGCGGTGGTGTCCTGTGCTGTATATTATATACTCCAAATAAAAGGGTTATATACATTACTTATATTATTATTCAAATAATTTTTACAGGGTTTGCCCTGTGTGGTGTAGGGGTATGCTCGCCTGTGCTGCATATTATTATAATAGCTTCAAATAAAAGGGTTATTATTATCCAGATTAATTTTACAGGCTTTGCCGTGTGTGTGTGGTTTAGGGGTACGCTATCCTGTGCCACCAATATTGTGCGTGTATTACATCAGGCAAAACAGCTACCTCATTGCACCTCTTTTTCTTCTTTGCATCATGTGCTGTTTGGGGCCTAGTTTTTGACTAGTGCCATCCTGTCTGACACTGCTTGTGCCACACACTAGCGTTGTGTGGCACAACGTTTGTGCCAAGTGTTTGTGCCACACACTAGCGTTGCTTAGCTTAGTCATACAGCCACCTCGGTGCAACTTTTAGGCCTAAAAACAATGTTGTGAGGTGTGAGGTGTTCAGAATAGACTGGAAATGAGTGGAAATTAATGTTATTGAGGTTAATAATAGCGTAGGATCAAAATTACCCCCAAATTCTGTGATTTTAGCTGTTTTTATGTATTCTTTAAAAATCATCCAGATCCAAAACCAAAACCAAAACTCAAAATGGTGGTTTTGGCAAAACCAAAACACGATCGGGTAATTAGAACCAAAACCAAAACACAAAACACGAAAAGTCCCCGCCGCACAACTCTACTTATATGTACTGTATACGTAGTCAGCCAATCAACGCACAACTGCAAAAAAAAAAAAACGAGTTTGCGTTGATCTCTGATTCAAATTATTTTTACATGGTTTCACATGTTAGAATAGACTCTTTCTATTTTATTACTTTGTGTTACCAAACATATAAAAATCAATGAGGCTCCATAAGTCAGTTCGTGAATTTCATATTTACCCAAGTAAATATATGATGAAGTCAATTAATCTTTAGTACAATATCACCAACAACTAGGCTTACCATACTATACCTTTAAACCAGAACACTAATGAATTACACTGGATCTGTGGCTGGCTGGCTTCAAGCTTGCATGTCACCTGGTTTTATTCAGCCACAGAACTTGTGTTATCGATGAACGTCCCGGTTTAAAGGGATGGTATGTTAAGCCTACCAATAACTCACTATGCACGTCTTGGCAGCAATCGGGAAATGGACTGAAACACCCACTGCGGAATGACATGGTATGATTGAGATTTGGATTGCGGTCCTTATCGGAGAAGAAGGTGTGGAGCACAGCGGAGTCTAATCAGGACAGATTTACAGTTGAAAGTTTTATGTGCAGGGCCAGATTAAGCCTTGGGGATGCCCGGGGTACTTAGGACAGAGGGGCCATGATGGAAGGTGGGGGGTGTATATTAGATTGTGCATACCTCCCAACATGTTCCATTCCAGGAGGGACCTGGACTTCCCACTTAATATACTGTATGATTGGCGTCACCTGTGTTGAACTATTTAATTGATAAGAAAGGTGTTTCAACACAGGTGAATGCAATAATAAACTAAGGAATTCCGGTTAGAGAGCATTTGTCCCTCCTGGAATGGGTCATGGTGGGAGGTATAGATTGTGTATACTAAAGTTAAACCAATGGTGCATATTAGTTTTAATTAATAGTTCAATAATGCCTGAGTACTGGTCATACAGTGCATCCAGAAAGTATTTACAGCGTTTTACTTTTTCCACATTTTGTTATTTGTTCCATTTGTTACAAAATGGAACAACTGGAACAAATTCATTTTTTCCCTCAAAATTCTACACCCAATACCCCATAATGACAACCTGAAAAAAGTTTTTGGGAGATTTTTGCAAATTTATAAAAAATAAAAAACTAAGAAATCACATGTACTTACTGTAAGTATTCACAGCCTTTGCTCAACACTTTGTTGATGCACCTTTGGCAGCAATTACAGCCTCAAGTCTTTTTGAATATTATGCCACAAGCTTGGCACACCTGTCTGTGGCCAGTATCACCCATTCCTCTTTGCAGCACCTCTTAAGCGCTATCAGGTTGCATGGGAAGCTGTAGCTCGACCTAATTGAAAGACAACTATTGTATAAACTTTTATTGTAGAAATACACAGAAAAATAAAATAATTTATCTTGTCACATGCAAGAATATCAGTAGCCTCTGTACTACTTACACACTGGGAGAGGACTCAAGAGGACTCTGTGTGTGTGTGTGTGTGTGTGTGTGTGTGTGTGTGTGTGTGTCTAGACCCACATTTTTTAGTTGCATAACAGTTTACACAGGACTCAGACAACCAGGTGGGGAGGATGAGAAGCTGGGATCCCTGTATCACTTACAACTCTCTCCACCCTCCTATCTCTCTTCTGGTCAGAAAGCTCCATCGGTAGCTCATGAAGCATGATATTCCTGTGTCTCTGCCTGCACTGCATACTGTCCTGCTTGCATTCTGGCTGCTGGTTCTGCTGCTGCTTAAGAGGGAAAGCTAGTGATGTCAGTGTGCTCTGGCCGGCAGGCCCCCTGACAAGTGGGGCCCGGGGTACAGTATGTCCTGCATCACCCCTTAATTTGGCTATGTAAATGTGAATCAAGTTCTATGTGAATACTAACAGCCAATGATTGGAAAGTTATGATGTTCTTCCAAGTTAGAATTGTGCGGTTCTGTTCTCCAGAAATCCGAATCCACCCAAATTTTGTTTATCCGAACTGAATGAAAACCCGGTCTGTATTTCCAAAGGAGTCCCGGTCAGATCTTCCTGCGGTTCGGAATTTGGATTTCAAATCCAAATTTTGGATTGCAAAAATGACATGATTTTAACTGGTTTTATTGACTTTCATCAATGAATATCGATTTTAAATCATTTTTATTTTATTGTCAATTTAAAAACTGAGTCCGACCAAACCAAAACTCTTGAGGGTGGTTTTGCCAAAACCAATACACAGCAATTGACCAACGGTCAAAATCCCGGCAAGGTCGAAATACCGACATGGACAAAATACCAACATTTAAAATACCGACAAGGTCAAAATACCGACATGTAAAACGTCGACAGGTCAAAATGACGACCAGAGTTTTTCATTGTTTTTTGGTGTGTATGTCAACATAGGTCGACATGGACACCATATAAGTGTCCCCTCGCATGGCTCGCTGCGCTTGGCACACTATTATATTCCACCTCCAGGTCCACTAGGATGGTAAAGTATGAACAAGTCCGCTTCAAAGAAAAAAATCATGAAAAACTTATGTTGACTTTTTGACCTGTCGACATTATAAATGTTGGTATTTTGACCATGTCGGGATTTTGACCTTGTCGGGATTTTGACCGTCGGTCAATTGCTGTCGGTATTTTGACCGTCGGGATTTTGATTGTCAGTAAATTGACTGCATCCCATATATATATATATATATATATATATATATAGCAACAAATCAAGCTGGCACTCTTAGAGGCTTAAGATACATGCAGACACAGTTTATTTGACAACTAAACTGTGTCTGCGTGTATCTCAAGCCTCTAAGAGTGCCGGCTTGATTTGTTGCTTTACATTCATTTGTATGAGCAGGGCACCAGAGCATACTTTTCATTAACCCATGGAGTGCTGGACTTTATGCTTACTACTAGAGAGAGAGAGAGAGAGAGAGAGAGAGAGAGATTTTTGTATAACCATTGGTCCTCAGAAATGAGTAAGTATTAAGAAGTAGCATTAGGAAGGCCTGTAGTTATATAATATCACATTTATTGTGCAATCACAATCAGAAATATGCATCAAGAAAATACATCAATAAGCAACAATAAAGTGGTAAAATTCCAAGGAGAGGGATAATGTCAATTACTTGTTCTCTCCTTCCTATGCATACATTAATACAAGTAATTTGATTCCTATGATAGTATAAAATACTTTAAAAATAGTAACTATTGGCAAACTCCCAAACTTAATCCTCCTCCAAAGAATGAAAATAATGTATTTTAGTTAATTTGAAACAATGATGTTCACAGCAGCTGTTTGTGTCCAAATAGTATCATTCGTAGCGGATATGCACCTCGGATGTATATAACAGTGCTGCAATTGCCAGCATCCCGGCTAATAAGTTTGTTTATCCAAGCACTATACACTACAGTGACGTGTGGTGAGGTCAGAGGCTGGGGAGGCACAAATGGTGGTGGGTCTCAGTGATGGGAGCCTGTCTCACCCCCTACACAATGGAGGTAATTCCAAGTTGATCGCAGCAGGATTTTTGATAGCAATTGGGCAAAACCATGTGCACTGCAGGGGAGGCAGATATAACATGTGCAGAAAGAGTTAGATTTGGGTGGATTATTTTATTTCTGTGCAGGGTAAATATTGGCTGCTTTATTTTTACACTGCAAATTAGATTGCAGATTGAACACACCACACCCAAATCTAACTCTCTCTGCACATGTTATATCTGCCTCCCCTGCAGTGCACATGGTTTTTGCCCAATTGCTAACAAAAATCCTGCTGCGATCAACTTGGAATTACCCCCAATGTCTTATGTCTCTGCACTGCATCCATGTAAACATCGGGAAAACATACATACAGTAATAGCCAGGTTATAGCCATTACCCTAGTTTTGTGAGTAAACTGGTGGATACTAACTTCTGGGTGTGGTGCCCCCATTGCACCTTCACCTGCAGTTCACCGCTGGCCTGGCGAAGGAGGTTACACAGGGCAATACAGTTGTCAGTGATACAGTCAGCAGCACCTGGGGAGGGAGAGCAGGAACATATATGTATACTACGTGTCGTAACTGTAGCCACACACACAGAGTCCTGTCCCCGCACTCACTACATATGCCACACACACACACACACACACACACACACACACCTGTCCCCACACTCACTGCAGATGTCACACACGCCTGTCCCCACACTCACTGCAGATGACACACACGCCTGTCCCCACACTCACTGCAGATGACACACACGCCTGTCCCCACACTCACTGCAGATGACACACACACACATAGTCCATTCCCCACTCTCACTACAGATGCCACACACACACATAGTCCATTCCCCACACTCACTGCAGATGACACACACACACATAGTCCATTCCCCACTCTCACTACAGATGCCACACACACACATAGTCCATTCCCCACACTCACTACAGATGCCACACACACACATAGTCCATTCCCCACTCTCACTACAGATGCCACACACACACATAGTCCATTCCCCACTCTCACTACAGATGCCACACACACACATAGTCCATTCCCCACTCTCACTACAGATGCCACACACACACACACACACACACACACACACATCTTGTCCCCACACTCACTACAGATGCCACACACACACATAGTCCATTCCCCACTCTCACTACAGATGCCACATACACACATAGTCCATTCCCCACTCTCACTACAGATGCCACACACACACATAGTCCATTTCCCACTCTCACTACAGATGCCACACACACACACACACACACACACACACACACACACATCTTGTCCCCACACTCACTACAGATGCCACACACACACTCCTGTCTCTGCACTCACTACAGATCACACACACACACACACACACACACACACACACACACACACACACACACACACACAGTGCCAGATTAAGATCCTCATGGGCCTGGATCTGAAACTTCTGAAGGGCCTATTGTGTACCATTGCAGGGGATGTGACCAGCGGGTATGGGAATCATGGTCGACACCCATTGATTGACAGTGGGTAGGTCGACACTGGAGATAGGTCAACATGGCCGTTAGGTCGACATGTGCAAGTTCGACATAAAAAAAGGTCGACATGAGTTTTTTTAATGTTTTTTGGTGTCGTTTTCTCTGTCAAGTGACCGGAAACCCCAATTAGTGCACCGCGTCCCCTCTTATGGCTCGCTTCACTCGCCATGCTGCGGGCGAGGTACCTCGCTCCACTACCGCTGCGCTCGGCACAGGTTACCGTTCCCAGTCGTATTCCACGTGGATCATAAAGCATGAAAAATTGTGGAAAACTCATGTCAACCTTTTTTCATGTTGACCTTGTGCATGTCCACCTAAAGACAACGTCGACCTATTTGTAGTGTCGACCTACCAACTGTTGACCAATGGGTGTCGACTTAATGGGTGTCAACCTAATTGCTGTCGACCTGGAGTCCGGATACCATGACCAGCACGGCGGGTGTGTGACTAATGATATGTGCGTGTGATCAGTGCTGTATATATATTTTATGTGTGTGTGTGTGTGTGTGTGTGTGTGTGTGTGTGCGCATTTATGTTTGCATGTGTTTGAAAAATTATGAACCCCCCTCTCCCCTACCCCCTAACCCGCAGCCTAACCCAATCCTCCTCCTTTAGTGCCTGACCCTAACCACCTCCCCCAGAGGTGCCTAAACCTAATCCCCCCATCCCTACTGCCTAAACCTAATCCCCATCCCCCGTAGACATGTATTTATGAAAATGTTAATTTATCCTTTATTGATAAATGATGGTTAATTGAAAATAATGTCTTTAATAATTAAAATTAAAGGTTGTAAAAAATTGATGTATAGGATAAAAAAAAATCCTAATGGGAAATTGCTTATGTGATTACTAAAAAGTGAATCCTAATACCGGTATACGTAAATAGGGACAACAAACATGCAATGGACAAACAAACATAGTAATAGTAAGACACATAAAAAACATAAAAACACTCAATTGCCCCAATATACAAGTCTTTAGGGAGTGATGAATAGAATTCCCAGTCTGCGGTGGATGAGCAAAAAACGGCTTAGTCTTTTTATTATTCCCAAGGGATCCTGCTGTGTGAAATTGAATATTTGTAATCCTTGCAGGGGTTAATACAATTGAATTGGTAATCTCTGCACAGGTTTGGTGCAAATAGCCCTCTTCAAGCTTCACGAGACGTAGTATGTGTCCGTGCTTCCTGGAGTAATCTTCCCTAGGTAGAAATAGGCAGGTCCTACCAGATGCATGCGGGGGTATCCCCAGAGGCTGGAGGGTCAGTGGTGGTGTCCGCTTGTGAGGCCAGATAGGGGTGTCTGCCGGCAGAGCTCCCTGTGGCTGTGCTGCTGCTGTTCCCTTCAGAAGTTCAGTGCGTGCGCAGCGCGGTGGTGCCGGGGCGGTGCTTATGATATTGATGTACGTCCTGATATCTCCCACTGTGTATGCGGCGCAGGGAGGCTAGGGCTAGTGAAGGGAGCCTTCCACTGTGATGCAGTGAGAGCACAGTTTATCATACCGCGGCCACCGGTGCTGGGAGAGTGAGTGAAAGGGGAGGGGGCGTCGGGACCTCGGACGGACGGCCTCTAGCAGGTTGCAGTAGCAGTAAAAAAATGTTCTCCTGTCTACAGCAGCAGAGCAGATGCTGTGGGGCCTATTTTGATGGTGGGCCTGGTGCTGCAGCTCCATCTGCCTCATTGTTAATCCGACCCTGCACACAGACACATGCAGAGTCCTGTCCCCACACTGGCAGCTAGTCACCCCAGTCACTGTGCACGGGTGGCTGCTGCTGGCACTTCAGGTTCTAGTTTTCCCTCCTCCCCTACCACACTGCTAAGCTCCGATCTTCCTGCACTTCCTGGACTGGTCACAAGACCAATCCGAGCTGTCCATCAGAGCTCAAGAATTCCCCCACTGTGAGGCATGCCTCAAATTTCCCTGGTCTATGTGGTCTGATTGGCCGCAGTGTAGCCCAGCCCCACTGCACAGACAGTGCCTGACAGTGTGAGGGATGAGGCTGAGCTGCCGCTGCCTCATCTCTATCCCTGCAGTTCCAGGAGCCCTACAAATCTGGCCAGTTTTATCTATAAAAATGATTGCATTAATACAAAGAAGATGCTTATGAGTTATAAATATCTTCTTTGTGTTATCATTTTTCTAGTGAGTATGATTGGGAGCATGACAGGTAAGGCTCTGCCTCCCATGACTGCATGTCCCTGATACACTGGTATAATTACCCTTTCCTGGTGCCTCTAGTCAATCAGCCACATGTACATCTGCATAAAAAAGGGTGCCGCTGTCCGCTCACGAGCGCCTGCTTGCTATGACTTTCCCGGTGGTGGTAATGATAGCTGCTGCGGGAACTGGTTCGGCTGTACAAACTTAGTCCAGCGGCAAGATCTGTGTACAGCTTGTCTGCTCCCGGATACCTGCACCACACTGCCGGCTCTCTCACCGCTGGCTCAAGCGTGTCGGACCACAGTGGGATTAATCCTACGAAACGCGTTAGCCTCCTCCTCCGTTTTTACACTCTGCTCACCATCCAGTCTCTGCACGGTCAACGACTACCTCACAGGCTTCTCTCCCAGTACGGGAGCGGCTCCCTCTATCAGATCAGAGGACGTCTCCCGTTGCAAGGGGCGGCTTTCGCCAGTACATTTGCTACACGTTCCTCTCCTCTGCAAGCACTCAAGTGGGCACTACAGTAAACTTTCACCGAGGTCGCTCGGTTTCGCCAGCCCACGGGAGAGGTAAATTTACTATACATGCCACCTGCTCAAATAGCTGATTGCCGGGACTCATACCGCTAATTAGTGGAACGTGCATGTTGCACACATACATAGAGTGGAGCCCTGCTATTATTTAACTACACAGAGAGAATTTCCGGTTGAGACACATTGTTACAACTTACAGTTACAATTATAACAAGTGTTACAGTCGCTGAACAGTACTCCTTTTTGCTACAACATTGAGTCAACTCCACTAATACATAAGGGGGGTTTCTATTGGTGTGGACACTATTGTTACTAAATAGTTTACGGTGATTCAGAGAATATACACATATTATATATATTGTATATTTTATATATGTTCTTTATACATTGAGGATTTTTTTTTATTACTGCATCTTAATGTGAGATTACAATAAATATTTTTAGAGATTTACATATGTCAGCTCTCCTTCTGTTTTGTTAATCCATATTCCCTTGAGCGCAGCCGTTTCTTTTATCCATATATAATTGAATAAATGGGTAAATAAATGAATAGCAGCATTTGTTTAAAAAAAAAGAGGTAGAAGAAAGAGGTTTTGATATGGATGAATGATAATAATTAGACTATTAAGACTTAATTAAAAATAGTGATACTGTAAGTATTTGTGTTTTGCATACAAATATAGGTGTTAATGGAAAAACTTCTCGGTGATGATATTGTTGTGTAATATAGAATATTAGCTTACTAATTAGTGAACTATGATCATAAGATTTCTTATCATGAAGTTTGGTTAACAATGGCTTTGACTTCGATTTCAAATATGACCACATTATTCGTAATGGTGTGGTCCAGATGTGTGTTCTGTCTGAACTAAAATTGTGTTCAAAGTCTCTTGGGTCATTTTTTACATATGATCGATTTTATTTCATTGTCCAAATTCAAACCTCTTGACCCTAGTGTCTGGAGTTCGTATATCCAATGCAATTCCAGTTTGTTTATTCTTAACATAAAGTCCCCTCCGCACCATTCCGATTTGACTTCCTGTATCCCTATGAATTTTAATGAACTTGAGTTACTGTTGTGACATTCCTTGAAGTGTCTCGAGAGGTTGTGATCCTCAAAGCCCTTCTTTATATTTCGTATATGCTAATTTATTCGTATTTTCAATTTTCTTGTTGTCCTTCCTATGTGTTGATGATGGCATCCGCATTCTAGGAGGTATATGATGTTTTTGCTGCTACAAGTGATGTTGTTTTTAATTCTGTTTTCTTTATCAGTTACCATTGATTGGAATTCTGTGACTGGTTTCGTACTATGTACAGTATTTGTTGGTTTTTACATCCTTGGCAGGTGCCACAGTAGTAGAACCCCTTTGGTACTGGATTATGGTCGAGGGTTGTCTGTTTAAATTCAGTGGGTTTGATATGATTGTGAACTAATTTTTTTTCTCAGACCTTGGTTTCTTCGGAAAGGGGTTCTGCCAATGTTTCATCTTCCAGCAATA